>NC_057358.1:88279337-88588980 GCF_016509475.1 Prionailurus bengalensis
CAGGCATTGGTTGAAGAAAAGGTCTTTTTGGCACAAGAGAAAAAGAGGCAAAAGAACAAAAGGTGCCCATGTGGGGACAAAACTGGTGGCTGTTTCACTACACGGTCCACAGGGAAGCCAGCGGGAAGCACCAGGCTGTGTCCTCAGACCCGCCACTACTTAGCAGGCATTTCACTATGGCTGAAGAGCCTGGCAGAGGCCTCTCCCATGGACAGCGGGCCTCCCTCAAACATGTGTCTGGAGTTGAAGGGGGCCACTCCTGTTCCTACCCATTTGTAAGCCCTGTTTGCTATTCATATTGCATGGTACTTCATGGTCCAGGCTGTAGACTCTGTATTTCCAGCTCAGCCCTGGCTTCTGCCCTTCTCAGCTGGGGGACACAAGATAAGGACAATGGTTTGAAGTTTGAGCTCCAAGAAAGGGAGTTACTTGGGACGTACAATAAATAGAAAACGTCCAGAAATAGAAATAGAAATTAATAGAAAATGGGTGGCTCAGACAGTTAAGTGTTGGGACTGTTGGGTTTCAGCTTAGGTCATGATCTCAGAGTTCCTGGGCTCGAGCCCTGGGTCGGGCTCTGTGCTGACTACTTGGGATTCTGTCTCTCCCTCTCTCTCTGCCCCGCTTCTGCTGGTGCTCTTTCTCTCTCTCAAAATAAACAAACATTAAAAAAAAGTCTATTCCTGGGGCTCCTGGGTGGCTTAGTCGGTTGAGTGTCTGACTTCAGCTCAGGTCACGATCTCACGGTTTGCGACTTTGAGCCCCACATCTGGCTTGCTGCTATCAGCATCTCTCTTCTGCCCCTTCCCTCTCTCAAAAAGAAATAAATTTAAAAAATTTTTTAAAGAAAATTTCTATTCCTTCTTATCAGATCCCATGATTTCTCAAATCCTGATTAAATTTAAAGATTCCAAATACCAACTATTCACTAGTTTCTACCATAATATAACTGACCAGAGATGATAATTCAAATAATTACTTGTTACAAGAAAGCAAAACTGAAAGGCTTAGGAAGGATTTTCAGAGTAACTCTTATTTTGAGTCAGTCCTTAATGAATATTTATGAGGCCAATTGACAGAAAGAAGAGAAAAAAAAGTCAAGGCTTAAAAAGGGCTGAATTAAAGGGCTTTCCCTAAGTGGAGGCAAGTTTCATTAAGCAAAGACGTTTCCATTAAACTTTTTTTTTTAAAGTAATGGTTTCCTCTGCAATGTTGATTTGGCAAAGCTGAAAAGACAAGGCACCACGGGTCCAGACCTACTGGAAAGAAAAGCACTACTAAGTCAGCTATACTTCAAGTGCAAGGAGTCCCTGCTGTAACAATATACCTCATACTGGTCCCTGGTCTCTGTCATGGAATTGACTGTTCTGGACAGTCACTGTCCTGGGAGCAGTGCAACAGGCAGCATCAGCCCATTCCATTGGAGAGCAGATCTGGGAAGTTCTTTCTTAAACCATCCAGTCAGCCACGGGTATATTTCTTTTTTTCTTTTTTAAATTTTTTTAATTTATTTTATTTTTATCTTTATTTTTTTATTTATTTTTGCGACAGAGAGAGACAGAGCATGAGCAGGGGAGGGGTAGAGAGAGAGGGAGACACAGAATCCGAAGCAGGTTCCAGGCTCTGAGCTGTCAGCACAGAGCCTGATGCGGGGCTCGAACCCACAGACTGTGAGATCATGACCTGAGCCGAAGTCGGATGCTTAACCGACTGAGCCACCCAGGCGCCCCATCTTTTCTTTTTTTTAATGTTAACTTATTTTGAGAGAGGGAGTGCAAGCAAGTGAGAGAGTGGGGGAGGGGCAGAGACAGGGAGAGAATTCCAAGCAGGATCAGCGCTATCAGCACTGAGCCTGACACGGGGCTTGATCTCATGAACCTTGAGATCAGGACCCAAGCCAAAATCAAGAGTCGGACGCTTAACCGACTGAGGCACCCAGGCGCCCCACCATTGGTGTATTTCAACGCCCCGTGACTCCTAAGGTAAGAGGGAGGCAGTGACTGCTCCCACCTCACTCACCCTTCCAGACCGAGGCCTGCTGCCACTGAGTCAGCCCCTCCACCTGCTCACACACCCCCAGCCTCGCCGTCAGGATGCTCTCCCATCCTCCCTGATGACTCCCCCCTAGGTTCACAGGTGGCTTCCCACTCTTTCCCCTGCTGTTATGCTCAGTAATTTTACATGTGTGAATGATCCTTCTGGAATCCTGGCTTCATAACTCCCAACCTACTTCCTGATGATCTTCCTTAAGGCTCCCCAGCACCAAGGACATCTTTCCTCAGAGACTCCCACTGTGAGCTATCTCTCCTCTCTCGCTGGGGCTCTCAGGCCACTTTGCATCCATGGTTCCGTCGCTCGACCCCCTGGCCATACGTGTTCATCGTCCAGCCTCCACCTTTTGACGGCTTTCCTTGCTGGCAGCCTAGAATTCCTCCCCCACCTGATCTTCTAGTAAGAGGCAAATACAACAGCAATGAATTGAGGGCTTTGTCTGTTGACATTCTGCCAAATACTGTCACCTCTCCCTTTCCAACAAACAGGTCCAGTACCTTCTCTTGCCCACGCAATTGCAATCCCCTCACCAGACCTCCCTGCAATTATCTAGGTAAGAGCAGACGGTGCCAGGATCAGGGTGATGGCGGCGAAGGTGCTGAAAAACCGCTCAGTTTTGTCCTTTATCTCTATTCTCAGAGCACCCAGAGTAATTATTTTAAAATGTCAGATAGCGTCATTACCCTGCTCAAACCCCCCAATGATTTACCCATCATACTCTAAATAAAAGCCAAGTAATGAAATGACCTTCTTTAACATTGCTCCCCTCCCCCAATTTTCTTATTCCCCTTCTCTGTTTTATTTTTGTTCTTGCCATCCACCCCCATCTAACACTTAAAAGTATTTTACTTCCTGATGTGTCTTTTCTCTACTGCTCCCCTGCACCCCCTTCCCCCATTAAGTTCTGTGCGGACAGAGGTGTTCATCTCACCACATGTGGCATCCCTGGTATTGGAGAGAGTGCCCGATGCATAACGAGTGCCCAGCAAATAGCTGACAAAGTGAGCAAATCAATGAATGCCATGTACCTCAGGCAGCGGCTTTACTCTGTTCTACACAGATTTACAAAACAAAAAACAAAGCGCTCTCTTGCTCTCCCGGACTGCTTCCCGGGTCTCAGGGGTGCAGTTTGCAGCTGATGCCTCACCCACAGGCACGTCCCTCGCCTGCCTCTGGTCTTAGCTGGCTGGGCGCTGCTCTGTGCATTCTCTGAACATCTGAACTCAAGAGGTCCCTGTACAGGCACACTGGTGTCCTCTCACCCTTCTGACGAGTAGCAACTACAGGACTCCTCCAGGGCGAACACATCTCGTCTCAGGGTCAGTTCTGTGATTTTTTTTATTTTTTTATTTTTTTTAAGAGAGAGAGAGAGAGGTTTGCTTGTATTTACAGACCGGCTGAGCAGCCTGCTAGCCAGTCTCCCACAACCACTTCTCTTTTTTCACGGACAGTCCTCACTCCTCAGCTTAAAATTCCCCATTGGCTTTCCATATAAAACGTAACTCAACGACAAGGCCCCGTGTGATCTGATCTTTGCACGCCGCTCTGACATCCGTTACCACGAAACTGTGCTCTCCTCATGCCATCTCTCTGGCTGGCTCTTGGACACGTCATGGGGGGTGAGGGGGGGCCTTGCTGTCCCCTCTGCCTGGGCCATTCTTCCCCCAGGTCCTCCCAGCCTTCTCTGAGCGCTCAAGCTGACCAGGCTTCAGCTCTTCATGGTGCTTACATAACACAATTTGAAACTACCTATTAAGTTTGTTTACTTGTTTACATCTCCCCCCACCCCTGTCCTGGAACATTAGCTCAATGAAGGCAGGCATTTTGGTCTTATTCACTGCTATTCCCTCCTGTGGACAACTGTGCAGGCACACTGTGCACGTAAAGTAGATACCAGCTAAGTGGATGAACAGATGGACGAATGCTCGTACTTTCTCCTTAGCACACATGCTTCCATCTAAAGACATAACCAAGTGTTGGCTTTCCCCATTCATTTTGCTTTAATGGTATGCTTTTTTATGGCCGAAATTCAGGGCTGAGTCCTTCCTATCAGTGATACCTTGGACTTCTTTTAACCTCTTTACATTAAAATTTTAGGTTCACCTTTATTACCAAAGTATATTCGTAAATAACAAAGTTATAAAAAAAATAGCACCCATGATCTTCTTGCCTATTGCCTTCTCCTCATAATTCCCAAGTTCTACCTCCAGAATGGTAGTCTTTCTCGTTATGTGGTTCTCTAGGGTATATAGTGTGACCTAGACATATTTCTCCCAGAATAACTTGAGGCAAGTCTCCCACTAAGAAAGTTCTTCTATGTCTTTGCCAGATTCCTGCATTCCCAGCCAGAGTCCCCATTTGGACATCTTAACCCACAGGCCAGGAACCCAAAGTTCACACTGTGGCATGGTCTACCTTGATCACTTCCCATGATCTTCTTTCTTTCCCAAATCAGGACTTCTAATTAGAAAGACAGAGAGAAATGCCACTCATGTCCCTAAGTCTTGATTCCCTCAGTGATACTTCAAAGTCATTTAAGAAGAACGTGACCCCTCCATGACTGCCTAATGCCGACGAACCACTCATATGATCCCAATGACACACACCAGTGAGTCACATTCTTCTAATAGTTGACCTCTCAGTGTGGCCCAGGATGCCTGTCCTCCCCTGGGAAGCTTTCTTCCTACATTCTCCTTTTCCTCTGCTATGGTATACTGTGGAACATCAGGCCCGGAGCCAGAGGTTTTGAAGTCACAGCGCAGTCCACAAGCGAACCAGTTGTGTGACCTTGGGAAAGTCCCTCAACCTCACTGAACATGCTTCTTCAGCTGGATTCCTCATGAGAAGCTTCAAGGATCAAATGCAAATATGTCTGACAAGTCCTTTGGGAAGGATAAGGTGCTATTTAACCAAATTGTGACCATCAAGGTCTTAGGAGCCCCATTCTTTTTTCACTGCAGATGTAGAGCATAGATAACTGGTGAGCAGAGGCAGGAATACAGCACATCCCCGCAGGAAAATGGCTTCTTGCTGAACGCCCAAGATACCCCAACTCATACTTTTTATATTGCTGCTAATGGTATCGAAGCATGAAGGACAGCACCTGTGCAACTTTAGTCAGGAAAGTCCATTTTTCTACTCTAAAGGGAAGAATCAAAGACTCAAAAAGATACCTCAGAGCTAATAATATGAAGGGGAAGCTTTTGGGTTGGTCTAAAACAGGCATTAAAGGAGAATTCTCCCTCAGCTAGAAGCTGAGTGCCCCTTCTGGGAGGAAGGTAAAAGCCACAGGAAGTCTCATTTTGCTCATAGCAGAAACCAGGTCTTAGACAGACAGGGGCGTACCGCATAGGGCCTGAGCAGGTGTAGATAGAGGCTGGTGGGCAGAAGTTTCTAGGTCTTTGGTTCCCACTCCCGCTTCCTACCATGAAATCTCAACACAGCTTGAATCCCAGGAGACTGGGATGAAACACCACCTGGGACTGGCTGGTCAGGAGTAGACGCATGACTGCAGCCCAAATGCCACTCATGGCTTTTAAGAGCTTGGCACCACCCCAACTCAGCAATTCACGGAATCCACAGAGGCTCTCCCCTGCCTCGCCTTTCTCCATACCCACCCTGCCCAGACCTTCCTGGAAAAAGCAACACAAAGTTGGCAGTCATGTCATACTTCCTTCTTCCTGCCAGCCATCTGTATTTCCACAGGCATCAAACCCAAAGCCACAGAGCAGTAAATGGAGGCTGCTTTCTGCTCCTTGAGGTGGCCCTTCAACGGGTAGGGCCCTCCTCACTGCACCAAAATCTACAAGTGCGTGCATTTCCTTTGAAGTAACACAAGAATATTTTGAATTTTATTAGATCTTACTCTTATTTTTTAATATCTTCTTTCAAGAGGCCTTTCTTTTCCTGGTTTCAAAGACTCATAGTTAAGAAATCCCCAGAAATTTCCTAAATTTGTCTTTGGATCAAATCTTAATATGCTGGGAAAATGTCACTGAACCATCACAGGGAGGGGGAATCTGAGCTAAGGCTAACGATATCAGGCTCAAACCAGAGTTCTGGAATAAGGATGAGAGGCAGCCGTTGTGGCCCCAGGGTGAGTTGGAAGAGGCTGAGAAAAGTCCCTCATCCAGCAGGTAGTTAGAGGGTTTAGAAGTATCCTTTAAGATATTTCTAGGCAAAGCCAACGTTTCTGCCACAGCTTGCCATTATATAGCAGGCTTTAGTTTTTTGTAAATCTAAATTTGGGGGGATGGGGTCATATTTTGATGCCTTGGGTCCCTGGATTCTTTGCTAGGAGTTATTGTCGAGGGGTATCTTGATTGCATGATTCCTGGGAAAGCTCCCTGTGGGGCCAAAGCTCTACAAACAAATGCTAACTTGTTTTCTCCTTTGATCCTCAGGGCATCATTTAAATTACTTGAGGCCTGTAGGCCCTGAGCTGTATACAGGCTGATGTTCTTGTGCTAATACCGTACAGTCTGGATTCAGGCTCAAACAGTATGCTGTAAAAGTGTGATTAGCATCGGGTGATAAAATTTGGGGGTGCAATGCTGCCTAACTTGTGTATGTCTGTCTCTGAGAGAAACAAATGAAAGGGAGAACCTTCTGGCTCTCCCTCCAGAAAGCCTTTCTCCATAATGGGGCCCAAGCTCTGTTCCCTGACATTGTGGATGCCCTTGAGGAAATCCTCTGATTAACAGGGCTGACCCACAAGCCCTGGGAAAATGCCTACCTTGCCCCTTCTTACCACCAGCATGCCTGAACCAGATCCTGCCTGGAGTTCTGGGAGCGGTAATCGTTCTTCTAATTTGGCCTAAAGACTCCTCTTCCTAAACTGGGCCTGTGGGTGATAGCATGAGGCATCAGAGCTCGCTTTCACTGCACTGGCCCATGTTCTTGGGGAGAGTCCACTGGCTTAGGGCAGATCCTGATAACCCGGTGTATACACAAACACATTTGGAAAGCGATATTTACCCTTACCATGTGCTACACACTGAGATGTCCTTTACTCCCTACACCGGCTAATTTGTTTAAAATGTTCATCTCCATACACTAAATTGCTTTCACAACCCACTAACGGGTCCCTATCCACAGTTGAAAATTTGGGTAAAGAACCTGATCCTAGTAGCTCCAAATCAGGAGCTCAGGTTTGGACCAGATGAGAGCCACAGGTTCTACTAGGACCATTCATAAATATTTACTAGCACAGGTGCTGGGAATGTGGAGTTAAATAATATAAAGGCCATCCCTTAACTCATAGGCCCAAGGTTAGCAGTGGAAAAGGATTCACACAAAAGAAAATGCTTTGAATCAGTCTTTTGAAAATGTGATTTGTCACATGTGTATGCAAAACAGAACCAATCATATTTCAGGATAAAACATTCTGCAGGACTTTTAGGGAGATTTCAGATTTTGAAGCTATTTTTGATTCAGTACCCACTTGGTGTGCATTAGCACGTGGTGAGGAGAGCTTCATATTCTAATCAATAACATTTAGATCTCCCACAGGTATGAATCACAGATCCTTATTTTATGAGCACACAAATATGGAATGATTTCTGCTTTCTCAGGGACCGTTTATTCTGCGACAAACATGAATTTCATTGACATTGGCCTTTATACTGTATGAAACCAAGTCAATATATACAAATCAGGAGACAACCAAAATTGACCCCATAGCCAGGAATGGTGGGGAGACAATAACAAATATATTGTTCCCTACAAAGAGGGTTTTACTGCAGAGGCCAGTTCCTTGAGCTGATCTTGTAGCCCTGACTCATAAAGCTTCTCTCTCTTTGGACATATTGATATTTATACACAGGAGCACCAAGTTCTACGGTGCCCCTTGGGGAAGGCCTTTGTGCACTGGGACTCCACTCTATGCTACAGCATTTCAGTATTTCCATTCGTGTGTCTTTGAACTGGTAAATATCACCTGGGGCAGAGCTCAAGTATCTCAAAGTAGGCATCAAACCTTTTTCAAGTCTTCTGCTTTATCCGAAAAAGCAAGAATTTTTGCATAATAATCATATACATAACATTTATTTCCACACACAAAAATATCCTCCCCTACCCCCAAAATCTTCAGTTGAAACCCAGTCTTCTGGGATCTTCTGTTGATCCTAACATTACTCAAGCCTTAAGATAAGAAGCACAGGCCTGGGCAATGGCTGCTGATCTTTACCAGTGGGAAGAACACAGCACACTCCTGTATCAAGGTGGCCCCACTGTTTTAGACAATGGATGGTACAGGCAACAACTGTTAACTCCTGCTGCCACCTCAGCTGTAACACTCACAGAGTTCCAACACACCCCCCACTCACTGTACGCTCGCTTTCTTCTGGGGACTGTTCAAAGCACTTGGGTTTTTAAAGCATGTAATTCTTTTTCTTTTTAATTTTTTTAATGTTTGTTTATTTCTGAGGGGGAGAGAGAGAGAGTGCGAGCACGCACAAGCAGGGTAGGGGCAGACAGAGAGGGAGACACAGAATCCAAAGCAGCTGTCCGCACAGAGCCTGACGCGGGGCTCAAACACACGAACTGTGAGATCATGACCTGAGCTGAAGTTGGACGCTTAGTCGACTGAGACACCCAGGTGTCCAAAAAAATATATAATTCTTAGAACAACTTTGCGGGATAGATATTAACATTAACCCAAATAAGAAAATGGAGGTCACACCACTAGGAAATAGAGGTCAGGCTCGCTTCCAGGCTCACCCCAAAGTGCATTGTGCTCTCAGCCATGGTTCTCTGACATCTTTGAGGAGCTATGAATCTATGTAAATACCATAAAATGTCATGATTTCCAACAAGATTGCTTAATTACTAATCATCATCAGGGTAAATCATACAATTTTTTAAAAGTTTTTATTTATTCATTTTAAGTAATCTCTACACCCAAAAGGGGGCTCAAACTCAGGACCCCAAGATCAAGAGTCAAAACACTCTTCCGACTGAGCCAGCCAGATGCCCTTCATACAAATTTTCTAAAAGCCTAGTCCCCAGGTTTAGAAGTTTAAACATACCACCTTCTTAGGCTTTTTCTTCTCTTGCCAATAGGGTGGATATTCAAGATCACTGTAAAATTAAATTTAACCTGAGGTCTGGCTTTCAAATTGTTTTGCTGATAGTAAGTTGCACTCTTTAAACCCTCACACGTACATGCCCAGTTTTTCACAGGGTGATCCAAGACCATTTGAAAGGATTAGGCAAATCTGGGGAGGGAGTATCATTTACTTGGGATGAAGAGGAATGAGAAACCAGCAAGTTAGATGCCCTGGGAGCACCATCTCCTAACTACTCTAAGTATTTATACTGTGCCTGGGGCCTGGACTATGCAAGTTATGACCATAACATCAATAAGGGAGGAAAAGAATCAGCTCAACTCTGACCCACTGTAGGCATCAAAGCGCTTGATATCACCTTTCATTTTTCACGGACAGTCCAGTCCATGACGCTTCCTGAACACGCTCCTTGGCCCACACAGGTGGACAAAGAAGTTCCTGAACAACAGCAGGAAGAAAGCCAGGGGTGAGGGGTCACAAATCTGGTAAAGAGTCCAGGCTGCCCAGGGTTCTGTAACCAATCATTTCTGCAAGCTGCGGCTCATAACTACAAGAAGAATCTGGGGCTGCCCAAAGCCACTGTTTAAGGACGTCCAGGAATCACCTGAGAGGTTTTAAAAAAATAGAGATTCTGAGACCTCAGGGATTCTGGAATGTTTTTAATAATCATTCCAGATGAAAAAGCTTCGCTGTGGGGAAATAATCCTCTTCCACTTTTGGTATGGGTTTGTCCTATACTTGGCTATAAGCACCATGAGGGCGAAGATTGTTTTAATCTGCTTTGTATCTACAGTGCCCGACACAACACCCATGCCACTGAATGAGGAATGGCCAAAACTGATCACGTCCCAGAGATGAAGCCCTGCGCTCTCTCCTTTAAGTTCCTGAGCACAGTGGATTGCATTTGATTTAACCTGGGTAACCGACAAAGCTGATTTAATCCTCATAGAAGCTGAACCTAGAATTGGTAGAGCATTATGGCTTTTACCAGAGCAACAAGGTGAAAAAGCAAATGTATTATCAGCATTTATAGTTCTTATAGAAAGATGTATGTTTGGATCTTGAGCAAGGGACCGACAAACCTTACCCTGGCCCCGAATAAGTCTTTGATTTACTTATCTAAAGGTAAGACGAACATGGAGGTAGGATGAAATCATTGAGAGTTCGGAGTGGTCATTGTCCAACTCTGCTATGTGGATTCCTGGGTTAAGTCCAGAACCTAGGGGCTTTAAACTAGCACCTCAGCTGCATCTGATGAAGATATCCCCGAGCCACAGGGGGTTAGCACCTTCATGGGGCTGTCAGCTTGAAGCCAGCAACACTGACTCCCTGTTATGAAACCTTGTGTGCAGGTAAGGGTGGCAGGGAAAAGAAAAAACTTTATCAAGCTCTGCTTAAGAGTGAAATTTTGTAACTGGAGGAATATAGGCTGGGCACAGGAAAATGTTTCCTTGGCAGGGTGGTTAAGTACCTGGAAATTTGGTGGAGTGTTGTAGCACTCACTTCTCTGGAATTTCCTTAAAAACAGGATCTTATAAATAGGCTGAGGATTGGACCATATGTCTTTCTAAATATACCATCAGCTCCATATTTCTGCCGTGCTGTGTGTCATTTTCATACTTTACAGAGGTGCAGAGCTCTTATAGTTGAGAAAATAAGATGTTAGTTCTTGCCACCCTTAGCACCGCATTCAAAGTTTCACATGAGCTGACCTGAACCTACTTACCTAGATTGCTGGGTTACTGGACTAACCACCACTGCCCCGCACCCTCTCGATTGCTTCTACGTGCCACTTATGTTAGGCCACCACCAGCAATGTTCTCTAGCTGATACATACCAATATAAGTACACACAGAGGTTGAAACTCTTCTGTACTGCTTGGCAAATAATGACTGTCCCAAGCCCCCAGGTGCCCTTGTCTGGTATTCTGGACCCTCCCCTGGAATCTCCACAGTGTGGTAAATAAAGAGTTAATGCAAAGGGTACCTGGGTGGCTCGGTCAGTTTTTAAGTATCTGACTCTTGATTTTGGCTCAGGTCATGATCTCATGGTTCCTGAGATCGAGTCCCAGGTCGGGCTCTGCACTGACAGCACGGAACCTGCTTGGGAGTCTCCCTCCCCCTCTCTCTCTCTCTTTCTCTCAAAATAAATAAATAAAACTTAAAAAAAAAAAAAGTTAATGCCTGGCACAGCAGGGGCTTCTAGGACCCACATGGAGCCTATTCTTCCATGCTGACTATTGAAACTATTTTGAATATTACCTCTGGCTTCTATATTCCCAAAACCCACATCTTATTTTAGCTGTGGGCTTCCACTTGTATTGTGCCCTCCATACAGAATGTCTTTCCCTTTGTCCCTCAACCCTCTTAAAACTCCTCTCCTTTTTCAGACTGTTGATTCAAACACAGCCTTCTCCACTAAGTCTTTCCCAGCCCCAGTTCGCCCTCTTAAAAACCACCACTGCCTCTAACACAGCCACGAGTGTTTCTTTAAACCCCCTTTTTATAAATAAGCTCTACATTCTGTCTTGCTCTATTTATACACAATTCCAAAAGATCTAATTCCCTCACTCCTGAGAATTTAATGGATTTATAGGTAAAATGGTGTTGTTCAATAAATTTCCAGAAAGCCAGTCCCTTAGTCAGCTGGTATCCCCATGAAGTGACACAGTCCTATGTGACAAGATCCTACATGAGGGCTACTGAGGGGCGTGGTATGCCAGCACCGTGGGTACAGTACAGCTCAGGAGGGCTGCAATGGCACCTTAAAAAGTCCAGCATCCAGGACTAAAAAAACAAAACAAAACAAAAAAACAACAGTAGAGTCAACGTATGGACCAGAAAAACCCATAAAAACAAACAAAACGACCTACAAACAAACAAAACACCCTATCTGTCAGCACTCAGGGATAGAGCGGATTCCTACTTATACTGAGGGAGCCTCTGCCCACAGATAACACCCCCCCTTATTCGTGATCATCCGGCACAACAGCTGTGGGACAGACCTGCCAGGTAGAAGTGTAGCCAGCACACTTGACCTTCCTTCAGTCTCTTCTTTCTCTGAACTGCCTCCCATTACCGCAAGAAACCAGCAACTCAACACCTATTGGATTGTGAACCTTCTGAGGCAAGGATCAGACCTTGCCGACCATCTCACTCTCCATAATATCTAATGATTATATTATTGGGCACACAGAGCACTTATTGTATGCCAGACTTTGTTGAATGCACACGACCACACTAGCTCTTGACGTCCTATTATTAGGTACCATCATCAACCCCTTTTACATGTGGGAAAACCAAGGTGACATGTATGTCCAAGCTGCACCTGGGGACTGGCCCAGTCAGAAAGTCTGGCTCCACATCCCTGTTCGTAACTACTGCTCAGTGCCTAATATACAGCAAGTATACAATAAAGGCTTGCTAAGTATAAAGACACGTGCCTCCCTGCCCTGGGGGTGGGGCTTGGTTAAAAGGACACTGGCTATTTTAACCGGAATTTATGCAAGCATTTGACATCGTAAAGCTTCCCCAGAGGACCTGGAGCTAAGTCCCCACCACACATGTACCGCATAGCCCCAGACAATGGTCACCGGGGAAAAGCAGGGACCAGACTCTGCTTAGGAGCCTATCAGTGGGTATAGACATGCTATGGCTGTTCAAAGGGTCTCGGGGGAAAGAAAAGCTTGGAAGTACTTTGGCCACTTTAGGAACGAGAAATTTACTCCTATCATGGGAGCAAAAGGTGTGTGTGCGTGGATGATCAATAGGGAGCAAGCCAGCTGGACATCTCTTTCCTTTCCGCTTCCTGTGGCCTGACAATGCCTGTCTGTCTTGGCTTCCAATCATTTGTAAAATGCCTCATAGCTTCCTCTGGCCATAGGGGCAGAAAGGCGGGGAGGGGGGTGGGGAGCAAGGAGTCATTTATCACTGTCAGGAGATGTGCTGCACACAGCAGGGCAGGCTTTCTTCCCTGCTGCTCCTGAAGCCAGAGCTGCAAATCCCGAAAAGACGCAGAACATGCACACGGCAAATAACCATTGGCTCTGGAAGCCCCGAGAAAGGCCACTCCCCGTGTGAGGCTGACCCACTCGGACTTTGGCTCTAGGCTGCACCGGAACTTGGAACGCAAGGACTTTCCGGGCGCCTATTCCCTGCCCCAGCCAATGCCCATCCTGGACAATTTATAGGGTTAAAATTCTCTGAAATTCAAGCCCCTCCTTCCTCTGCAAAGTCAGATTTCCACATTGCTGCCAAGGTGGCCCCTAATCATTAAGTTATGAGAATACAAGTTGCTAGGAGGAAATTAATACCAGGTTTAACTAGGGGAAGTCCTGCTTTCTTGTGAAGTAATTATAAAATTAAAATGTGATATTTCTCTGGTGGGTTTAAAAAGTCTCCCCGTGAGATCTGTGGCACAACAGTAGTGTCAGGATTGGCACCAAGACGGGACTGAGAAAACCCTTTGGTGCTCCAACGATGCTTGCTAGTCAAGAGACACCTGCAGGTAGGTTTCCAAAGATTGGGTTAAAAGTAATTAAAAACAAAAAGAGGGAAAGGACAGGGTTTGAAATTTCCAATTACTCTTTAAAACTCAAGAGTCAAGCTGTTACAGAAAACGCAGGCTTTCCAAGTAAGATTAATAATGCTAAGCTAATTAGACCCACAGGCATGGCCAACATATAAATTCAGGCCCAAAAGAGGGACACTGTCCCTTTAAAAACTGCCTGGGGATCAGTGGAAAAGCTAATGAGGACTGTCAGTTGGGGCTGCTTTAATAGGTGGTCCTCCCGAGGATAAAGCCTGGGGTTTTGGTAACAGGGCTTCTGTGCTTGATTCAATAAATCAATTTATATTATATGCGGGTGCAGCTCTGGAGTTGGCTTCATAAAGCATTCTGTGGCATTTCTCAATCTGCTTTTCCACTTCGCTGTCAGCCTGCCTGAATGTGCTGTCAGAGGGCACTGAAAAGAGCAGTGAAGAATAAGACAGAAGCCATATCTACAATAGTTGTAAAACTCGACCCAGTAGCTCCAGACCATGCTTGAGGCTGCCTCCAGTGAGTTTCTCTCCAGAAAATGTTTGGATTATCTATTGGTAAGAAGCCCAATGCTGTGGTGCTGTGGCTCTCATCCCTGAGTTGGGTTCCAGGCTGCAGATGGAGAATTAAAGTTCACCCCAAACAGCATGCAAAGGGTTGGAAGTGAAGTTGCTTTTTAATCAGCTCCTCAGGGTCTGAAATACTCCCCAAGAAGTAAAAGGAGAAGAGAAACAAAAGCACCAGGCCAGCAGGCAATGGGCAGAGGCAGGGCAAGGGAGGTAGGGCAAAGGACATGGTTCTTCCTTCTGGCTGACCAACAGGCTTGCCAAGTAGTGACCGCTGGAGATGAGCTGTCCCTAAACACAATGACTGATGCCTCTGAACATCTACAAAGTGGAGTGACGCCCATCCGCCAGCCAACTCAGAGGCTAGCAGGAGTGAGTCCAGAAGCCATAGAATGTGGCCATGCCATTTCACTTGCTTACCCTGTCTGTGCTCAGCTGTCTTTTTTTTTTTTTTTAAACTCTCTGCCATTGGGATGTTCAGTTACTGCTCCTTGTATGTCCTCCACCTCAGCTAGACCCATGCTCTTATGTTACCCAGACTGCAGGGTCATCCAGTACAACTTTTTGTGGTGATGGCCATGTTCCGTATCTGTGCACTGTCCAGTTCAGGAGCCACTAGCCACATCTGGCTACTGAGCAATTGACATGTGGCTAGTGCGACCTGGGAAAGAAAATTTTCATCTTATTTAATTTTAACTAATATAAATTTAAATGGCCACATGTGGCTAGTGGCTACTGTGCTAGAGAGCACTCAGAATAAAAAAAATATTTCCTTTGCCTTAATAAAAGCAATGAGTACTAAAAGGAGAAAATGGTGGCTGACCCCACTCTGCCCCCAGTGGAAAAATCCCGGATTGTAAAGGAAATTCAGCGGAGGAAAATGACCCTGATGAGTCATCAAGTTAGAATCATAAAGAGTTAAGGGCTGCTAGAGATTAAAATGAAAGGTTGTGGGGCGCCTGGGTGGCTGAGTCGGTTAAGCGTCCGACTTCAGCTCAGGTCACGATCTCGCGGTGCGTGAGTTCGAGCCCCGCGTCCGGCTCTGGGCTGATGGCTCAGAGCCTGGAGCCTGCTTCTGATTCTGTGTCTCCCTCTCTCTCTGCCCCTCCCCCGTTCATGCTCTGTCTCAAAAATAAATAAAGGTTAAAATGAAAGGTTGCCATCGCTGGAATATTTCTAATGGAACTGGTCTTTTCCAGAAACTCTGAAAAGCAGAGCAAAGTCCATTCCCCGCCAGACACAGAGGTTGGCAGCAAGGGGCAAAGGAAGCATTTTACAAATGAGAGACCCAGGTCCAAGATTTGCCCAAGGCTCCAGAGTCTTGGCAGAGCAAGCTCCAGAGCCCATGGAGCCTATCTCCCAAAGCCATAAACTCTGTACTAAGCCAGGCCATCTCAAGTTACGGGTCCAGCCTTCCTCGGAAATAAGACCATCATAAATGTTGGAAAGGCTTTGCTTAAGGAAAGAATTCTGGTATACTTTACTCATAACTAGAACCATCTGGAAGCAATCTCACATTCACACGATGGACTTCTCTTCCTCTTTAGCCCTTGCTCTCTCTACAAATCCCATCAGGCCAGGAACAGCTGCTGGAGGGCCTGGCTGGACTCCACGGGTAGAGCTACAAACCCCCTTCCACATGGATGTCCTCCTGGGCCCCTGGCTTGCTCGTTCCCCCGTGTGCCCGGACACAGTGCACGATGAACACCCATCCCACGTGAGAAAGCTAAATCACCAGCAGGCCCAGGAGCAGGGACCTGGTGCCACAAAGGCAGCTGTGAGAAACCGTTGTTTCAACTTGGTAACACAGACACTTGCCAGCAAATTACAGCCTGAGATGGCTCAGAGGGCTGCGGGTTGAAACACAGAGCTCACACTGCCAGCTATGTGCATCATGCAACAGCAGCTCGACACAAAGGGCTGGGGAGGAGGGGCGCTGGCCTGTACTGGGGCAAGGCCGGGATCCTGGCACCAAGACCAATGACACCAGGCACAGAAGGTGAGGGCTGGGCCGCGTCAGGGACCGACTCAGTGCTGGGGGTGCTGTGAAGAAAATGCCTTTGTAAATCCAACTACTGGGCAAGCGATCTCTGAGGCGGGGGAAGGGGCGGTGGGGGAGCCAGGGAAGAGACCGGTTTCATTATGAAGGTCCTGGTGACAATAACCTTTTGTCCTCTATACAATCTGGGCCTGCCAAGCTGCTCCACAGTCTCTGAGAAAGCACGAGGGTGGGAGAGAAAGGCTCCCTGTCAGGAGGCCACAAACTCATCCCTGATGATGAGACAAGGCTCCCCCGCCCCGCCCCGCCCCCCCCCCCCCCCCCCCCCCCCAGAGCAGACATCCTCTCCCACACCTTCCTCCCCACTGCAGACACACCACGGAGGGCTGGCATGAGGCTGCTCTAAGACGAGAGCAAACAATTTTCCTCAGCACAGGAGACCTGGTTCTCTGAGGATCCTCCCACCATCCGCACCCCCAAATCACACGCAGACTCTTAGTGACGAGTGTGAAGCAGCCCAGTTTAATTTGGCTGGCAGTCTAGCAGGTCAGACTGGGAACCAGAAAAGTTAGTACCTCAGCCGGTCCTGAAATGCTTCACCCCGTCCTCTTGTTTAGAGGACTGCCACGGAGACACTGATCCTGGTGGACAGGACCCCCCCTTGCTCCCCTGCTTCACTTCACGTCATGGCTCAAAACTGAGTAATTATGTCTAATCTTACCCTGAAGAAAAATGGACCGTTGCATTGTATCACAAAGAGCTCTGGGCCTCAGAAACCTGGGATCTAGGCCTTACTCTGACACTTCTGCGTCCGTAGAAGCTGAGCAAACCACCTAATTCCTCTCTGTCTCAATCTGCTCAACCACAAAATGGGAACAAGGAAGAGGAGTCCTTCAGCGTTGGGCAGCTGGCATGGTAAACAGCGTGTGCCCTGCAGTGATGCTGTCTGGGTTCACGTCCTAGCTGCTCCCACTTACTATTATGTAACCTTGAAACTCAGCCTCTGTGCCTCAGTTTCCTCATCACAGTTCACGGGACTGTGAAATAGAAGGCATCAAGTCAAGCTCTCATCACAACGCCCGGCCCTTAGCTCTTCCAGTCACTGTCAGGTAGGCCCACTGCCATCGTGCTGAGTGGAGGCATGCAGGGCCCATTTCCACCACAACTAAGTATTTGCTATAAGAATTAAAGGGCTTTGACTTAAGTGAACTCGTGATTCGTAGAAGTGTTCCAGAAGAACAGATTCACAGGCCAGGGCTAACTCTGAAGCCAAGAAACATAAAGGGACACGGTAAGGACCTGTCTCCTTGAGCATGACACATTCCAAACACTTACCAGACCACCTTCAACCAATTCCAACAACTTGGTAGTCACTGAAGGCATCTGTGGGAAAAGAGCCACAGGCCTTCATCTCCCCTTCTACAGAATTGATTTGCCAGGTCTTCTCTTTCTAGAGACAATTCAGAAAGGTAGCAAAAGGTGATCCCATGGTTTTTTTTCAAGTCCTAAACAATAACTGCTAGACACGAGGTTTCTCACGAGAGGTTACAACATTTAAAAAAGGAATTCAGGGGTGCCTGGGTGGCTCAGTCGGTTGAGTGTCTGACTTCAGCTCAGGTCATGATCTCGCGGTCCGTGGGTTCGAGCCCCGCATCAGGCTCTGTGCTGACAGCTCAGAGCCTGGAGCCTGCTTCGGATTCTGTGTCCCTCTCTTGCTCTGCTCCTCCCCCGCTCATGCTCTGTCTCTCTCTCTCAAGAATAAAGAAAACATTTAAAAAAAAAAAAAGGAATTCATTCAAGTTTATATAGGCAGTGGTCTAACTGGGTCTCTAACTCCCCCACTTACTCCAACAAAGATATAAAGAACTCTCCTTTTCCTGAAGCATCAATTTCAAGTCAAAAGAACAGGTAGAAAATACACAAAGGTGTACATCAATCTCTGCTCACAGGCAAAGCTGCAGCCAATAGCCACACAGGGAACCGTGCTGAAACAAATCAGCAAATCATGTCTGACTGAAGCCATTCTCAGTCTTGGCTCCTCAATTATTTGGTACCTTCTGTGAAGTTCCATACATTAAATACAGCCTGTTTATGGACCACTTATTTTCTTAGGATCATGCTAATTAATACCGTGTGTGTGTGTGTGTGTGTGTGTGTGTGTGTGTGTGTACAGAGAAAGCAAGGGACTGAGTGTGGGTGTGTGAAGTTGGATGTAATCTAGTCCCTGAACATATCCACATTTTAAAAACTATAAAATGGGGGTAATCTTTAGCCACTTGTTTTCCAAGTGTGTTTTGACTGCTTAGATCTTGTTTGCCTTTCTGGCATAGAAAGAACACACAGACAGCCTTGCCTCAAGCTTAACGTATCTCAGATACAAACAAGCTCCTTATTCCCACCCTTCCCACCTGCCATCCATAACTACCTGGTCCTCAACTGCCATCAGTCACACCCTTTCCTGAAATCCAATACCCACTGGCTAATCACTGGGTGTCAGGCACCAGGAGAGGCACTGCCCCCTCCTGGAGAATTGCAGACTAGTCGAAAGGACATAAACAGGTGGTTGGAACGATTAATGACTTACCCCTTACAGTTATCCCTTGGCCCAAATCATCTAGCTTGTTGTTCATTTCCTTCCTTCTCTGTTTTCTGCTTCCATCCCTCCATTTGACCCTTGACCCTCACATACATATTTCTATGCTGGGTATTTTCCCCCCCCCCCTGGGTACCTAAACTTGCTTTCTCTTGCCAGTTTCCTTCAAACTCCTTAGGACTGCCATCCCAAAACCATGCTTTCCTCATTCGTTCTCCTTCTCAGAGACAAAGCAGCACCACCCACAGCCTCCCACAGTAAATGTATGTCTCTGCGTGGCTTCCCGCATCCTTGATTATGTTCCCTTGATACTGACTCGGTCTGATTTCCCATAGACCGTCTCTTTATTTTTGGCCATGTTCCTTACTGTCTCTCAGGTCCACTCTTTTTGTTTATGCATTTGCAATCATGGGGATTTCTGACCTGGGACACCGTTCCCTCCATTGTTCCAAATCCTGCAAAACTTAGACCAAACCCGACCGTGCTTTTCTAAACTATGGTAGCCCTCACCTTTAACTGCTCTGTGAGGAGCGCTGATTTTGCTGGTCGGATAAAAATGAACTTGTAAAGAAAACCCAGTTGGGGTAGGGTAAGGATTCGAGGGCACCAAAACTCCAGAGCCTCAGAGCTGCAAATCGGGTGAACCCTTTCTGCCAAGTCCGTTCATGTTTTAGAATAGTTTAAGCTTTATGGGTCATACAGTCTCTGTTCCAGCTACTCAACCACCTTGTTGTAGAGTGAAGGTAGCCAAAGATCAAATGTATACAAACGAAT
The DNA here is from genome assembly GCF_016509475.1 of Prionailurus bengalensis. Taxonomy (NCBI): domain Eukaryota; kingdom Metazoa; phylum Chordata; class Mammalia; order Carnivora; family Felidae; genus Prionailurus; species Prionailurus bengalensis. The sequence goes on from NC_057358.1 coordinate 88,298,928, forward strand.
GTGGCTGTACTCAAAACAAAACAAAAAAATATTTACAGAAAGGTGTGTGGGTGGAATCTGGCTTCTGGGTCATAGTTTGCTGACCCTGCTTTATAAGAAGAGTGGATAGTAGGGAAAATCTTCTCTTTTAGATGATAGGGGATAAATTGAAGTGCCTTAGATCAGCCCCTTCTTTTCCCTAGGCAGCTCAACTCTTCCCTTAACACAGTGTGTATTCTAGTAGATTTCTAGCCTAGAAGTCACTACCATGAGACTTTGGGCTGTAATCACGTGTGACAGCTATTTTGGTCAACGTGAGAAGAGATAATGGCACCCACTTCTATGCCTATGTTGGCAAGCAAAGAGTCCACTGTCTCACCCTCCTGCTCTCCTCCAGGCTGGCAGGAGGCTCCCTGGCCAGTACCTCAGGGCTAACAGCAAATCTTCACCCCCACTACTATGGGCCAGGCCCTGTGCTCTCTTATTTAGTCCTCATGTCAATCCTATGGTGTATACGTACTTTATATCCTATCTGTCTTTCATATGGAAGAAACAGGTGAGGTCTTAGTCACTGTTAGCCACTGATCCACCAGAAGTGATCTTGGTGCTGACATAGGTGTGTTGTGGGAGGAAGACGCCCCTTGCCAAGATTCTTAGCGCAATGTAAATGTGAAAAAATAATGAAGATGGCTCATTACCTCTAGTCCTTACAGCAACCCCTTCAAAGAGCCCATTTTTTTCACTTTATCCATAGAAAGTTAGGCTCATAGGGGTTAAGTACTTTACCTAACTTTGCCTCTTTAGAAAGCTCAGAGTTCAGATTCAAATCCAGGCCAGTTTGGCTCAATTAACTGTTAGCCTGTTCCTTCGAGCCCCTGACCTAAAAAAAAACCAACTTAAATGTGTTTTCAAGCCTCAAAAACGCTTGTGCATGTGAAGTGAGGAATTATGTCAGCTTCGTGGGGTCTCGTGTCCCCAGGGAGGATGTCAGGGAAGTACAGAGGCAGACCAACACCGCGATTTAAGAACTGGTGCCCAGGCGAAAAGAGCAGAAGCAACGTCCCCAGTCCTTTGCCACCAACCCAGGTCTCTGGCCGCACTACCTGATCCAAACTGCGTGAGTGGGTTTTTATGACAGTGATGATTCCTTCACACATACTGTGGCAGTGCTGAGGCAGAGGGAGGCATGTTCTTACCAGCCTGTCATATTAAAGTCCCTGTAGAGCATCTTCTTTCCAAGTTCCTTTCTCTGTACTCTCCTTGGAAACTCCAAATGTGTGAATTCGTTTCCCAGCAAGTGAGGCTGCATGAATGCCTAATAGCAAAAGAAATAAAAAGAAAAAATACTCACATATTTAGGAGAAAAAATAAGACTCAATAATGTTTTGTAAATCAAGACATATTTCAAAAACCAGAAAACTGTTCTATTTTAAGGGGAAAAAATAGGTGTATTCAACAAATAGAATAAACATTTCCATTCTATAAGAATATCAGCGAATAAAAAGTCACTAACTGAACTTATAAAGGGATATAACTTTTTAATTTGACATGATAAATTAATTGTAATCAGAGACATGGATTGCTAAAGTCAAGAGGAAAAGAAACGGAGTTTCTCCAAAAGTTCATTTAATTCAAATCCAAGATCTTTTCATTTTCTTGAACAGCATGTTGATGCAACGTGATAGCTCTCCCCCACTCTGCTTGGCTTTCTCTGCTCCTCTCCTGCTCACACTCTTGGCGATCATGGCCTTGCCTTTGAAACCTACATGTGAATCTCCACATTGACACAATGGCCCAAGAGAGCAGGTTGGGGCTGGATACACCAGACAGGAACTTTCTGTTGGACTCCCTCCATTTTGCTCTGCAGTAATTTGATCATGTAATTGGAAGACTATTCCAGAGCAGATGGCTTCCTCCCCTCCCCCAAATCTCTGTTCACACTACAAAAGTCTTGAGCAAACAGCCACTTAGGGAATTGCTTTGAAACAACAAACAGTCTCATTGTCACATTCAAAATTCAAATCCGCTATCCAAGAGATGAAATGCTCAAGTATTAATTTCCCCGCTCGAAGGCCACACATACTAAAAGCAAACTTGCACGGAAGCTTCCTTGTACCAAGCTGTACGCCCACTTACTAGCAGTGTGCTGGAATGGATCCTTTTTCTCCCTCCCTTCATTATTTTCTTAATTTTTAAAAAATTTTTGGCAGGGAAGAGTAGGCAGAGCAAATCATGACCTGGCACTGTAGAAAAGCAAGGGATCCCTGCCACAGGACAGATGGCCATGTCCTCAGTCTCCTGGAAACAGGCATCTCCTACAGCCTCTTTCCCAAGATCTGACACCAGCAGATCTCCCGCTGATTCTCATGGTAGTTTGGAGGTTTAGTTGGACATCGGTCATCCTAAGCTAAGTATATCAGGAGTCAAAGGACACAAGCTGAACTGTCACTGGGTTGGCTAGATTCGGCCAGATAATAGAACTCTGAGCAGGCTTGGAGACACGGCAGGGCAGTACTGAGAAGGTGAACTGTCTTTACTGTCTTCTGTAGCCCCCAAATTTCCCAGGTCTGACAGGAATTCTGGAACATTCTTAGGGGCTCTGAAACCTCTGCTAGGGATGAGGGTTGGGCTGCTGATGAGTATCAAGGACGCTTAAACACTGACCTTTACAGAGAGGTTCTCTGGGAAGGAAGGAAGGGAGTACTTAATAGGGCAGGTCAGTGGTGTGGGCTTTGGGTGAGGTGAACTTGGGTTTGAATCTAAGTTCTGCGTGTATAAGCTGTGTAATTTTAGTTGGTGATTTAGCCTCTGGAGCTTCAGTTTCTCAATCTGAGATTAATTATGTATTTACCTCACACTTTTAATAATTAAATGAATGCACTTATCGTAGTTGTCTCGGCTCATAAAAAATTATTATATCCATCTAATGATTACCGATATCTATTACATCCTTGGCACTACAGAATGTGCTTTGTGACCTCTCGCATCACACTGCCAACAACCTTACAAGGTGGAACTGGATACACAATCTGTAGGGTCCAGTGCAAAATGAAAATATGGAGACTGTGTTCAAAACTAAGAATTTCTGTGTTCAAAACTAAGAATAACCACGTACAGAGCCCTGTGCAGCCGCAGGAGTCACACACCCAGGAAGCCAGCTGTACTGACCGAAGGAGCAGAGGCATAATTAGTCCATGAATAGCAACACCCACTATGTACCTGTTATCATCTCCTAGAGCTTTGGGACTCTATACCCCACTCCCCAAGCTGGCCTAGCCTGGCTGGCAACCTGACTTAGGTTTAAGAAAGTGCCTGCCACTTACATGCCTTCTTTACATGCCTGCCATGTACCAGGCACTTGATATGCTTGTCACAACCTCAACAATCCTATAAAGCACATGTCATAGACTTAATTTACAAATGAGGAGACTAAGGCCCAAAGAACTTAAGACACCTAGCCCAAGGTCATCATCCAGGGCTGGGTGGTCTCAGAGCCGAAGCCTAATAACATGTCCACAAACACCCATCCCAACCCTTGAAACTGCACACATTTACAAAAAAATTAAAAAAAAAAAAAAAGTGGGCAAAAGGACCAAGGGCCCTGGACCATGCAAAGTCTAAATGGTCAATAGGTACCTGTGAGGATCCAGTTAACAAAAAATTACAGATCTGCACCCAATTTGGCCACAAGAATCCTCCTGAAGAAGCTAAAAGAAATCCTTTAATAATATGAGGGACTAAATAAATTAGTTAAAAAATCTATACAAAGGAATTCTATGGTGTCATTTACAATGATACTACAGCAAATATGTAACGACATGGAAAGAAAGGACAGACAGACGTAAAAACACAGGTTATCAAACAACGTATGTGAGTGCGTGTGCGTGTAGGTGTATGAGCTCATGTAAGTTGTGTCATATACACACAGATCTAGATACAAGGCATATAGGTACATACAAATAAATGTGTGTGAAGAAATATCGGTAAATGCCCCACATACATTTCATTAACAAATAGGTTAGGATCCAAAGGCCATATTTCTAAGTCCATTTCTTCACAGACCCAAGTGCCTCAGAGATCAATGTGCAGTGTTCCAGGCACCTGGCCTCGTTCCCAGGAGAGTGAGTGGCCCTCTGATGGTGCTTTCCCTGGGTACCCTCATACCCTTTTTGCCAGTACACGTTTGTCTGGACAGTTGTGAGGGAAGATCTGCAAAGTAGCCAGGATCTCCTGAGCAGCTCACTCTCTGCAGTGGTCACCTCACCTCTCCCTCTGAAGATGAGCAGGCTCTAAGTGGGCCTTAAAGCCCATGTTCCTGTGACATTTGTATCCCCTTCACTTGCAGGGGCTTTCAGGGTCTCAAACTGCTTGCTTTCTCCCCATTATAGCAATAGGCTATGGTGTTTCATCAGTTCTAAGATGCCCTTTTCAAATGAGTTATTATTTTATTACCTCTAAGAAACGAGGGGAAGCTGCCAACGAAACTAAGTGCAATACTTTCTTACCACTTTGAAATTTTATTTTATTCTTTTTGAAAGGGCTCCTTTGGACTTAGACAAATTTTTACATATCCCTCTGGGGTATATTTAAGAAGATTACCTAGGTGAAATATATTGGATAAAGTTTTCCAAAATGTCTTCACATGGAGAATTCCACTGCTCATCAGTTTTCAACTCTGAATCATTAACGGTCACGATTTCCCAGGCAATAGTGGCCTGTGTTCCAAGGGACCGTTGGCGATGCAACATTTCTTAAATAATTCACCCTAGAACTAGGAGCCTCAGAACCAGGGGTGCAAAGTTCTTAAGTCAGCTCTGCAATTATCCAGAGCCAGCTAACTTCTGACTCCCACTTCTGGAATGTGGCTGAACAAGTCAGATTCACACCCCCAAGCCCCTCTGCAAATCCACAAAGGCTTTAAGAGTGCTTCATTTTTGCCTTCAGGGTTTTCTTCTAAGCTGCCAGCCGCCCATCCTGCAAGTTTGGTGCTGTTCTTTTGATGTTTACACATGCCCAGGAGAGGACACCTGTGTCATGCCTGCCACTTGGCTGACAGCAACAATCAGTGGTAAAATATCTCAACTTCAGATACGTCAAAGGGTGAAAACAAAAGCACCTGAGCTCTGAAGAAATACTGCAATATTCATCCTCCACTGATACGTCACACCCTTAAATTTCTCTACTTTTATGGCCATTTTTCTTCCTCTACCTGACACAGCACATTTCGTATGATGCAAGATATTTTCTGTCACGATTTTGCTCACCACAGAATTCACCTGTATTCCATGTGTACCGATGACATATTTTTACTACTTTTAAAAATCGCCATGTCCTAATAGTAGACCCTCTTCTTACCAGCACTTTCAATACTCACTATTGTCCTATTTGTCAGACCCGATGGAGGTCCTGGTGTTAAAGAAAAAACAACTCAAAAACTAAGTACAAATAGAGCAAACAGGTGGTTAATTAATGAAAAATGAGATGCTAAAATACAGTGGGACACATACCTGTTGGTTTTCAGAGGAAAACCTACTTCTCTGCTCATTTGTGTGTCTTTTTCTGCAATGATGGTGGAAGTTTTCAGATTTCATCTTAGGTGGGCTGTTATATGGAAATACCACAGACGGGGAGAGGTATGAACAGCAAACACTTAGGTCTCACTGTCCTGGAGGCCAGGAAGTCCAAGATCAAGATGCCAGCAGATTCTCTGCCTGGCTTACAGAGTGCCCCCTCTTACTGCACCTCATACAGGCTTTCCTCTGTCTCTTGGGGGGAGAAATCAAGCTCTCCGAGGTCTATTCTTATCAAGACATTAGTCCCATCTGATGAAGGCCCCACTCTTAGGGCCTCATTTAACCTTGTTTCTAAAAAGTTCCTATTTCCAAATTTGGCATACATGGGGGGTAGGGCTTCAACAGAAGGGTTTTTTTTTTTGTGGGGGGGGGGGTGTTGGGGAGGATACCAGTGCAAACACTCAGTCCGTAACATGGTCTTCTAGGTATACATGTTTATAGAAGTACATATGCTCAGCCATCTAAATATTGTAAAATGTTATCTGATGGTTTCCTTTTTGACTTACCTCTATTTGTGATTATTTCTACTACTGAATGGGTATTGTTTTTGTTTGAAAAAACTAAAAAAATTTTTTTGAAAACTGTTTTTATTTTTATTTAAGTTTTTATTTTAATTCCAACAGAGTTAAAATGCAGTATTATATTAGTTTCAGGTGTACGATATAGTGATTCAACAATTCTATACATTACTTAGTGCTCATCCTGGTAAGTGAACTCTTAATTCCCCTCACCTACTTCACCCATCCCCCTACACACCTCCCCTCTGGTGACCCTCTGTTTGTTCTCTATAGTTAAGGATTTGTTTCTTGGTTTGTTTCTCTGTTTTTTTGTTGTTGTTGTTTTTTGTTTGCTTGTTTGTTTTTTGAGACAGAGAAAGCATGAGCGGGGGAGGGGCAGAGAGAGGGATGAGAGAATCCCAAATAGCCTCTATGCTGACAGTGGAGGCTTGAACTCACAAACTGTGAGATCATGACCTGAGCCAAAATCAAGAGTCGGATGCTTAAAAGACTGACTCACCCAGGTGCCCCCACTTTTTATTTTTATTTTAGTGAGACAGAGTGCGTGCAAGCAAGGGAGGGGGGAGGGGCGAGGAGGGAGGGAGGAAGGGAGAGAAAGAGAATCTTAAGCAGGCTCCACGCTCAGCATGGAGCCCAACGTGGGGCTCAATCCCATGACCCTGGGATCATGACCTGAGCCAAAATCAAGAGTCGGACACTTAACCGAATGAGCCACCTAGGCACCCCTCTTTTTCCTATGCTCCTTTGCTTCTTAAATTCTATACATGAGTGAAACCATATGTTATTTATCTTTCTCTGACTTATTTTGCTTAGCATAATACTCTCTAGCTCCACCCAAGTCATTGGAAATGGCAAGATTTCATTCTTTTTCATGGCTGGATAATATTCCAGTGTGTGTGTGTGTGTGTGTGTGTGTGTGTGTGTGTACACACGCACACATGCAGGTACATGTGTTTATCACATCTTCTTTATTCATTCATCTATTGATGGACACTTGGGTTGCTTCCATAATATGGCTACTATAAATAATGCCACCATAAACATTGAAATGCATATATATTCCTCTGAATTAGTGTCCTTGTATTGTTTGGGTAAATACCCAGTAGTATGATTACTGAATCACAGGGGAGTTCTATTTTCAACTTTTTGAGGAGCCTCCATGCTGTTTTCCAGAGTGGCTGCACCAGTTTGCATTCGCACCAACAGTGGAAGAGTATTCCTCTTTTTCCACATCCTCACCAACACTTGTTCCTTCCGTTGTTGATTTTGGCCATTGTGACAGGTGTGAGGTGGTATCTCATTGTGGTTTTGATTTGCATTTCCCTGATGATCAGTGATACTGAGCATCTTTTCATGTGTCTGTTGGCCAGCACAGAGACATTTTATTCTCAGAAGCAGAGTGGGCCACAACTTGGCAACTCAGAAACAACTTCTCAGAGGCTGTGCAGCATTCAGGTAACACGACTGGTTAGGGTTACTTCATTAGAGCTGGCCTGCCCTGCCAGAAGCAGTGCTCACATCAGCGTTCTGGAACCTTGAGCGTCGAAAGTGATTTTATGCTAAATTCAATGTAAGCAACACACCCAAAATTTAAAGACTGTAAAATCTGAGTGTAAGAATTTGTTAGGCTCCTCTCAGCAATAAAACCCCATGATTTCTGGAGTCCAAACTTGTAAAATTCATGGGCAATTTTGGCAAGTTTTACTCTACTACTCATATCCGGGCCACTCATACATAAATAGGTATACGTGACTACTGTCCCTTCCCAAGGCACATTTCATAGGCTGGCTTGTTACAAATGTGACCTTAATGGGATAAAAATGCAAGGCAGGAGAGGAGGCACACATTAAGATCCCTACAAAATAAAAATTCTAGACAGTTTCCTAAACATCCCTTATTTTTCTAATATGCTGGACATAGTTTAGCTTTTTCTCCTGATACTGCTATTTGGACATATGTATGTTAGAACATCTGCATGGTGATGCAAGTGATACCCGCCACACTTGAATATGTTCATTATTTTTAAACCTTAGCTATATGCCAGGGCCAAGCATAGCACCTAACATAGTAAAGACTCCAAGTAAGTATGTGCTGGGAGAATGAATACAGAACATTCTGACCTGCTTTACTCAGTTACACTTGGTGATTAAACTTCACAAAATAATACAATACAGCTTTCAATCTTTTGAAAAAGTTAAAACTAAGGTCCATAGCACATAAAAACAATCTTGGACACACATTACTATATTTTGGATTTAGTTAACTTTTTATAATTCAATAGATATCTTCCTGTAAAACCACATGTGTGTGGGTGAAATTATACCATTTCAAACCTCATGATATTTCACACTCCTAAGAATGTCTAAATAATGTCATGTCTCTTCTCTACTTAATAAGCATGCCGACTAGAAACCTAGAAATGTCTTCTATATTAAAATCCAACTTAAAGTGTGCTGGCCTGCTGCATGTAAAAAAAAATGGACCACTCCTTGTGCCTCCATCTTTATCCTAAAACTTGAGGCTTTCCTACAAGGAAGCACAATAGAATGTTCCTCACCGAGGGAAGGGAGTGGAGGTACACTGGAGTTCATGCGTGTGATGCAAATGGCCCCTGGAAAGAAAGCTTGGTAACCGCTGCCCCAACACAAGCAAAGATAGGTTGCCAGTTGTCTTTTACGGAGTGTGCAGAGTACAGGTTTGTTAAAAAGAGGGTAGGCCATGTCCTTGCCACTTAGTCTCTGGACAGCTAATGAGAATAAACTTCCAGACATGGTTGCATTTGGCCAGGGAAAGAAGAGACAGCTCATCTAGGAAAACGACGCTGGAGTAACCTGCTGTGCCAAGCAGTGGCAGGACATCAGAGATGGGGAAGGAGGATCAGACGTCGTCTTCTGGCTGCTTTCCTCTCTAGTCCTGGGAAGAAACCAGCTGCAAGGGGACAGAAGTAAGCACTTACTGTGAAGAAACACAACCACCCCATCCCAATGAGAATCTCTGAGTTCAACCATAACAGGAGGGGACAAGCTTGAAAAAGAGATGTTGTCTAGAACCTTCTAAGAAGCCTCTCATGAAAGCAGACTGGGTGAGTAACTTGAACCCAGGTCTGTCTCACTCTGGAGCACATGGATCTGAATTCCACCCTCCTGGGCTGGGGAGAGCTTTGAGCACCCTGGCAGGGCAGGGCAAAAACAGGGAGTGGAAGTAGGAACCCAGATCTAGAGAGTGACATGTCTATAATGGCAACGGGAGGTGGCCAAACACCATGCTTCCTGGGGACACTGAGACGGTGGGTCCTGAGATTATTTAAAACTGCCTGCTGGGGGGCACCTGGGTGGCTAGGTCGGTTGGGTGACCGACTTCGGCTCAGGTCATGATCTCACGGTCCGTGGGTTCAAGCCCCGCGTCGGGCTCTGTGCTGACAGCTCAGAGCCTGGGGCCTGTTTCGGATTCTGTGTCTCCCTCTCTCTCTGACCCTCCCCCGTTCATGCTCTGTCTCTCTCTGTCTCAAAAATAAATAAACGTTAAAAAAAAAAAATTAAAAAAAAAACTGCCTGCTGGGAAACACAAATTGGTTACTCCTTTTTAATAATAAAATTTCCTTCTGCTACCTTGTGGCCACAATGTGAGTGAGCCGTGCCAGCTACTGAGAGGATTGTCCCAGGTTCAGGAGTTTCCAGCCAGAAGAATGCATGCAGCTAACACATGAGCTCCTCTATGTGCCAGGTATCAGGGGCTGGGACTCAAAGAACAAAAAAGGAAGTCCATCTGTTCAGAGTTCACACATTAGTTGGGGAGACTGAGGTAGGCTTATGGGTGGAAACATATATCCCCAGGGGCTGAGGAACAAAGAGCGGGGCACTCACTGGTTGGACAGAATCTGAAAAGCATCTGAACAGCGGATCAGGCAAGGCCTCTGGGGTCAGAGCAGCAAGAGCAGAGGTAAGGGAGTACATAGCAGCATGGTGAGTAGGGCTTTTGGAACTGCTCTCAGGAGAGAACAGATAGGTGGCAGAAGGGTGCCTTTCTGGGGAACTTGCCCAGCCCCTTCACCTTGGGCTCCTGGAGAGCCCCAAAGAAGGTCCCTCCCCCAAACAATAATAACAGTTAAATAAACGGTAAAGTTACTGGATCATATGTGTATGGGTCAACATATTTTCACAAATTTGACACACTTGTGTAACGGGCATCTAGATCAAGAAACAATACATGGTCAGCACCTGTGGTCAGGACCCCATTCAATCACTGCTCTCCCCAACGGAAGCACTATCCCAAACTGTGTGTTGGTTTCACCTGTTTCTATACTTACTATGGGATCCTATAAGCTGTCCCCAGTACTGGGTGTTAAGTCAGTGTGATTCAGCCACGTTGTTGCATGTAGTTAAAATGTGTTCATTCTCAGTACTGCATGGCATTCCAGCTCGTGACTATGACTGACAATCATCTTATCCATTCTACTCTCCGTGGACATTTGGGCAGTTTCCAGTTTGGGCAAGTACATCCTGAGCTACTGTGCACACTCTGGTTAGGTGCCCACCTAGGAGAGGAACGGCTGTGCCAAACTCTTTTTCCCTGGGCCAAACCCTTTTACAAGGTAGTTGTTCGAACTTCTACTCCCATCAGCAGAATATGGAAAGTGAAAACACTCATGTGTCAAATGAAGGGCAGATTCCACAACAGGAAATCGTTTGTGAAGTCCTCTTACTAGGAAACTTTTATATGAGCTTTTTTTTTTTTTTAAGTTTATCTTTAAGAGACAAAGCGAGCATACACATGAACTGCAAAGGGGTAGAGAGAGAGGGAGAAGAGAGAATCCCAAGGAGGCTCCACGCTGCCAGCACAGAGCCCAACTTGGGGCTTGATCTCATGAACGATGAGATCATGACCTGAGCCAAAATCAAAAGTTGGGACATTCAACAGACTGAACCACCCAGGCACCTTGCCCCCACTTTGTTTTTTGAGCTCTTTTTTTTTTAATTTCAGAAAAAAAGTTCAGACTTCTCAATATTTGAAAAGAAGTTATCAAATGAGGATTTTCAGTGTTTAACACAAATCTTAATAAAAAATTGAGTAATCTCTCCTCTTCCTTGCCCTCAGGAGGGAAAAAAAAACCTCATCAGATCAGAGGACTGGAGGTTTTATATTTCAAGATGATTTACCATGATAGTAAGTCTATGGTCACGAATGAAATGAAATTAGTAACATCAACCAAGCCCACTGATGGTCGCATTAACGGTCAAATGAGATAGCTCTTCCAGAGCCAAGGCTGACTACCCAATTTGCAGTGCAGGAAAAGAGTATTTTGGTTTGGGTAAAACAAAAATGAAAGGAAAATGTTAAATGGCTGAGATCTAAATATGTATGTGTCGGAGTCTTTCATAAAGAATTCTCTCAGTCTTAATTTATCCTTAAAAATCTCAGAGTAACAAGAACCAAGCTTATGTATATATGCTATTATAAAATTGAATATTGATAAGATTCTGTCTGGTTTACATGGATGTCAAGAAAGATTCACATTTAAAAATCTACATGGGACTGTACCGATCAACTAGAGAAAAGCATGCCCCTAAAATAACTTTAAAATTGTAAAATTTATAGCTTACGATAAAGGAGCCACATGGAAACTTGTATGCAAATGGATATATTAAACAAAATTGCCTAGATTTGTCAACCCTACAACAGTTTAATGTATAGAATAAGGGCTAAAAAGTAGTCATTTACATAAAACATATAAAGTTTCCATATTCATATGCTTAATGCTTTTTCTTCCCAAGTAAAAGTCTGGGAAAGGAATTCATTTGAAGAGAAAACAACTCATGTCAGCAAAAAAGATGTGCCTGTGTATCTTCAATTCCTTTGCATATGCAAATGGAATTTATACATTTTATAAAAGGCCACAGGAGTAGTCCAATGGCAGGGCGGCCATAAAAAAAGTTCTTCATATATAGTTAGATTTGAAACTAAGAGATTTTATTTTGTCTCTGATCTAGGCACTGTCATAAGCACATTATGAATATTAACTCTTCAGTCCTCAAACCAGTCTTGGGAGGGTCCTGTAATTACCCCATTTCACTGATCAAGCAACGGGAGAAGAGAAAACTTTTTATAGACAGCTAAGCTTTTGCCCTGGTAAACCTCAGGGAATGCTATCTACCTCTTTCAAAGCGTATTTAACTTTCACATCTTTAATGGATGCATGACACTATCTTGCTTCTTTACACTAAGACCAATTTTTAAGGGACCTTATGGACAGATGGCTCTGGCTTTATGTGCCCAACTTTTTATTCAGAATGTTGGAGGGAAAAAGGGTTTTAGAGAATCTAAAGATTATATATGTGTAGCAACTGTGCAGAAGACTGCGTTTTTTTAAGAATAAAAGTAGTTAGGGATCCATTCTTGTGGTTATTTGTTTAGCTGTGTGAATCCACTTCCTTAGCTCTGCAGAGCAGGTACAGAATGCCTCAGCATCAAGCCTCTGACTCCTCCCATCCTGGGATAAACAAAACATCCATTTATATTCATTTTCAAAATCAAGGCTCTGGAAGCGGTGAGGTTCAACTCTCAGTGCTAACGTCTTTAGAGTCTTCCCTGTCACCAAGCAGTGCTCCTAGGACGGCCAAATATAAGCTCTGCCTCTAACACTCTGGGCAGTGCCAGTTTTGTGCTCTAAAAATCTCCTGGCTGGGGCACCTGGGTGGCTCAGTTGTTGGATGTCTGGCTCTTGATTTTGCCTCAGGTCCTGGTCCCAGGGTCGTGGGATCAAGCTCTGTGTCGGGCTCTGTGCTAAGCACGGAGCCTGCTTGAGATTCTCTCTCCCCCATCCCCACCCCCCAAGAAAAATAGCTCCTGGCTTCTCTGTGACACCTGTGTGATCAGTTGAACCTATAGCGCATGTGAAAAATGCCAACCATTTTTTTGCCTGCCATTTTTAAATTAGAAGTTCTCAAACTCACAGGCAGTTTTGTGAAAAAGGGTTAAGTGGGGGAAAGAGGTAGGATTAGAGTGGATTTTTCCATGACTCCGTCACCAAGCAAAGCAGAGTGGTGGTGAAGTTGCCTGTGACTAAAGAAAGGCTTTCTGGGCTTCACAACCTGCTCTCAAGGTTAAATGTGATGTGGCAGTGGTGGGTCAGTCAATTTTACTCACTAGCACACTTGACCCTCCCAAATTAAAGTATCGGGCTTTTAAGCAGGTTCACGTTTAAGTAATATACTTTTTGGGAGATAACTCTTGATCATGAGAAATCCCAAAGAGTGAAGTGGCACAACACTGTCGACCTTGAAACCTTTCCAAAGCCAACACCAGGGACATGGCGGACAAACAGAATCGGACTCGGCACAGAAGGCTGGGGGTAGTTCAAGGACACCACAAGAAACCGCCTTCGATAATGCTGCACTTGTACGTATCAGCTGTGCGTTTGAAACCCACTTTCATCTCTTCTGTACATTGCCCTTGATGAAAAACAGCTGCAAACTTGGATTATCCATGAGGACACAAGGACATAAGTTGAAGGCCTGACGATACCAGCACATCTTAATGTAATCAAATCAGAGTTTATAAATACATCTAGGCAGAATTGAGGGGAAGACACCGCTCTCGCACCTCAGGGCTGTGGAGGTCTCCCTGAGGGCGATTCCTCCCTTGCTGCCACCCGAAGCAGAGGCGGGGCGGTTTTCTGGAGGCCACAGCATCAGGGAGGTCAATTCTGCTGAGACACATCCACAACCAGACTTCTTTCCCTCCTGTCTGAGTCCCAGCTCCATCCAAACATTCCGTCTAGCTTGGTGGACCTCCTTAACTATTTTATTTCAATCACCCTGGAAACTGTAAAAAGAAAAAGAAAAAAAAAAAAAAGCACAGCGACAGAAGAGCAAGGCTTACTGGTGACTCTAGGACCAGCAGCACTTCCTGGCTGCTGGGACAGTGCCCCTGACCCCTTCATCACACACCTGCCACATTCCATGTGAACACATCAAACCCTCAAGCCCGATTAATCACCCTGCCCAAGAGTCTACGGAACACAGTTCACATGACCTAAGAGCCACACGAAGGACCCTCTGAGGTCAGGATACAAGACCAAACAAAATTAACATGCCTGCCACATCCAGCGTCATAATCTGCTTCTAGTTCGGTTAACCCCAAATGTCCAGAGCGTGCATCCCAAGAACCTCCCCCTTCTATGTGGATCAAAATGGTGTGTGTCCAACGGGCTCTGCATCTCCCCCACCTCTGAGAATATCACAAACCGTTTCTACAAGTCAAATAGCCTTGGGACTGCAGAATCATGCTCCAGACGAGTAAGTCTCTGGGAACTTAGAAGTTTTAATGATTCGGCCATAAATGTTTCTTCACACATCATAAAAAGAAATTTTAATTTGACCTCAGAGTAAGAAATACATTGTTAACTTTCCAGTGATGTTCTAACTCGTTTAGATCACGTAAAAGGTACCACAACCCCCAATGCACTGAAGTGTTTCATAATTAGTTCTAGGGAACTGATGTTCCAAAAAAACAATGAACTGGTAGGATTAAATGCACATAAAATTATAAGGTATGCACTGTATTTTATATTGCTGTGGGATCACTTTTCATCCTGATTTCAGAACCTACAGAAAAAAATCTCAAGGGAGGTGTCCTACACATTTCATGTAGGAGAGATTCAGAGACATCACGCGAGGGGTGTGGGATCACACAGCTCACGCCTGGGCTGGGCTGAGAGAAGTCATCACACCAGTGTTTTCCTCTCCTAATTGATATTATTTTTAAGGTTTTATGCTATCTACCTCCTAATTCTCTCAAATACTTTACCACAAAGGCTTCACTGCAAGGTTATGTTATACTATAAATCCCTTAATTCTCTCCAAAACTTTACCACAAAGATTTGCATCACAGATCATGTGACTATTACTACTGGATTTATTCATTTCAAAGCGTACATTTTTAGACTCCTGGCAGTATAGGAAGTTGGACAACCAGGATATTTCACGTTCTGGTCATGTACACTCCTATTGTCCGGGGAGAACAGTTATTAACCAGAGAAACGCATATGTATTAGCAGTAAGGATTAAAAAGAATGGGAACAACAAAAACAAAAGAGAATGGAGACATGGTTTGCACCTTTTGGAAATTCAGCTGTTAGGCTCAGTTCTATGGGCTAAGAGCGTCCACATTGATTGCTCAAGAGTAACACAAAAATACATGTTAATCTTTGGAACATTAGCAGTGATTATCAAATTAAAAATAAGAAAATAAATCTCTGTGGTTTGCAGGCCAGTAGGATTTGAAGACTGATTCAGCAAACAAAAACCAAATGAGAACTATGTGCCACAAAAGAATTATGCATACAGTTTTCATTTAATCATTCCACCCACCTTCTGAGGCTTCCTAAGCCTGTTACTGGTGACGAAGCCGGGGACTATAGGAATCACAGACACAGTTACACGACAACGCTGAGATCAGAAGCCAACACACGTCTCATTCCAAACATCGGAAAACAGACCACCAGTATTTAGGAATCTGATACATGTCAGCCTTCCCGTCCCTCCTTAAAAATTAATGTTTTGATCTTTCTGGGCCATTCTTGTAACATGAAAATGTGAAACGATTTCAAAATAAAAAAAAGTTAACCTGCTACTTCTCATTGCCTTTAGTGGGAAAACAGGAAATGGTTTTCCCTAAAGGGTAAGGAGGTGATGAAGGCAGGGTGCAGTCGAGGCACAGGCAGGCAAAGGGCTATGATAGGCTTCAAGGGAAGGTGGAAGGGAGAGTACTGTGTGGTAATGATCCAGACGTCAATACAAATTCTGGTTCTTTCATCGAGCCAACAAATCCCGCTTCAGTATCTCCTCTGTGCTGGGAACTGGCCACGTGAAGCGACTAAGGAGCCTGCCCTCCAGGACTCAGTCTGGAAGGGGAGAGAGCGATCGTGACCAACAATACAATACCATACGCCGAGAGCTAGAGGCTTCTACACGGCTCTGCAAGCACCGGGGACTGACCCCCTCCCGGGAGACTTAGGGGACACCTCCTAGAGGAAATGACACTTATGTTGGGGTCTCAAAGGATGGGAAACAGTTTTCCTGACAGAGGACAGGGGACGGGCCATCCAGGCAGAGCATATTTCCAAAGGCAAGGAGGTTGGGGAGATCGAGGTGCGTCCCAAATATGGAAGGTAGCTCTCTGCTTGCAGCCTGAAATGCATGGTGGTGTTGGTAGAGGCAACAGAGAAACAATGCAGGAGGGGTGGACGGGGACCATGATTCTGGCTCGACCACGTGTGACCTGCATTGTGCACACTAAGAGGAGCCAAAGGACTTAAGGCAGGGAAGTGATACAGTCGATGATCAGATCACTTGGGTGGCTTTGTGGAAGATGGACTAGAAAAAGCCAGACAGGTGACAAGGAGGCCAGCTGTTTTGAACTCTACTTGGAAGGATGACCCTTGCAGCCTGAGTGGTCCTTGGTGACCTGCTCGTTTACCTTCCCACTGTAAAGTGACAAACTGGGGTCTGGAAAGGTTAAGACACCTGCACAAAGACACCCCACCAGCAAGTAACAGAGCCAGGACGGGATCCCTTCCCCCTGCCTAGAGTGCCAAAAAAAAAAAAAAAAAATGAGAGCCCTCAAGTCTGGGGTTCCTAGGAGTGGCTACAAGTTTATCCACTTGAAAAAGACAACAGAAAGGCTAGAGAACAACAATCAGTCAAAGAGTGAAGAAATATTTTTACATTGAGCCCGGATTCCTGCTGTCATTCCATACCAGAGCAACACAGCTTAGCTATTGAGTAAAACAAACCAAATAGACAAGGGAATTGAGGGGAAAGTGCACAGCCACTTTCTAAATCGACCAAAGTAATCAAACCTTGACTGTCCACGCATGCTGAAATTCAGAGCCATGAGCAAAGTCCTTTTGGGTAGCCTGGGTCAGTTTGTTTCCTAAGAGCAGAGGGTCACTAGCTATGTTGTCTAGAAAGAAAGCCAGTTGGCAAGACAATACTTCAGCCACAGAACTACTCGTCATGCTGTTCAGTCCCCAAAAATATCCAAAGTAACCTAGCGTGATTGCCACTGTTGCTCAAGTGAGATTCTACGCCAAACACCCTCCCCCTGGAACTTGAGGATAGGGAATTAGGTCTGTTCTCTTTTCCAGAAAACTCAAATCTCTAGGTGAAGCAAAAATGCTCAAGATCTGAAAAACCCAAACACCTTCCTCTAGCCCACTCGTAATTTCACTCCGAAGAGGGAGATTTAAACTGGGAGCTTATTTTCAGGATAGAAACAGGCTTTCAGACACCTGCATGCTTTCCCAAAGGGCCTCTGAGACTTCCTAACCGTGCGTCAAGTGGTGGGGTGTCAGCAGGATCTGGGGCTGCCCTCCTCCCCAGCACAGAGCCCCCATTTTGAGTTAAAGTGAGCAGCAGGCCAAGGAAGAAAGGTATCTGTGTGATTCAACACCCCATTTCGTATTGCACATCCCAAACCGTTAAACGAAACAGAGCACATCATGTCTTCCATTGGCTACAGATGGGAGAGAAACAGCCACAATAATAAATTCACGGAGGTGGAGTGTGTCGTCACACGTGTTGCCAGGATGTGTGATCGGAAGGTGCGTGGGGGGGAGTTAATACCATATGTCACCCGACTCTCGTGGGCCTGCTCCCATGTCAACAGCATCATGTTCCCCCACCACAGCGTCGACACCATCCCTGATGCCACGGCGCTCCGCCAAACCTACGTGACTCTTACCAGGTACTGGAGTCGCTGGCGCTCAGTCTCAGGGGTAAACTCTGAAGACATGGGGATGATTTCTCCATTTCTGATGATTATGGCCCTAAAATGGTTAAGAGAAATACGCATTGTCAGTAGCCAATCTCGTAAGTACCTCAATTTTATAACTCCAGAGCTTGGTTTCCAAGACTGATGAAATGCCCAAGGGACACTTTTTCTAACAAGCTGCATGGCAACATTCTCTTTTCGAGAATACTCAAATCTCTAGGTGTAGCAGAAATGTTCAACTCTGGATCCCTCACCAAAGTAAACATATGGCTAGGTTTACTTTCTCTGCTGGCTGGAACCATGTCTTAACACCCAGCACCAACCTTCCTACTTGGCACATGGTACACACACTCAGCGAACAAGTGGATGAAATGAATGATGTAAATTGACGCTTCCTCTAGACCAGTGCTCTCCAATAGAACTTTCTGTGACAATGGATATATTTTAATCTGTGCACTCCAACATGGCAGCCACTAGCCACATAGGGGAAACGAACATCTAAATTACATTTAAATTAAATTAAATTACATTTAGTTTTACCTAATTTTTAATTAACTTATCTTTAAGTTCAGGTAGTCACAAAGTGGCTAGTGTTTCATGGAGTAGATAGTAGAGCTCCAGGTCTGTGTTACGCCAAGTGTCGGTGGGCCGGTAGCACGGGCCTCACCGGGGAGCTTATTAGAAATGCAGACTCCCAGGTTCCACCCCAGACTTGCTGTATCAGAATCTTCATTGTGATTCATAGGCACATTAAAATCTGAGAACACCTGACTGAGACTCATGAGTTTCTACGTAGTATCCTGGATCCAGGAAAAAACACTCATCTCATCCTGAAGCTTAGGAAATTCACATGCTTCCAAAAATTTGCCCCAAGAGCTACTGCTGACTCAAGAATGTGAGAGAACAGACATCCCTAAGGGAGCTATCTATGGAAGAGGCTATAGCATGGATAACCATGGAGCAACCTTTCCTAGGCCTATTCCAGATGGAGCTTCCTGTTCCTAGATCTTATTCCAAAGTGGTTCCGAACAGCCACTTTCTAGCGATCAATTGGTTGAAGTGGCTTGGGAATTGCACTCGATATGAACTCAACAGCTCCAACAGCTCCAAGTACCAGGGAGCCAGAGACTTGGAGACTGAACACACTTCTCTGTAAAGAGCCACAAGCACGGGAAGTGCCTTTGATGAGCTCAACTCTGGGTGGATGCCTCATGGACTCTAGGGTCAGCTGCACTCTTTGTGCCAAGAGGCCCCAGGCACCCCTCCCTCCCACCATAAACATAGTCTCCAAGGGCACCCAGGTGGCTCAGTTGGTTAAGCATATTACTTTGGCTCAGGTCATGATCTCACGGTTCATGAGTTCAAGCCCTGCAATTGGGCTCTGTGCTGAAAGCACACTTCCAATGCTCTGTCCCCTCCTCTCTCTGTCCCTCCCCTGCTTGCACTCTGTCAAAAATAAACACTAAAATACACACACACACACAAAAGTTAGTCTCCAACACTGAAGCGATCCCAATAAATGGCTGCAGCTCTCCCCCAACCCCTCACCCACCTGTGCCCAGTTGTTGCTGTCATGGAGACTGGGAGGGCAGGTAAGGGAGAGGGTGATAACAAAAATCATGGGGGCTTTAGAGGATTAACGGGTCTAAAACTAGTGGAAACTATGAGAAGATGGAAAATGTTAGGGGAGCTAACTGGGAAGAAGATGTAATATTTGTATCATCACTTCCTTTATTATGATGCCAAAAATAGGAAAAATTAAAAGTTCCTTCTTATAAATCTGTTGTCACTTGTAAAATGCAATTCTCCCCTTCCAAGAAAGGTGATATCCAGCATTCACAAATAAGTGTGTTTATTCAAATGGTCTTTGTCCTAATGTATCAGTTAAGACTAACTTCCAGAATAAGGGAATAAGGGTTTTGAATGAGGATGGAGAGATTTGGCGAGCTTGAAAGGAAGGTCTAGTTTAGGGCCTAATCTCACACTAGCAAGAAGGACCCTGAGATCTGGGGTGATGAGAGCGAAAGTCATTAGGTAATAAATTCCAAAGGCAAACTCCAATTTAAAAATCTTGCTTAAAGCTAGTCTTAACTCTTTTCTCTTCCCTTTTTCTACATGGTCCCTGAATTCCAGCTTCCAGGCTCTGACTAGGAAAGTTGGCTATCTGGGAGGGATGTAAAAGATAATGAGTAAAAGGGGGGCACCTGGTGGCTCAGTCAGTTAAGCCTCTGACTCTTGATTTTGGCTGAGGTCATGATCTATCTCATGGTTTGTGAGATTGAGCCCCGCATTAGGTTCTGTGTGGACAGTGGGGAGTCTGCTTGGGACTCTCTCCCTCTCTCTCTGGTCCTCCTTGACTCATGCACTTTCTCTCTCAAAATAAATAAATAAATAACTTAAAAAAAAAAGAGAGAGAGAGAGAGAGAGTGAATTACACTTGGGTGGATGAAAAAACTATCCATAGCAAAGGCCTCAAAATTTTTCTTGGTAACAACATTATTATCTGTAACTGTCTAATTGTATAGAGTCTGGACCATCCAGAATCCATATCCCTTTTCACTGGTTATTACAAAAAGACAATGGACGTAAAAGGATGTCATTCTGGCTGAGTCACCACTAAAAAAGTGACTTGAAAGATTAAGGCAAACTAGGCAGGACCCTTGGGCTTAGTGGGCAGGGAAAGAGAACACAGCAAAGGCACCGGCCACCACTATGTTTACTCTATTTTTTAAATTTCAAATTCACACAAAGGGAGGATGAGCATTCAATTCCAATGTTCACGGCTGAACAATGTTCGTTCCAATGTTAGCTCACCCTAGCTAATTACTTTCTTAAATAGATCTTTATATCCAAATCCATCTACGTACAGAGCATTCTTCATTTCTGTTTGAACTACCAAGTTCTTCCTTCATGAGACACCCATGGATTAAAGATGACAGCATGTTTGGCAGTCAGACTTTCCAGTCCCTAAACTATGATGCCTCTTCCTATGCTTCCTGGCTTCCTTTTGATCTTTCTCTCTTTCATCCCTCTGATCTTGGGATCAATGTGTCAGAGTGCTGGTCTCCAATCTGGAGTAGGGCAGCGAGAGGGAATGGGTTTCAAAGGGAACAGAGTGCATGTGAAGGCTGACAAATCTTGCACTAAACAACCAATAAACTAGATTAATGCTTTAAAGCCACATTCTGTCATCAGAGGATCCTTGTATACTTTCTATCTTCTACTTCAGTATTTTATGAACTGTTTTTCCTAAGGAAAATTATTTAGAACAAACAGAAAAAAGCTGTGGCAATAATAAGAATCAAGGAGCATTAGGCATATGCCCTGGCCTTTCTTCTGGGCCCTCAGATCTGGACCTCTAGATAAGACTACGGTCAGATTTTGAATGACATTCCATTTACTTACTCAGAGATTGGCCAGAGATTAAGTGAGGAAGCTCCTAGGGGCTGGGGTAATTTAAGCAACTGGCAACCACTTCCTACCTGGTATCCCCTTACCATAAGAGTTGGAGGGTGGGGGGTTCTAAGCATATTACCCAAAGTTAAGGTCAGCCTTTCATTCACAGAGACTGAAACTGAAATTTACATGCTTTCATTTCTTGTCCGTAGCATAGATGGAAATTACTTGTAACATGGTGAATGGTAAGGTCTAACGTGTTCTTCAGACCCAACTGCAAGGGGACGGGAGGAGAGGAGGTAAAGCAAAGACATCAATAGTTTTTTAAATGTTTTTGCACCCTCCGCAAACATTAGCCACAGGAGAGAATAAACGTAATTTATTGCTGGTGAGAATTTTGAGTTCAGAAAGCAATTTCTTGAAAACTTTGCTGCTTCCATCCTCTAATGTCACGGTTTGGAGTCCAAAAGACCTACCTTTTGTCCCCCAAGTTAGTCAAATTGTTAACTGATCAAGAGAAAAATAAGGGGTCAAATGAGGTGCTCATTTCAAAAATCCACTCAATTTTACAACTTTTCTTACAGGGATCACACCAACTCACGTTAAATCCCACCTCCAGGCAGGATTGACAATCTCCAGGGGCATTTGACAAACAAGCAAAGGGAAAAAAAATGGGTAAAAGATATGATGAAGCAACTGACAGAAGGGAAAATGCAAATGTTCAATAAACACGTGAAAAGATGCTCAATCTCACTCGTCCAGGAAAATGCAAATTAAAGTAAAAATAACATATAACTTTTGCTCATTGGATTGGCAAACGTTTGCTGAAAAATTAAGAATGTGTAATAGTTCAGGGCAAGAGGAAAAAGCCATTCTCATAATTAATGGGAACGTAAACTGCTATACCTTTTAAAACTATTATAATGATGTAGCCAATGGTTCAGTCATCCTACTTTGGGGACTATATTCTAAAAAAATAGAAGATTCTGTCCATAAGATACGTGGACAAAAACTCACACTTGACATTATTTGTTGTGGCAAAGACTGGAAATAGTCTCAATGTCTATCAAAAGGGGAAATACTGAAGAGTTTCATTTATAACCAGTAAGATATTACACAGTCATTAAAAAAATAAAAAAGTTCAGTATGTTTTGTGACCTGGAGGTACCCCTCATGTATTGTTAGGTGAGAAAATCAAGTTGCAGAGTAGTATGTGGTATAACCCCATTTTTGTAAAAACAAAACCTCCATACAGACACCCCACACATGAGGATTCTGATCCCAGGCCCAGAGCCGGTGAGCTCCTCTAGGCTCCGCTGTGGGCGATTACGAAGGGGGTACAAGGCAGGTACCGCACCGGACCCGGTACACAGCCACGGCACTACAGTATCCACGGGAGCTGCAGGCAAGGGCTCTCCTCTCCACCCTCCCCACTGGCCACGTTTATGAGCAAATCCGCATTCCCAGTCCGGGCAGCTCGGCAGGAGGAGTCCTGGCCCCGGCACCTGTCTCCATTGTGAGTCGGTACTTTTCCACTCGGAATCCTTCCCCTTCTCCGTCCCCCACACCACGAACCCCTGGTTTAAAACGCAGAGGCCTTTTGTCCAGAGCTCCTCGGCAGTGAGAATATTCCCTCCTGTCTGTGCTCCATGTCAACTGACCCTCGCCTGCACAGATGCCCTTCAGTGAGGAAAATGGAACACGGGGGAGCTGGCACTTTTCTTTTTCTTTGCCTCTTGCCTGTAGGATCACAGTAAGTGAATAAAGGTTGACTGCTGCCTTCAGTTTGGCTCATTGCCCTAATTGGACCACCTTGACAGCTGGCTGCTTGACAGTATAAAAGTATATTTGATTGAACAAGGAGAAAGGCACGTAAGTAGGAGCATTAATTTTTCTTCAATTATCTTTTTGTTATTTGACTGCTGCAGGAAATGTATGTTCCTTTTGTGAAGTTTAAAGAGGAATTTATTTGCCTAGATTTGGCCACATATTCACAGAAGTCCTGAAGTCCTACTAAATGCAGATTCGTTTTTGTACCACGACCAATCTTTGTGAACCCTGTGTGCCCCAAGCCCTACTCCACAGAATCCCAGCCGGTGACCCAATCACACATCAGAGGTCATTAGTCAGAGCTCAGGCATGAGTGCAGAAGCATCCTGTAGCTGTGTTGGGAGCCACTAACTGAGAAGCCAGTGGCTACACTGTGTTATGAAAAGTAAGAACTGGTTAAGCCCCCAAATGTCGTTATTATGTACATTGTTTTCAGAAGAAGATGACGGTCTGGAGAATCACAGGGCAAACGCAGGAAAACTTTTGTAGCACTCCCCTTCTGTAACCCTGGGGAAACCTTACAAGCCCATGCTCAGACAGGCACATTCCAGAACAGATTACCTCTCAGCCCTTCTGCACCCCCCTTCAAGGTAAAACCTTTGGCCTTAAAACCAAAGAAAGTCCCCAAATTCACAGTTAAATGATTTTGCAAAGAGGTGCCATATCTGATGTGGTATATAGAATTTTCAGCCTCAATAGAAGGCCTTATCCAAGTGGCACAAAGAGAAAGAAAAAATGGATATAGACTTATACTTACCAATATAGACTATATGTATGTGTATACACGCACGTGCACACACACATATGTAAGCACGCACGCACACCTCTAAGTTTAACACTGGTACACTCTATAGAGCAGAAATGGAAAAGAAATACAAAATTGCCAGGCTGCTGCATTTAAAAAAGCAGGTGATGGTGTCCAGCAGCCTAGTTTCCTTGGAATAAGAGATATAAAAAGTGTTCCAAGCAAAACAAAAGTTAGGGATCAAGCTCACTCCTGAAGTCAGAATTGAAACGACGTTGCTTCATTTTACCACCCCTTGATTTCTTCTCTCTGAGGCATGGAAATCGTGGGCCAGCAAAGGAAGTGATTGGAAGCTCACGTCTGAAAGGGCGCTGACGGCCCAGAACTTCATTCCAGTCTCTCCTTGTTAAGAGGTCAGCCAGGCGTGCAGCATGGAACCCATTAAATACGTGTAAATGTAGGACACACAAATAGGCAGGAGGAAGGTCCTGCACGATCTACCCTTTCTAGGGGGTTGTAAGTTCTGACAGTTGACCCAGGAGGGGATAACGTGAAAGCGAAAGCACGAAACGACACACACCGTGGGGCGATGGCTAATTGCCGAACCCTCCCCCAGCTCAGAAAGCCCGTGGCATCGGAGAAGGGCACGGACACGCGCACCATCAGCGGTGGTGAGGCTGCATGGCACGGCAGAAGTGGAAGTGGCCTAGGGATGAGCATTTGGAGGGGGCCAGCCCCGCCTCGAGCTTGTCTTTAGCTCCAGGCCTCCGTGTCCCTGCCTTGAAAAAGAAGAGAGGGGCCCAGCTCATTTCCCAGGCACCTTTCAAGTCTAAATTTAAACGATTCTTAAAATAAGTCTGAGGTAGGTGGGGGAGAGAAAGAGGGACAACTGTTCCAGTTACTGCTTCTCTTCTCTTCAGGAGGGGGCCACCGCTACAATTTACATTCGAATAAATATAAACCAAGCCAGAAGTGCCGGGATGGGAAAAGTCACCCTTGGTGCAGCTCTTAAATCATAAAGGACAGGGAGCCCATTACTGGGCAAGCCCCCCCAATGTCATTTCACTGTTGTCACCCGTCCCCTTGGAGCGCAGGGCTGCAAACAAAAGGCACCTTCGACACCGTTAAGAGTATTCATGGGATGCCCTGATTCCATTACACACTTTTTCAGCTGAAAGTGATTCGAAACGCAACATTAAACTGCACATTTCCAGAATGGAGGAGAAAATCGGATACAAGGTGACAAAGAGAAACCATTTGGAAAACCCTTTTTGACAGTGTATATCAATTCCCAAGTACAGGGAGGAGGCATCCATTTTGTCAAGAAGCATCAGACCTTGTGAGTTCTGTTCAGATGCAGGAGTGTCTCCTTCAAAAGTATCAGAAATGTGTCGATGGAAAAGAAAGCAGGGCAGCTGACGGAACAAGCTGGGGTTACCACCGGCAGAGGACAGGCAGGCTGTCGAGGCTAATTAGAGGTGTCAGGAAATAGCTGAAGGGAAAAAATAATCCCAGGAGCCTAGAATTAGTTTGGGTGTGTTTCTAGTCATTCCATTTTCAGAATGGATACTAAAGAAAAAGTTTGCAAACACAATGATTCATTTAACAGAACGTCAAGTACGCAGTTAAGTTTCTCAGCAAAAATAGTCACCAAAAATGGCCGGGAGAAAAAAATTCCCAATCTTTAAGTAGCAGCAAAAAATAAGGGACCATTCGTAGAGCAGTAACTGAATCAGATGTTCCTTGTTTTTCTCACAGCTAGCCCAGTCTGTATAATAATTTCTCAATGTCATAATCCTGCCATTTTCTACAAACATCTTGCTTTACCAGCAACCTTCATGAAACCCAATGCACAAGAACAACATTTTCCAGACAAAGTAAAAGCCTCATAGTCATTAAAGAAAACTTATTGAGGTGTTTATTATTTCTGAAAAAAACAAACAAAAAAAAGACCAGGGGTCCATCTATAAATTAACAGTGGGGTTCTTTGTTCTACTTAAAAAAAAAAAACAAAAACCCTATGATCCACATTCCATAAAATGCATCCTTTTAAAGTGTGCCATTCAGTGGTTTTGGGTACATTCACAAGGTTGTTCAACCATCACTACTACCTACTCCTGGAACATTCTCATCACATCAGAAAAAAAATCTTCACCCTACTGGTACCATTAGCAGCCACACCCCTCTCCTCCACATACTCTCAGGCCCTGGAAACCACTAATCTCCTTTGTTTCTATGGATTTGAGAATTCTGATATCATTTGCCAATGATATTGTATAAAGGAGATCGTGTAATATACAGCCTTTTTGCCTGGTTTCTTTTACTTAACACAATGTTTTCAAGGTTTACCCTTGTTATAGCATGCATCAGTACTTTATCCTTCTTACGGCTAAATGAATATTCCACTGTATAGATGTACTACATTTTGTTTATCATTCATCAGTTGATGGGACATTTGAGTTGTTTCCACTCCTTGATTATTGTGATTAACACTGCTATGAACACTCATTTACAAGTTTTTGTGCAATTATGTTCTTAATTCTCTTGGCTACATGCCTGGGAGTGGGACTGCTGAGTAACATGGTAAGTCTATGTTTAATCTTTTGAGTAACCGCCACTTGGTTTCCCAAAGTGGCTGCGCCATTTTACATTGCCAATGGTGGGTTTTAAAATTCTCTCTTCAAGTACCGCAGAGTTCAAACTAAATTTATTTCTGAAAAATCCCACAGTCATTTCTCATTTTACACAGTTTTAAAGTACTCTGCTGGAAAGTGTTGCCTGTATGCTTGGATTTCAGTGCACACACTCAACACTCAATGGTTCATTTTCCATTTACCTCAGAGGATATATATTTATATATAAAACAAAACATATATTCTGTTCTTCTCAAGTGCAGGGTCAATACCTATAATCCACAGCAATGCACAGCCCCCCCAGCACAAATGTGAACAAACATTTCTCGAGCTCCAAAGCAAGCACATTTTTCTCCCCATAGCAATTAGCCAGACTGGGGGAGGCCACCAAAGACATTTATTTTTTTCTCTACTGTAGTCATTTTTGGAGTATGATCGATCCCCCCCCCCCCCTTAACAAAATAATAAATGATGACTACAGTAGCTCACTGTTTGTGTGCCAAGGCAGGTAGGACACACGGGGTCTGGGAAGCCATCTCTTCTTTACTAATGCTCTGCATCAGTCACACCCAGGTTACAGTTGTGTCCAATTCCGACCTCTTCACTTTAAAAAGGCAATGCAATGGAGCAATGGAACAGAATCCCAGAAAGAGAAATAAAAACAGTTCATGGGGGTGGCAAATAGATGCTTTGAAGGAAATTAAAGCAACTGTGGCATTGTAGCCTGAAGGAAAGAATGAGAAACGATTTGATCATACTCTCCTTCACGCAATTTGAAATGGTTTTATTCAAAGAATGGTGGGTGAACAGTTCTTCACGCTCAGACTAAAGCAAACAAGAGGAAATTCTATTTAAATCAAATCAGTAAGATTCTATGGTTGCAAATGGGAGAAGAGTTTTCAGATCTTCGCATTATGGATTGATCGAAGCTCGTGGGTTTCCATCCCTGGAATTCAAAATGACATGAGGGGGGGTTTGTCTATATTTGTCTGCCAAGAGTCTGGAGGCATCCTTCACTGTTTTTCTTTACGGTGCTAGAAATCAAGAACTACATCTACTCTGTGAGGGCAAAGTCAGATGCATGAACAATTCACTCTAGACTGTGTAAGAAGGTCTTGCAACCTATACAGTATAAGTGAACAGAGCAGCCTCATGACCATGGCCCCTGTTCAAACTAAGCTGCATGACTTCACCTCATGGGGCAGGTGGGCTTACTTGTGGCTCATGGATAAGACAAGAGGCTAGATGCCTTCCCTGTAAGGCCTCTCTGGTCTACCTTCTCATAGTTACCCATGTCAGTTCCTCACACAACGAAGGCTTGGGAAGCCCATCTCTCATTTACTGAACATGACCATCAGGTGGGTTTGGGGAGCCAGTGGAAGTGTAGTGGAAAGCAATCAGGGCTTGGAGTCCAAAGTCTAGTTCAAGCTATGAACTCGCTATGCTAGGAAAATCAGCCACTCCGAGACTTGATTTTTCCCATGTGAAAAATGGGGCAGTACCACTTTCTTCAGATTAGATGAATTAAATAATGATGCTGATTGAATCAGTAAAGGAAACTCACATATCCCAAAGTCAAATTAAAACAGTTACTTAGAATTTGTTATTTTGTACAATAACTCTCCATAATTGTGATCCTAAGGAACTGTATAAATGAAAAAATAAATTGTACTCAGTGGTCTCACTTAGGCTCTTGTAATAAAATGGTATGATTTCCCATGGGCATTTCCAGTCACATGTTCAGATATTCCATAGAATATTCCAGAATTCCATAGAAAAGAAGAGAGATTGACAGCACGGTATTGGTGCGTTCCTGTTTCTCTTGATCACTAGCTTTAAAACTCCACCCTCTTCATTAATATTAATGCCATAATCTCCTTAATATTCTTCTAAGCATATGTGTAATATAAGATTTTATCTTGGGGCGCCTGGGTGGCGCAATCGGTTAAGCGTCCGACTTCAGCCAGGTCACGATCTCGCAGTCTGTGAGTTCGAGCCCCGCATCAGGCTCTGGGCTGATGGCTCAGGGCCTGGAGCCTGTTTCCGATTCTGTGTCTCCCTCTCTCTCTGCCCCTCCCCCGTTCATGCTCTGTCTCTCTCTGTCCCAAAAATAAATAAACGTTGAAAAAAAAATTTAAAAAAAAAATTTATCTTGACTAAGATATATAAAAGGTTCCCATGCCAAATTCCCTCTTCTTACAAAAATTCTTAATCTATAATTTACCTGAGGCTACTACAACTGTGTAAATGGAAAATAAGAGTCTGGACTATATCTGTGGGAATAGATAGAAGTCTTAGAAAATACATTAAAAATTTTTATTCTATCTGTATTTTTTATATGCACATAATTTTTTAAATATATTCTCCCAGGTAAAGGAAATGAAAGGTCTGGGAATCCACTGACATTCCCAAGTTGGTCACTGGAGGGTGACAATGTTATTAATGGCAGGGAGACAGAAGAGACGCCAATCTGGTGAAGACGATACTACATTTTGATTCTGTAAGTTGAATTTGGGACATGTGCCTAATGTCCAAGTAGAAGGACTAGGGAGCACACAGCTGGAAATGTGGGTGTGCTGTTCAAGAATGAGGTCAGTGATAGAAAAACAGACTTGAGAATAGTCAGGTTTACATGGTAGTCAAAACTAGGGAATTGAAACAAGTGTTCCAGGAAACGTAAATAGAAAAGGTGGGTATAAATAGGAAGTGAGAATCTAGAAAGATGGGTCTAATGGGGCGCCTGGGTGGCTCAGTTGGTTAAGCGTCTCACTTCGGCTCAGGTCATGATTTCACAGCTCGTGATTTTGAGCCCCACGTCAGGCTCTGTGCTGATGGCTCAGAGCCTGGAGCCTACTTTGGATTCTGTGTCTCCTTCTTTCTCTGCTCCTCCCCCCACTCACACTCTGTCTCTCTCTCAAAATAAATAAACACTAAAAAAATTAAAAAAGAAAGAAAGAAAGAAAGAAAGAAAGAAAGAAAGAAAGAAAGAAAGAAAGAAAGAAAAGATGGGTATATTCTTTCATTTACCTGGTGAACTCTTCACAGTGTAAGTCAATAAATTGAAGTTGCCCTCTATAGTGTTCTCCACAGAATACTCTTCTGAGTGGTAATAGAAAACCACCCCCCGCCCCCCCAAAAAAAAAATTCATGCTCAGAGAGTCTGGGAAACACTTTTCTCTGCCCCAGGGCTTTTCTGAGCCTTTAATATACTAATATGGGTTGTTGTTCTCCAAGAGTAGATATCTATCTATACAATAGTCCCAAATGTGACTAGGAGAGGAACAGCTCTTAACATCTCCTCACTTTTCTATCAGGTGTGGGTTAGACTCAGGGACAGATGCACTTGACTGAGCTGCAGCCTAGGGACACAGTAGGCTTCACTACTGGTGGCCTCACGTCCTACTCCCAGAAGGCTTGTCAGGTAAGAGTCCAGGGCTGCTCCCTCTGGGGAAAAAGCCACACCATGCATCTCTCTCTCTGACTGACTCCATTTTCTTTTCTGAGATGTGCTTCATTCACAGTCCTGCAGGAGTAGAAGGGGTAGAGACTGGGGTGGAGGCTGCCTCTGAAGAAAGCTAAGCTCTCTCTCCCTCCCCACTCTTTGCCTTTCTCCATTCTGGCTCTTCTCTAAATAGTTTGCCAAGTGAGAAAACCCGGGGCGTGTTCCTGCTACTCTGACTTCAACTGGTGGTTCTGACTGGAAGCTTGAGGGCTTTCTTGTTCTGGTTCTCATTTTATTTCTGTATTTGCTGCCTCTCTGGAATGACTTTCTCTCATCACCAGGATTAGGGGGAAAGAGGCACACAGGCTGTTCTGGTCCTAAGCCATGCACCTGACTCTAGCTTAAACAAAAGAAGACTTCAACATGTTCCAGCAGGGCTCAGGAAGGGACTGCAGTGTGATTGAAGGCCAACATTCGTTACTAATAAAACGTGCTCCTCTATCCATAGATTTCTTTAGTCATCTTTTTTGAGAATAGTAAATCCAGACTAGATCCTGGTAATTAAGAGTTTCCAGGCCTTGGCCATGCAGCTTCTTATTCCTCCCCAGACCTTCCACAAAAACCAGATTGAACATTAACTCACCTTTGCAGAATGGTGTTGCCCCTGGCCAGCTTCCCAAATGGCTCTCATTGCACAGATAGGAAATCTCTCTGACATTTACAGGTGAAGACACAGATTTTGGACTTTATGTTTTTGCCCTTTTGCAAACACTCAGACCTCAGTATGGAGTTAAGATCCCATTACTTCTGATGGGAAGCCCAAGGGTGGACAGTACGACCAACCTATCAAAAATGTTCACAAAACTAAAACCCAAAATTGATTTACGCTTATGGAATGTGGTGAAGACAACAGAACTGGCCTGCTTTAGTTTTATTTGAAAAATAGAGGTGACTGAGGAAGAGTCTAATCGGCTGCCTGAGAGCAAAGGTGGGACGCTGACAGACACCAAAAGACATACTATGTTATTGTTATTTTATCTGTTAGACTGAGAAAGGGGAAACAGCCTTGAGTAAAACAAACAAACAAACAAACAAACCAAAAAAACCCCATAAAAAACTAAAGCCCAAGATAGAGGAAACCATTTCAGAAGAGGGTTCTACCACAATAAATGGGATCAAGTCCTCTGGCTTCAACAGATTTACATCTCAGGGCCCTGAAATCCTCAAAAATGAAGCTGTCACAGTTGTGTCAGGGATTGGGGAGGAACTGCAGGGAAGACATGTGCCCGAAGATTAAAGATAGGAAGTCAGATCCGAGTTTCAATGAGACGATGGATTCGGTCAGCTGAGGAGGAGGGGCTTGGTATCAATCTGGAGTAAGATTCTAGAGCAGGCCAATAAAGAAAAGGCATGTGAGGGCTAATAAAGGAAAGCCCTGGTCCTTGGCGGTCTGCTCAGATCCTCTCAGAGAGTAAAGCATGTCATTTCCAACCCTCCCCCCAACCCTTTTTTGGTCCAAGTAAAAGAAATAGTGCACGCAGAGTATCAATTTGGACTTCAGAAACCAACACAATCTTTCACTATCTTTTGATGGACAATGAAGAATAGGAATTAATCTAAGTAAAAGTAAGCACGTGAAAAATGGTTGAAATGGCCGCAAATTGTAATGAGTTTCAGTCCATTAGACAGTCACTGTGACTGGGGGGGTGGGGGGGAGGTGGTGGTCAGGAGAGTCAGAGTGGGCTTAAAGATGTGGTCTTTATAGGGCAAAGCTAACACCTCTACACTGCATGGATCAGTTCAGTTCTGAGTGGTGCCATGTGCGAAAAGGGAAAAAAATCACATGAACAGGGCCAGGGTCAGAAACCTGGATGATGAATGGTTCACACCAGCTCTCTGAAGAATGTGTGAAGGAAACCAGGGGTGTTCATTCTGAACAAGATTTGTGGAGGACTACAATAGGTACCTCTTAATATCTGAAGGACCAACAAAATACGAGAGTAAATGATCATTCCTAGGCAGTAGGAATATGCCTTTCCTTTCTTAATCTTATTTATTTTTATTTCAAAAAACTGTACACAAGTAACATATGCTGCTTATGTAATAATAGAAAGTATTGTTTTTACAAAAGTTTCGTGAGGTAAACGTGCATATACATATACAAAATAGATGCCTGAAGGAGAAGGTTGTCATAACAAAGAGGAAGTCCAGGCCAGGGAGTGCAGAAATACTGCTGAGCTGGCAACACTGAAGGGTCTTTATTGAGAAATAGAGAAAAAGTTGGGGGGGGGGGGCGGATGAGAAGAGTTTGTGCAACTGATTTTGAGAAGCTGACTGACAGAACTAGGGAAGAGATGATGGCACACGAAGAGCTGAAAAGCTAAAAAGCTGTGGAATAATCTCTTCCAGGAACAGCAGCAAAGAGAGGGAGAGAAAAACCAGGACTCCTAACCATGAGCCAGGTGGAGCTACTTAAGCTAACTGGAGAGGTAGCTGAGATGTCAGCAAAGGTTTAGCCAAAGCCAAAGAGTATCTCCAAGGGGTCAAAGAAGAAAAATCTCTTCTTCTAGACTTCACAAGGAGCACTGGATGCTTCGATTGGTGCAGCTGGAAAATGAGGTTGGGGAGAGGGTGGGCGACCAGAAAAAGCACTGCCAGCAGTAGTGAGGCCCAGAAGAGAGACCACTGGCCTGACGGCAGCCAATGGGCACTGTTTGTGTCCGTAGGAAACTGAGTCATTCCAACCATGTGGGGTGTGTCAGCCGTAACGCCTACTACTATCCCCGCTCTCCCTTGCACTCTGCTAAGATTCAGTTATGAATCTGAATTATCGGAGTATGGATGGTAAAGGAAAAGAGGAAGAAGATCACCAACAAAATAAGGAGTGTAATTCTCAATGGATAAATCATTTCCTGTTTTCATTAACAGGAAAGTTAATGCCAAAAGTAGAAACTCACTTAGCTTCCATGGAAGAGTGGGAGTGCCATTTGAATTTTTGACACAAGAACATACAGGAAATACTTATACTATGGGCTAGTACAGTTGAACAAATAAAAATGTTCACGTAAGTAAAAAAAAAAAATCTTAAGTTCTACACAAACTACTTACTTAGGGTTTGTTACTTCTTCCTCCGAACTGTGAGAGAAAAATACACCAGTTCACTCCCATAGATCTCACAGGAAGGAAAAAAAAAAAAAAAAGCTGAGGAAGAGGTAAATTCACTGGAAGAAAAACATACTTGAGTAAATCCACCAGAAATGTGTCATCATAGATACACCATTTTCAAATGTTCTTCTCGGGGCAAGGTTCAAGTTGTAAGCTTGTTCTTATAATAACCCTGTTGGAGAGCCACTTCCTACGACAAGACCGCTCTACAAGACACTCAGGAGAAACACAATCCATCAAATCCCATGTTTCTGTGTCCCAATTTCTATGGCCCTATTCAGCTTTACATTTTGATTGTCTGGCATCAGTCAGCAAGTCCCACACTCCACAGAACAAGAGGCTCTTGGAGCACAATCGCCCTGGTCCCATTGGCTGGTCCCATTCACAACCACCTCTCAAAGGAGAAACACAGATGGAAGCTTTCCCCAAGCAAACCTTTACAGCCTCAGCGTGGTGCAATTTAAGAGTGAGGTTCAGAAGCAATAAGAGAGAGCACTAATAGAGCCATTTGTTATCATTCGAAACGTGAGTTTGCTATTCAAAAGGCTAACTGTGGTGGGTGAAGCTGAGTGCTTAAAACTGGCCTGGAATCCTAAAGTAACATATCCTAATTACAATCACATTCCTTCAGTCACAGATGAAAAAGTTCACACTTTCTCATGTTTGGCTGGGATCACTTAGCGTCGTCCGTTGTAGTCGTGAGAGCTCTTTCATGAGAATCAACATCTTCATTTGGTTTCCACATGAATAATCCTCGGAAGCTACAAAGTCTTTGAAGAGCATCTATTTTTGCCTTGAGGTCTGGTGGCATCAGAGTTCACATGAACCTCACAGATGAAAGCTATCTGAGCGTGATTTCATCTGTGCCTACAGCGTTCTCACCAAAGGGAGGTCTCTGCCTGCGTGGAGT
This sequence comes from Prionailurus bengalensis, assembly GCF_016509475.1. NCBI lineage: Eukaryota > Metazoa > Chordata > Mammalia > Carnivora > Felidae > Prionailurus > Prionailurus bengalensis. Next base: position 88,332,891 of record NC_057358.1, read on the forward strand.
TTCTGTAGCTATACGGCTGATGTGTTTATTTGTAGTTAAAACTGTTTTCACCAGTTTCCAAGGAGTAAGGAATTTAAAGATGATCTACGATGCATGTTCATCAGAGAATGAATATGGGAGAAGTCACTGGGACAGTTAACCCAAACACAGCTTTTGACCGCATCCGTGTTTTCTCCACGTCAGCGGCAGGTCATAAGCTTTGCCAAAGCTTAGAATTTATCTTTCCGCATACGCAACTGCAATCTTTCTTCTCTCGCTGGCTACATTTTATTTATACCTTTAAACTGTGGATGGGACGTCTCCACAAACTGGATGGCTCAGTCCGTTAAGCGTCCGACTTCGGCTCAGGTCATGATCTCGTGTTCTATGAGTTCGAGCCCCGCGTCGGGCTCTGTGCTGACAGCTCGGACCCTGGAGCCTGCTTCAGATTCTGGGTCTCCCTCTCTCTCTCTCTGCCCCTCCCCTGCTTACACTCTCTCTCAAAAATAAACAAACATTAAAAAGATTTTTTTTTAAACTGTGGAGAAAAGAAAAGGGTGTCTGACCCACGAGAGGTCACAAACTATCTGGCAGCAAAGTGGGTTTCTCTTCTCCATGAAGAGTTACGGTGGCCAGACCACTTCCCAGAATGACTAAAAAAATTATTTGTCCCGTAAACGGTGCTAAATGGCCAAATGACCTCGAGTCATTCTGAGGGGTAAACACGGAGTCTCGGGTTGAAGATTAGGCTCTAAGCACATGCCAGCTGGACTCTGCTATACAAAACCCTTAAGCATCACTGCAAGGTGTACCATAGCAATAAACACTTGAGCACCCACCACGGGCTGAGCACTGAATCCACATGGGGTAAGCGCTCGCGTGTGGGCCCGGATTTCAGACCATCTGCTTCATGAGCGGTGGACTTCTCTTCAGCTCCGAGTCTAACTGTTCACTACTTGACAAAGCAGGCGAAAGTACAACGTCAACTGCTACAATCTCTTGGGAGTCCCCAGCTCATTGCCTCCTTGGCTGCTCCCTCAGAGGATAATTAGAAAGAACCCTTGTCAAATACAAAAAGTTGAATCACTAATGCAATGCTAAAGCTTACTGCAGATCATTCAACATTTACTAGAGGTGCATAATGCAGAGATGCAGTAAATGACATTTCTTCACAGAAATTTTTGAGCTTAGGGGCACTTGAGTGGCTTAAGCATCCGACTTCAGATCAGGTCTTGATCTCGCTGTTCGTGGGTTTGAGCCTGCACTGGGCTCCACACTGGGATTCTCTCTCTCTCTCTGCCCCCTGCCACTCTCTCACTCTCTCTCAAAATAAATAAATAAACAAACAAAAAAAATTTTTGAGCTTAAAAATCCTATTAGTTTGATGGTTTCATTTTCGGGATGAAGAGACCAAGATCTATGGAGGTTAGGGGTTTGGCCAGTCTGAAACCCGTCTTATCTTCCACCTCAGGGTCCACCCTATGCTATGTTTTGCCCTCCTCTTGGGGGACCATTCCTTCCCACCTAAACTCCTGGTTGTTTCTGAAACATTTAGGGACACTCACAGATGCATTCTGCCACCCTCTAACAAATGCCAGGATTCTTTCCAGTCCTGAATTCCTGCCTTACTCCAGCCGCGACCTTTTCTTTGCCTGCACTGGCTTTCTTCCCCATGCCAGTGATGACCACCCTCCCTCTTCTCTCCTTTGTAAAATCCAGTAATATTAAAAATGTTGAACTGTGGTGAATTTCCCTCCAGACAATTACCAGGGACAAAAATAGTGAAATGAGAGCAAATGAGAGTGACCCAGAAGAAAAGACAGAGTGTGCACCCAGAGACATCACTTACTCCGGAGCCAGTATGTTGAGAGGTACTGTCTGGGGACACACAAGTCCCCTGGCTTATGTCCTACATTGCCGGGAGGGGAAACCATGCTCTGGAAATCTAGGTATGCCCTAAATTAGCGAGAAGAGACCATGGCTGCAAATGCTTGACAGAGCTGAACCACCAATGTGAAGCAAATCTGCCTCAACTTAGGTAATAGCTGTACTCACCAACAACACTCTCAACACACAGAAGGCTCAGCCTCTAAAGGAGCTTGAAATTTTAAGCCGTAAAAAATTGTCTGAAAATAAACCCATGTGACCTTGAGCATAATGGAAGCCCCAGTAACACCACACTTTCACTGATCAAATTAGAACTTCTAAGACTTCTCCTCTCCCTTGTTTTCTTTCTTTCTTTCAACAAATACTCCCTGAGTGCCTCCCCTATGCCCAGCACAGGGAACAGGGAACCTGAGAGAACAATCTGCTGCCTGGGAAGGGCAGTGGTCTGTGTGGGAAAGGGGGTGGCGCACCAGAGGGAGAGGCCGGTGGGGGGGTAGAGGGTATACAGTGGGGCTGGAGGGACTGGTAGTGGAGAGCCACATGGAAAGCCAAGGGTGAGCAGGGTGGGGTGCAGCGCAGGCTGAAGCAACTGTGTGCACTAGACCTCCAGGGTGGGCGTGCACCGGGCACACGTGAGGAGCTGGACCCGGGGGGAGGAGTGTGTGCACTGGGCATGCATGAGGAGCTGGACCCGAGGCAGGCTGTGCGCTGGGCATGCAGAAGGCTGGACCTAGAGCGGGCGTGCACTGGGCACACATGAGAAGCTGGACCTGGGGGCAGTGAAGATGACCAGATGGTCTTTGAGCAGAGGATGTATTTTCTATAAAGTAGATCATGCTTGTTGTCTGAGGAAAGTGGATCGGTGTGGGACAGAACTCAAAGAGGGAAAAAACAGCCTGTCGTGAAGTTTAAGTGTGAGATATGCTGGTCCTGACTGAGGGTTGGGTAATGGAAATTACGAGAAATGATGTATTCATGAGGTAATCTGGAATCAGAACTGACAGAACTCGGGTTAGGCTGGATGGGGAGCCAGGGCAGTGGGGCCGAGGCCATGTTTATCAGGTGTCTCCATGCGCCAGGGACCGTTTCCCCATAATTAACCATCTCCTTCATATCCCAGGTCCCTGTGCACCCACCATGTAGTATCGTCCCCAGACTAGGTGCATCTGCTTGCCTAGGCTCCTTTAAAGAACACTGTAAAGTCCACAATGGCATCAATGCTGTCATGGTCTTTTCAAACAACAATGCTATTTATAAGCAATTTCTTGGAGAGCCTAAGCAGAGTTGAGCCTGCTTCTGGAAGAGCTTTGAGCGGATACAAAGCTAAGATTTCATTCCTGCCACAGATGAGCTCTAGCCTATTAGGAGAGGGCGGAAGAGATGCTCAATTATGCTGCAGTGTGAAAATAACAGAGAAGGGGGCTGCCTGGATCTCTGGCACACAGAAAAGCACCAGGAAACAGGTCTCTGCCTGGGAGAGGACAGGGGAAGCAGGGAAGACACCAAGGAAGCAGTGATACCTAACTTGAGTCTTCTAGAAGACATCTCAGGGTGATGCTGGACAGACAAGGTGGGAGGCAGTAGCATGTTTTAAAAACAAGAGGAAGAGGACGGTTTAGATCTGGGCGGGGGGTGCATAATTACATGGTCTGGCATTGCCAGGGCTTGTGATAGGAGAAGTGGCAGGAGACAAAGGTAAAGGCAGGCTGACAAAGAAGGCTGGAATTCGGACTCGTTTCTGCAGATAGAAAGTCCCTGAAGGGCTTTAAACAGGGAAGTGGTGTGACCACCCACATATTAGTCGTCTTGGGAAGTGACTGGCTGGATACAGCGGAGTGGCGATCCCCATAAGGAACCCTCGTGAGGCTCCCTTACTGAGCCTACCAGAGATGCTGCGGGCTACTGACAGGATTTGCTGATACACAGGAGGGGAGAAAGGAAAGAGAAAGCGTGGTCACCATATTCTAGGTTTCTCGTTTAAGTAATCGGGTGCTGCAGCGGCACCCCAAAATTGGGGACCCAGAGAAAGGCACCGTTTGGGAAAATTCCTTTAATTTGGGGCACATTAAGCATGAACACGTTTGCAGGACATCTTATTTATTTCGACCTTACCTTGTTCTAGAAAGGATTTAAAGAGAGGTTACACAGACACAAGATGAAATAAAAAATAGATATATGTGAAAAATGAAACTAGGGGAGATCAGAGGAAGCTAGGAATTAAGTTAATAGAAAACACACGTGCTGGAAGGCTCTTGGCATTAGTTGTCACAAACGCTTCCTAACAGCAGCACCAAAACCAGCCCAGTCAGTTGACTCGTCTCAGGGTCCAAAATGAAGAAAACATCCCTCCTAACCCCCAGCCCTTCCCTAAAATGCACAGGAAAGTCCTCTGTGGTACCAAGGAAAGAGGACTCTGTGATGAAACAAACAGCAGGTTCTTCAGCAGGATCCCTGCCAGTACATACAGCAACCCGTTTCACCCGGAGCTGTTTTTCTCAACCTTCTGCAAGGGAGGCGCATATATGGCATTAGGACTGCAGGTCAGAAAACCAGGGGAGTCACAAGGGTGAGGTTAGCCCTAATCCAGGGATAGACCTGGGAATTTCTTAGAGGGATGTCAGAACTAGAAATCCTCCCTATGTACTATTTCTCACAACAGAATCTCTCAAAACACTGAAAGGCAGCATGTTCCTGGTCATGCTGTCTGACAAATACCTGGACAGCTGTTACCCTATGTGCCAAGGCATGGGCCTGGAGAGCAGGTTCGACTCGGGGATATGGGCGAAGAGGAACATCAAAGTGTGAGCAAAGTCAGAAGGCTGACCCTGCCATGTGCCTGCACGGAAGAGCCCTGGCATTCTGCAGAGAGGTGGGACGTGGAGGTGACCAGAGGGAGGCGGTCATGAGATGTGGAAAGCAGTCCAGTTTGGGCGGCATCAGGACACAAGTGGTAGATGAAGGTGCATGAGGTGGCTGAGGGTGGGGTATAGAGCCACTGGCCCCGGGGTGGGCTGCATTTTAGGGGCAAGAGACAGAGAGTAAAATCCTTGAGGCCACCAAAGAGATGGCTTCCAGAAGGGACAGATTATGCGTTTATGGCAGCTGCCTTCAGTCCCTTCTGGACGTAGGTGTCTCAGCTAAGGTATTACTACCTGCTGTAACAGATAAACCCTACAAATCCCAGTGGCTTAACATGATATGTTTATGTCACATATGAAACGTCAAGTCCACTTAGCAAATTGGGAGGTCGGGGGAGGGAGTCCTAGGGAATTAGGTGGCTGGGTGTTCAACCTCTTATCCCAGAACAGGGAGAATGAAAGGATGGGGTGCTCAAGAGTCTCCTAGGCCTGGAATAATCCCCACAAACTCGGTGGCCTAAAACAACAGGAATCCACTGTCTTACAATTCTAGAGACTGAAAGTCTGAAATCAAGAGTTGGCAGGGTCCTGCTCCCTCTGGAGTCTCTAGAGGAGAATCCTCTGCCTCTTCTAGCTTCCGGTATGTCCTGGCAAGCCTTGGCATTCTTGACCCGTGTTGCTTAACTCTCAACTTGGCCTCTACCTTCACATGTCATCTTCCCTGGCTCTCTCTGCCTTCACCTGGCCTGGTAAGAAAACCAGTCATTGGGGTTAGGGCCGCCCTAATCCAGGATGACCTCACCTTAACTTCCCTCTTAATCACATCTGCAAAGATCCTATTTTCAAACTTGGTCACATTCACAGATTCGAGGGTTAGGACCTGGATACACCGTTTTGGAAGACACAACTAAAGCATTACAGCATTTTATGGGTCTTTTGTGGGTCGTATCGGAGAAGTGGCACCCATCACTTCTGCGCACAACCCCTCGGCTAAAACCACGCAGCCACGCCTAAGTGCAGAGAAGGCTGGCAGGGTAGTGTTCCGTGCCCAGGAGGAAGAAGGAAAATGTTTAGAGAGCAGCTAGTCAGCTCCTCCATAAACAGGGTGAGTAAGGTGGGGGAAGAAAACTGTATTCCAAGGAAGTGATAGGGCCAGGGTTAAGGCCATGAGGAGTGGAGAAGTCGAGACAGGAACAGCTCTCTCCTGGGAGGGTCTTGAGGAGAAGGAACTGGCCAGAGGAGAACAGAGCAGAGGGGGGAGGTGTGTGTAGGCAGAGGGAATGAATGAAGACAGTGAGGGTTGAGGGCTTAGGTAGAGTCTGGGTTTCGGGAGGAGATGGGACCAAGAACGCTGGTGGAAATAATCAGTATATCCCTGAAGCTAGATACAGCAGGGTGTAAACTTCTGTGAAACGCCAAATTCTAACAGAAAAGATGGCTGGGGTTTGTCTGGCTCTCTGTTCGATTTCGCTGAGGACTGTGCTGGGACATGCTTATTTTGCACAGCTCATCACACGTTCTCATGTGCCCACACTGCATACATCATGCACAGATATGTTGGGAAACCCACGAGTGCTGTTTCTCTTTCGAGCACCACTGGACATTCCCAGTGTGGTAGGCCTCAAAGTTCTTATAGAAATGTCGGGTCAACCAGAAGACTGCCTGCTGGCAATGCAGTAAAACAGTAACTAATGCCTTGGCATCACGTAATTACATACTCGCTACAGTCTAGCTCTTCCTGGTATGGCCTCATCTCCCCAAAAGGCTCTGACCTTCAAACCTACACTATTTGGGAACGAGGTTTTCTACAAGAGCCCAAGTTCAGGAAAAGCTGAAGTGTGTGTGCGTGCGGGTGTTCCTACGTGGAATATTACGTTAGCCTCTTACACAACAGAATCACAGTGGCCACGACATGCACACGAAGCTCACGCAACATCCCATGAGGCAGCACTCACGCCTCAAGCAGAGGGCAAAAGGAACGGCTATGGAGTCACCAACATCAATTCTAGGGCCTGAACAAACCTGTTTGAGAGACTGCACACAACCTAAATCATTTAAGCATCTCTTCTGGAACACAGCGTGAAGAATGGCTGGTTAGGTCTTTTTATTTGACGTTTATTCAGGGCCTTCTGTAGGCAAAAGCACTATATGAAAATACGGGTGCTGAAAGCACAGTACCGTGCGGTGGTTTTTAAAACTTCACAGAGGGACACTAGGTACTGAGTCAGTTAAGCAGCCGACTCGACTTCAGCTCAGGTCCTGATCTCATGGTTTGTGAGTTTGAGCTCCGTGTCAGGCTCTGCACTGACAGTGTGGAGCCTGCTTGGGATTCTCTTTCTTTGCCCCTCCCCTACGTGTGTGTGTGTGTGCGTGCACACACACTCAAATAAAACTTGAAAAAATAAAATAAAAATAAAAACAAAAACTTCATAGAAAACCATAAGCAACTGAGATAGGGGATAATAATTATGATCATTATAGTAATAAAAACATGTATTGAACAATTACTAGATGCCAGGAACTTAGGTAACACTTACCACATTACACACTTACAATCCTTCTACCAACCTTATTATGGGTAAGGTGTCTCATCAACCCCATTTCACTGATAAATGAACAAAGGCACAGAGAGGTTGGGTACTTTAAGGTCACACAGCACCATAAATAAGTGGCAGAGCCGGGACAAGAAGCCATCTAGGCCGTCTCCAGGATCTGTGTTCTAACTAGTCTATAACTGCCCTACCACAAGTATTCTTATTTATTTTATGTACTGAGACTTTGCTATATGACTTCATTTAAATGAAGGGTCTGAAGAGGGAGTATAGTCTAGCCAATTGAGAACTGGAGCCGCCTGCTTAGAAGAGTGACCCTATGTCCTTGGAATCCTGGGGGCAGTTATGGCTCTGACTTGCCAGCTCAGAGTTACAAAGAACATGATTGAGGGTGTGGGGGCGAGGAGTGAAACTATACATAAACTTTGACATAGGAAAGAACCAAACCCTGGGGGGCCGGGGGGCAAGTAGAAAGATGAATCGGTGTGAAAATTAATGACATGAATCCAATTTTTGCAGGCAGGTCTGAAGGCCCATGATAGGGAATGAGTTCCCACTCTGTAACTGCGAAAGGCTTTTTACTGCCTGGCATGGGACTGGGAGAGAAAAGCAAGGATCCCAGAGCTGGGTGGTCAAGCACAGCCCAACGCAAAGGGTCAGGCAGGCTCCGCGCCCAGCAGCATGATTGAGGGCTTCTTGTGCTGCTTAGCTCCCTGGGAAGCATGACCTTGACTTCACAGCTATGTCTTGCAAGGATAAAAAAAAAAAAAAAAAAAAAAAACTTGTTTGTTTGTTGAATGCCTGAGAGGCTGGAGGCTTTTTGAAGGGTTTTGCTGGGGGGTGGGGGTCGGGGATGACTTTTTCTGTGTTACTTAGAGACAACCAATGCTTGCCAAAACACTAGGTTAAAAAAAAAAAATCACAAGGCTTGAGAGCTGGAAAGAATATTAAGGGCTGCCTAGTGTGCCTTCAATGCACCTCAAGGATGACTGTAAACAACATGGAGCCCCCGCCCCCCTCTTCCACCGGCAATGGTCGTGTAGAATGTGCTGACTTGAATTCAGCATGTTGTCCAGATCCAACCTGGTAAGAACATAGTTCTAGAGTCCAGAGGCAACCTCTGGCGGCAGTATTAGGTAAGATGGGTTGTACTCCACACGAGAGTCCCAAAACAGGAATGCTATCTGAAAAGTTCCCAACACATGCTTTTACATCAGTCCCAGAGGTAATGTAGCTCTTTCATAGCCAAGCCATCTGTACTGTAAAATTTCTTTTACATTGCATCCTATTTTCATGACAATCTAAGACCTACTAAAGTGGCAGACTCTAAAGTGTTAGGAGTAACAGCAGTAATCGTAATATATTGATAATCAATATCAACAACTTTATTAGATGCTTCCCTATGGCAGGAAGGCACTTGTCTGAATACTTCAAACACACTCAATCAGCACGTAATAATGCTTTTACATGCACTGTGTGTTTTGCGTCTTTATTTTATTGATTGCCAGTCTTCCCCTCACTAAAATGCAAGCTCCAGGAGGACAGGAGGGGTTGTCTCCATTTTAACTAAGTGTCAAGTTCCCAGAGTACTGCCTGGCACACGGGGGACATTCAATTATTTTTTGAATCAAATTGACTCATTGAATCTTCGCAATGCCTCCGTGATACAGGGATTGTTAAAATTCTGATGTTACAGAGGAGGGAACTGGCATACAGAATGGTTCCATTGCTTGTTCAAGGTCACACGGTAAATGATGGAGCTGGAATTCAAACCCAGGCCTCCTGGCTTGCAAGCTTGCACTTCTAACCAACACTTAGCGTCTCTGACTCTCTATTTTAATAGCTAACATATACTGAGTGCCTACTATGTACCAGCCACATGAGATAAATGCCCAATGTGCACTCTCTCAGGGGGTTAAAAAAAAAATGTTAGGCTTCTCTTAGGCTTACTGAATCAGAATCAGTAAGGTGGGGCTGGAGGTTTTTTCTTTTCTTTTCTTTTCTTTTCTTTTCTTTTCTTTTCTTTTCTTTTCTTTTCTTTTCTTCCTTCCTTCCTTCCTTCCTTCCTTCCTTCCTTCCTTTCTTTCTTTCTTTCTTTCTTTCTTTCTTTCTTTTTGGAAGCACTTCAGCTGATTCTTATGTAACCACTCCAGGAACCATTGGTCTAACCCAAATCCCCTGCCCCCCACTTTTTTTTTTTTTACCGATAAGGAAATTGAAGCCCAGAGAAATTGCCTTTCTCAAATTCCCACTGATAGCCAGTAGCAGAGCTGAAACTAGAACCCACGTTCCCTTCCTTTTCTTCCCTTGGCAAGATTTTGCCTCGTGTGCACTCAGTAGGATCGGCTGTTTCTCGCATCCAATACTCTTTCTCCCCTACTATTCCTGTCCACTAACCCTTTGCTGAGCCACCACCTGCTTTATGGCATTATGAAGAATATTTCATTTTCTCCTTGGCTGATAACATTAACATTCCTAAGACAAAAGAGCATAAATACAGAACCCTGAAGCAACAAAAAAAGTAGGAAGGTTTCCGGAGTACAGATGCGTGATGCTGCCCTTGGTTGCCTCAATGAGACGGTAGCAGAAAGAGCACGGGGCTGGGAGCCCAGAGACCAGGAGGTAAACTCCAAACTTGACGCCAGCTGTGAGATGGTCCAAAATTCACACCACTCTCTGAGCCTCCGTTCCCTGCTTTGGAAACAAGTGGAGTTAAAAAGATCCTGTTAATGGATCTCACAGATGTCTTCCACAGCTCTGAAATTTGGTGACCACTAAGTAATATCCAGCCAGAAACCGACCTGGCCGGCTCAGCTCCCCGCACTCCTGAGGCCCTGATCCATTTTCCTCCGCTGTCTTCTCGGCTCAGATGCCAATAGACAGATAAGATGCCTCAAACCTCAAGCCCAGAGAAACTTTTCAGATGCCACTTGTACCAGTTCTGATGGGGCTCAATCCCCTGGGGACCTGTACCACAGGATCTCCCCAGATTTGAGCCTTGCAGGAAGCCATACCTAGGCTCCTGGTAGTTTCCCCACTGTCCAGTGCTGACCTTCAGGCCCTCAGAGGCCCTGAATTACTGACCCTAGCACTTTGTCTACCACTGAATATTCAGGCTGAGCATTTTTCAAAGCTTACCTCCTTTCTCATTCTGAACTAGCAACTCACAGGTCAGTGACTGCCTATGGGCCTGGGAGGTAGGTGCCACCTTTCCCTTAGAATTACATCCTGCCCTCTATGTGAAGAGTGAACCCTTTTTTAAAAAAAACGTTTTGGGGCGCCTGGGTGGCTCAGTCGGTTAAGCGTCCGACTTCGGCTCAGGTCATGATCTCACAGTCCGTGAGTTCGAGCCCTGCGTCGGGCTCTGTGCTGATTGCTCAGAGCCTGGAGCCTGTTTCAGATTCTGTGTCTCCCTCTCTCTGACCCTCCCCCGTTCATGCTCTGTCTCTCTCTGTCTCAAAAATATATAAACGTTAAAAAAATTTTTTTTTTAAATAAAAAAAAAAACATGTTTCAAAAATGTTTATTTGGGGCGCCTGGGTGGCGCAGTCGGTTAAGCGTCTGACTTCAGCCAGGTCACGATCTCGCCGTCCGTGAGTTCGAGCCCCGTGTCAGGCTCTGGGCTGATGGCTCAGAACCTGGAGCCTGTTTCCGATTCTGTGTCTCCCTCTCTCTCTGCCCCTCCCCCGTTCATGCTGTCTCTCTCTGTCCCAAAAATAAATAAACGTTGAAAAAAAAAAGTTTATTTGTTTTGAGAGAGAGAGAGAGACAGACAGACAGACAGAGACAGACAAAGAGCAGGGGAGGAGCAGGGAGAGGGAGAGAAAGAATCCCAAGCAGGCTTCACATTCAACGCAGAGCCCCAGGTGGGGCCGGATCTCATGACTGTGAGATCAGGACCTGAGCCAAAAGCAAGAGGTGGACGCTCAACCGAGCCGCCTGTGCCCCAGGAGCAGACTCTCTTTTATGTTTGTTTTAAATACTGGCCCCCACCGCAGTGCCCACTAATGCTACTATGACCACTACCGTTGCTGCTACAACCACAAGCACCATACCACCGCTCCTGCTGCAGCCTGCCCCTCGGCTGGTGGAGCCAATAAAACCACCCGGGATCAGTTTCGTGTCTCCCCCCTCTCCCCTCTCCACCCCTCCATGGTACCTTTGACTCACCCTCCTGGCACCTTCCCAAAGGGAAGTGGTTTTCCAGAACACCTCATAAAGGGTTTCAGAGCATCACAGGTATAAAGTAGCAGCTGGCCCCACTTCCTCCTGAGGGAGGAGGATGGTTTGTTCTCAGGTCATTACCTGGCATGGTTTTGATGCAAGTCAGCTTCATACCTCAGACTGGTGGCCCTGATGTCTGACTCAGTATTTGTTTGTCTTAACAACCCAAGACGTATGTGGATTATTTAAAAACAAACGAAAAAGATAACATGAAATAAAAAAAATAAGATATAAACCTAAAATAAGGTTTTCAGAGAGTGGCCAAGGGAGACCCACCCACAGCTAAAGTGTGTGTGTAGCTACAGGGTGGGGGAGGATGAGTCAGGACACAGAACCGGGTAGTGGTTAAGTACGCGCACTTGGGACTCACGGGCCTCAGTTTGAATTCTAGCTGCACAGTGCACAGTATGATGTCGGGCAAAGGTACAGGCTCTGTGATGGGGTTTGCTCATCTATGTGATATTAAAATAACAATGGCCTCTTTCGTGGAACTATTGATCTGAACCGGTATGCCATTTAAAAATCTCTACAACCTGGGCTCCTGGGTGGCTCAGTTGGTTAAGCTTCCAACTTCAGCTCAGGTCATGATCTCATGGTTTGGGAGTTCGAGCCCTGCATCAGGCTCTGCACTGACAGTGTGGAGCCTGCTTGGGATTCTTGCTCTCCCTCTTTCTCTGCCCCTTCCCTGCTTTCTCTCTCTCTCTCTCTCTCTCTCTCAAAATAAATAAATAAACTTTTTTAAAAAATTAAAAAAAAATCTCTGCAACATAATGATAAGAATTTTAAAATAACCTCAAAAGAACAGAAATTTCTAAAACATCAGTATAGTCATACCCTACACCTGATTAATGCCATCTTTCTTCCTTAGCATGAAATAAGTATTGCTTTCTGTGATGAACTTTCTAAAGACAAATATATTCAGTATGATGTTTACTTGCAGGCTTTTTCATTATTCAAATATGCTTCCAAGATCAAAGTGGATCATGGTGAAACAGCTAGTTCTCTGCTATCTGACAATTTAAGCTGAACTTATGGCATCTCTTCTAAAACTAACAGTGACAAAATTAAAGCAACAAAAGAGATCACCACTGTTTGGGTTTAAAAAACAATGATATCCAAGTTGTAGCTTCATCAGCTCAATGGGGAAAAATGTACCAGAAACGAACAAAGACACGATCACTAATTGAACCTACCATGAATTCCCTTCTCAATGCCCAGGGGTGGCTGAAACTGCCAAATGTTTATCATATTAAATTCCCTTGGTCCAGGGAAAACAACTTAGAATAAATACATTTCCCAGAAGCCTTGTTTTCTCGGGATGGGTATTCGCCTGAATTCTAGCCAGTGGAAAGCATGCAGACACGATAGGTGCTGCTTCTGAGCCAGGGCCATAAACACCTCCCTTGACTGCTCCCCACCCCCACCCAGGCTCCTGTCCCTTTCTAGCTGACTAGATGGAGGCATACCTCCAGAGACCATGGAAGCCAAGTGCTAAAGATGACAGAGCCTCCTTCATGCCAGGTCCTCAGATGTCTGCAAGACACAAAGCCACTGCTTCTCCAGACTAGTGAATTTGAGCGTCTATTGTTTCCACACTTAGCCTACCTAACGTATCATTGCACAGCAGGAAACCTTTGTACCTGTCCTAATACAAATCATGAGATCATTAATTTCTTATAAGAAGGAAAAAGGAAACATCACAATGTTTCAAAGATTCCCCTAAAGTCATTGAAACATAGCACTTAATGGGGACCCTGAGAAATCAAATTACTTAGTGCAACACTCTTGCTAGGTGGTCATAGAGCTGATGCACAAATATTTTCCTTAGGAGAGAACCCAGCATTTTCCACAGCAGCTCCCTGCATCTGTGTTCAGCTCTGAGTTTGTACCGAGTACAATGACAATAAAGCAATTAACCATTACTGAGCAGTTACTGCGGACCCGGCCCTGTGCTGAATGCTTTCTTCACGTCTGCTCATCTAGCCCTCCCTGGAAAGTGGTGCTGCCATCATCTCCTTTACAGGTAGCAAAACTGAGCCACTGGACACGTGAGATTGGCCCAAGTTTGCATACAACTACAAGTGGCCGAGCCAGGATTCAACTCGGGCAGTTTGAGCTCATGTTCCTAACCACTGCCCTTTCTTCCTGTGGCTATCACCTCTGTCCCCGACTCATGGAGAACAACCCTTTCCATGCTCCCTCGTACCTGAAGAATATCCAAAGATCTCTTACATCAATACAAATTATCTTTCCATGTGACTAACAAACTCTACTTAGTCTGCATTTTTTTCTATCCCTTCAAACATGGTTCTAAACCTCTTCACCACTCTGGCCTCTGGAATATTCCTGTTCATTCATGCACATGTTGAATTGTGTTACCTAGAGAGAGAGAGACTTCACATGTAAAATAAGATTAATAATAGTTCTTCCCCAAAAGGGCTGGTGTGAGGATTAATCAGGTTACTCATGTAAAGCCCTAGAAACTAGAAAGAATGCCTGAGACAAAACAAGCCAACAAAAAAACATTATGTATTATTTGCCTCATACTTCAAATGCTTCAGTCTGGGATTACATTAAGTTCTGGTGTCTACACCACACTGACCAGATTGAATTTACTGTCCACTTAAATACATTTTAAAAAAATGTGAGCCACTGATAAGCTTCATCTCGTATATCCTGCTAGCTTTTTCCCCCCTTTCAACAGGTAATACACTTTACCTTCACTGTTGTTAAACTTCACCTGGTGAGTTGTAGCCCACTTTGCCAGGTACTAAAGGTCTTTCTGTATCTTGCCAGCTCATCTTACCTGACTTCACACGATCAGCAAATTAGATGACTAAACCCTAAAAATCATGGTGATGGCCACTGTGGCCCAAAGAGAAAACTTTAGGATTCTGCATTGGAAAATTCCCTTGTGACACTGATGCACTGTTTCATCCTATCTCAGCAGCTAGGGATAGATAAAAGTTACCATCATGAACCATTTTATGCCAGTATTTGTATGTGCAAATATTCCATTCCTACAAATGCCAAGAGACTTCCCGGCCCAGCCCTTCCATGGGAGTAAAGTTGTTCAAAGCATGATTTGGGTGGGATGGGGGAACCACAGCCACAAGTGCATTCTGCCAGGGGCCCAACCATAAGAGACCAGAAGTCCACACAGGGGCATGCTTGACCCATTTCAGAGACAAATAGGGGCTTCTGGGGGGGGGGGGGGACTTCAGAACTATCCAGCAGTCAGTGGGAATCTGAGATAAGGAGCTAAACCATAGGAGAAATCTTTACTCTAACTCACACTTTTCAAGGAGAAGGACCTATGCTCCAGAGTAGGAGACTGGCAAAAAGGAATTTGCAGCCAGCTGACAGGTGCAGGCAGGGCCCCTCTACCTCAAGCAGCAGCATCGGAGAGCCTAAGGGGGAACATCACCACAGAAGCCCTCCAGCATGTGGTGTCTGGATGCAGCCAGGAGGGCCGGATGCTTGGATAGCCTTCAGAGTTGGGCACTTTGGCCTCAGGCCAGGAAGAGCTGTAGTTTTTAAACCCTAAGTACACAGTGGCTCCTTCCTGGCTCTCTTAGATGCCAGGGGTAGACTTCAGAGCAGGGGTTCTTCTATATTTCAGAATAACCCGGAGGGCTTGCTAAAACATAGATTGCTAAAGCCCTATACCCTGGGTCTCTGATTTAGTTGGTCTGGGGTAGAACTCCAGAATTTACTTTTCTAACAAGGTCCCAGATACTACTGCTGGTTTGAGCACCACATTTTGAGAACCACTGATTCAGGGCAAGGGGTGTCAGGGTCAGGTTCAAAAATATCCAAGGGGAAGAGATGGGGAGGAAGTCCAGAGAGAGAAGGGTCTCTTACATGCCCTCTGTGTAGACAGTGAGTGGCTTGATAGGAAAAGTAGAGAATGTTATGACCCATCACAGTCTCTATGTCTTTGCATGTACTTGTGAGTATTTGATAGTAATATTTTCTTTCTGCTATTCCCTTCTACAGGTTATGGGTATAGCTAAGGGATTATGCAAATATATACAGAAAAGAGAGGGAGCCATGCAGAAAAAGGTAGAAATAGCAATTTAACTTTCACGGTAGAGAATGGAAGTTAATTTTCACTTTTCTCCATACTATTTTTCAGATACCTGTGAAACACAGTGAGAGATGTGGTGAACTTAATGTAGTCAATGGAAGAAGATCAAATATACTTCTGGACTCAAAGGAAGGCCATTATCAAAGAAGCAGCTCACTGGCAGGTATGGATAGACGAACCACTTATGAGTAAGCAGTTTCAGGAAGGTTGTGTACCAGGCATTTATGTCCATGAACATCAACAGGAGGGAATAGTTCTTTACATTCTCTTGGGTTGGAGGAAGTTACATCATGTTTCACTGTCTTACCACTAGCAAAGGGGAGAAGGCTGAGAGACAAAACACCAAAGAAATATAACTGGTTTTGAACTGAGAAATGTTGCAGTCTTGTTTAAAACCTAACTCCTATCCTCAAGAAAATTCAGACTTACCAGAGGAATTCACCTTTCCATATTCTGAATGAGTATGGAAAACTGTAAGTTAAATGGAGGATAATTCTGGACAATTAAAAATGAGGGAAAGAGGGGCGCCTGGGTGGCGCAGTCGGTTAAGCGTCCGACTTCAGCCAGGTCACGATCTCGCAGTCCGTGAGTTCGAGCCCCGCGTCAGGCTCTGGGCTAATGGCTCAGAGCCTGGAGCCTGTTTCCGATTCTGTGTCTCCCTCTCTCTCTGCCCCTCCCCTGTTCATGCTCTGTCTCTCTCTGTCCCAAAAATAAATAAACGTTGAAAAAAAAATTTTTTTAATTAAAAAAAAAAATAATAAAAATGAGGAAAAGAGATAGCAAAGAAAGCCACCCTGGCTGGACTTCCTGGCTTCATTTTAAGGACAATTAGTGGAATGCTTCTTCACTCCTATAGATAGAGCTACATCATGAACACATTTGACCTTCCTGATCTTTCCTTAGGAGGACCTTGAACATGACAAAATGGGGATCTGAATTCAGGGCAGTTATTATTTACAACATAGTCAGCCAGGCAATCCAGAAAATGCTTGTTATTTTCAATAGATAATCATCAAAATGAAAACACAGAATTTACAATGCTATCACAGAACTCTGAGACCTTTAAAAGTGGGTGGCAGCCCTCATTTTGAGAAAATAGCATTCCTTGTATCATGAATGAATGAACTGGACCACTCAAAGCTTATCTGCTTCACTACTGCAATGTATTTAAAATAGATTTTAAATGCAGCCATCCCCTCAATGGTTTACACTCCATAAACCATTTCAGGTGAAATCAAAGATGCCACTGATTATAATGTATGTCATCATTTTACATACAAGTAGGAAAGAAAAAAAGTTAATTAGAAACTCTTGATTTTAGAGACGTGAAAATGTCTCTAAAAACAAACAAAAAAACCCTGTAAGTCTTAGCACGGATGGGAAATCCCAAGGTACAGGCACTAAGAACATGAAACTGGGGGCGCCTGGATGGCTGAGTCAGTTAAGCATCCAACCCTTATCTCAGCTCAGATCTTGATCTCAGGGTCATGAGTTCAAGCCCCACATTGGGCTCCATGCTGGGTGTGGGGGCTACTTAAGATATATATATATATATATATATATATATATATATATGTATGTATATATATATATATGTATATGTGTATATATATATGTATATACATATATATATAGCGCGCACACACAAACACACACACACATATATATATATATATGGCACTCTGACTTCCAGCCTTGAGCTGGAGAGCAGCCCTGCTTCTTAGCAGCTGGGGGAAATCACTTTGCTGTGCCTCAGTATACCTATCTGACATTAACAATGCCTGCTTGTCACTAAATTACTGAAAGAATTGGATATAATTCTTTATTGTGTTGCGGTATTTAACATGTGCCTAGCACTTATGTCTTCTTGTCCTGTTACTATAAATTTGGCAAGAGTGGAATCATCAAGTTAACAAGTCTTCAACGATGTTCTTTCATCTGAAAGAGTTCACCTAGTCTCAGTTGCTACTGAGACTGCCAAACCTTCAGACGTTGTTTCAAATAAGTGGCACCGGCTTTGCCTCCTTAGTGCCTTAGCTCCATAGAAATAAAATGAAATCATCTTCTAAAATGAAGTCAGAGCATCTTCTCTAACTGAAGAATCCCTCCGAGCCCTAAGGAGCCAATGACTCAAACACAATGGGTGATAGCTTGCATATTGCTTTGCATGACATTTGCACAGGACCAGTTCTTTCTTGCTAGAAGAAGAAACCCGCCCACCATCTGCTTCTTTCCTAGTCCCTTATGATCCCCTAGGTGTTTAGTCGGCTGCCTTTGCCTAGGAAAAATAAAGCAACTGTCACGCATCAAGTAGTTCTTGCGTGTCCCTCTACAGCTAGTTACCTCGGCTGAGGAGAGAAGGGCAGATCTGTTCCAGTCTGTGCACCAGTCGCTGAGGAAAGAAAGGCAAGTCTGTCCCAAACTCTGCACTAGTCACCTGGCATCACTGTAGACCGAGGTGCATCATACTACACCGAGGGGAGTCAGTGACTCAAAAACCACTAAGCCACCAACAACAGGAGGCAGCCCCTCCTGAAAAAAACCGCCAACATACATGTGCCTGATGGGGAATCAAATGGTTCACAGTTTGCTAAGTGGCTCAGAAAATAGTTCCTGACCACCAGTAGCTTCTGAATCAAACCAGTGCAATGCTTCTCCTTCCCTGAGTGTGAATAACAATGGGGTAGTGAACCTATGACAAAGATTTGTTTTCACTCTCAAAACTGTCAAGTTTGGGGTGCCTGGGTGGCTCAGTCAGTTAAGCGTCCAGCTTCGGCTCAGGTCATGATCTCACAGTCCGTGAGTTCGAGCCCCGCGTCGGGCTCTGTGCTGACAGCTCAGAGCCTGGAGCCTGCTTTGGATTCTGTGTCTCCCTCTCTCTCTGACCCTCCCCCGTTCATGCTCTGTCTCTCTCTGTCTCAAAAATAAATAAAACATTAAAAAAAAAACAAAAAAAACCCTGTCAAGATTTAAAGTAAATATACAACAGCCAATGTCTGGCAATAAAGAAGAAAAAATAGCAATTAATCAGGGCCCTATTGCTACAGACCTCTGTCAACTCTAATCATCTGTTTAAATTCAGCCCTTGGATTCATGACTACTTGCTCAGAAGTAATGACGGACCCACATTTACGTAAATCTGATCAAAGTTCACTCAGTTGTTGATTGTGGGGAATAACTGACTATTTTTGTAAATTCAAATACCTATATTATTGGCACATAAACTAGGCAATGATCTTACAGAAGAAGATAGTGAATATCTGTTGTTCATACAAGAGCTAAAAATAGCACCCTAATGAATATATGTCCTATAGGTTATCCTCCAGATGGTGAACACAAATAACAATTCATACTGCTCTTAGATTTCTATGACATATGACCCATACATGAACAGCAAATCCAACCGATCAGCCATAAAACCCCAAATTCATACCTAGATACTGGAGCCTGAACACTGCACATGTAATTTAGCTTATTAGGTTTTTAAAGATGCTATTTTATCGTAGGATAATTTGTGTGTGTGTGTGTGTGTGTGTGTGTGCGCGCACACATGCATGCTTTATAGCTTTAATGAGGATAAAAGTACCTATCAGGCTTTTCAAACTATTGGGAACCTGTAAAATATACTTTTACGAACATTTAGAAACATGGGAACCTGTGTTATACTGAGATTTCAAAAACTGACTCTAAGAAGAAGAAAAATTACTGAAAACCAATAAGTATGGCATCACTTTATCTTCCAAAAGTGTCATTCCTCATGGGGTAATATACATGGAATGCCAGAAACTTTAGGGATTATTTAGTCCACCACCACTGTTTTTACAGATGTGGAGTTCAAGATCTGATCTAGAAATTGGCACTTTAAACACAAGGGGTGGGGTGGGGGAAGGGTGGGGACAAGAGTCCAGAAGATGAGTCCTGGAGACTGGCAGATCCTGGACAGGGCACTGGAG
Organism: Prionailurus bengalensis; assembly: GCF_016509475.1. NCBI lineage: Eukaryota > Metazoa > Chordata > Mammalia > Carnivora > Felidae > Prionailurus > Prionailurus bengalensis. The sequence continues at coordinate 88,352,434 of NC_057358.1, forward strand.
CTTCCGGGAAGGAGGACAGAAGGCTTGGCTGGGTAAGTGGCTCTGTTAAAGAGCTAGGAGCTTTGAAGAAAACTAGATTCAAAAATGAGAAGGCCCCAGGGAGCAGCTGTATCTATGAAGAGGATAATCCAACATGAAGATACTCCAGGCCCAGAAGTTTGGGTTCTCTTCTCAGTCTGGGGATCATCTGGTGAGAGGTGCTTCCTGAGATGAGGAGCGGGCCTGTTCCCAGGGAGAAAGACACTCTGTCACCTCCCTAGTCATGGAAGGGCTCGAAAAGCAAACTCATTGCAAAGGGCATGGAACTAGACATAAAGCCAAGGGTGGATATGAGTGCAACGGCTGAATTGCTGATTCAGTGTCACTCAGAAGAGAAGGGCATCACCTCCTTACCTGCTCATCTGTCTCCAAACTAATGCAAGATCCGGAACAGAAAAACAGGCCCAAAGGCCGGCTCCTCAGTGTGAGTCTTAAAAGGCCCCTGGAGATGGAAGAGTCCTATGTGCAAGAAGCTCAAACCCTGGCAGGGAGAAGGGAAGGGGAGACAGCAGGGGTGCTGCTTGCAGCTGCCCCCCCCACCCCAGATATGCCGCCCTGGTCTGTGTGCATGCCCTAGCTGGCTGACCTCCGTGACCAGTACTCCGTGGGCTCCCTGTCACCTGGCTCCCACCTGAGATCATCCACAGGGCAGCCCTGGCAAGAGGCGAGGGTGGAGGTGGGGGATGGAAGAGAAAGAAGTCAAAGTATTTCTTCCTTTTTCTCCTGTAGCTCCTGCCCAGGGGCCCTCACATGTGACCCCACTCTCCTGGGCTCTGCTGGAGCAAGTCCTCTCTGGGTCTTGCAGGCCTCAGGTGTAAAAGTCTTTCTGAGCCCCAGTGCCCCACCCCCAGCCTGACCCCTGTGCGGGGTTCCTTTTACTGCTTCATTCAGTTGACCCACCTGAGTAGGTGTCTGTCTCCTGCTGGGACTCTGACAAGACATTGAGGAATAGAAGCCACGGGATAAACATGGTATCTTACAGACACTTCCATTTACCCAGCAAAACATCATGCTGAAATGGAGATAGCTTATAGAGTTTAATGGAAATCCACATACACATTAAAATAAAACAGACCTTCAAAAGCCATCAATTGTCAAACTCCAAATACTGCTGCCTTGGCAGTTCACTCTCCTTACTCTCTGGAATCTTCAGTGGGAAGACCAGGAAAGGATGATTCCCTCTAGGGAATGAAGACTCCCTCAGGCTGTCCTGCTTTGCAAATGGAAGTCAAAGCTAAATTTCTCCCCTGCTGCCTACTGGAGTTGGTCTTCCGCCAGGAGTCAGTCCTCGGCCATGACCTGAGGTTTGCAGGGAAGGGGAGGCAGTGGGGACAGACCTGGAGCAGGGCCAAGGGCAAGCAGGGATGCTCAAAGAGGCACGTGACCCAGAGACAGGGGACTGAGGGACGAGGGCCTCCTAAGACTGTAGGCTGCATAGGGAAACCACCCATCCTCTAAGGACGTGTTGCACAGAGTCTAGTATTTTGCTTTCAAAACAAAGAGCCGGTCTTTAGCAGAAAGCCAACCTATGTTGTTACCAAAGGGGACAGACACGTATGTAATACGTATTAGAACACTTTTCACAAAATCTAGAAGTTTAAAATTCCCTGCGCGTTAAGTGAGGACACATTAGTAATTTAAAATAAAACCCAAATGTATCTTATTCCTGATAATGCTGGATAGATTAGGGGTTAACCAAAATCTCTTGGCCAAAATTCCTTTCAGCTGAGCCCAGAAAAGAGACTAGAGCCTTTAAGGGCTTGTGCACAAAGGGAGAAACTCATGGGATTCTGGGAGGGGATGGAGCAATGTCACTGGGCAGAAGTAGAAGCAGCTACAGAGTCCTCCCCAGTCCCTTCCAAACACTTCCTTCATTTAAAGCCCTCTCCTCCTTCCCCTCTCCTGTTTTATGCCTCTGCTAAGATTTTACTGCAGATCAGGTTCTGAAGTCAAAAAACATTTGTATCCTACCAGCTTAGATTAGCCACGGGTATTAATCCCAGGTATACAGATCAATCACAGGTCTATACATGACCTGCTACTCTGGGCAGGTACGAGACAGCCTTTACCTCTTAATACCAGCCAGATGATTCATCTTAGATGCATTTTATTTACATGGAGAAGGATCATCTTTCTCAATATCTAATCTCAAGCAGCGTTATTTTATTTCCTATCACTATTTTAAAACAGATAAAAATTATGGAAGGCATTCGAGACCAGGAAGAACCAGACAGAGAATGTGCTCACCTGCTATCGCCAGCATTCGCCACATACAGCTTCCCCAAGAGGCAAACCACAATGAGGGCTGTGCAGCCACCAGATATATTATATGAACTCCTCTCTCGTTCTATTTGTAGGTCCTGGAGAAGAAAACAAAGTTAGCGTTGGATTGTACAGGAACTCATATCAAAGACTTTCTTAACCTCATTCCCTTGACACAGCCCTCGGAGTCAGGATGTGCTTCAAAGACGAGACAAGAAAATCGTTAATACTTTTCTACCACCTGAAGAGCATTTAATCACTGAGGTCACTGGCATAAAACTGTCGTCTATTAGCCCATCTGCAGACCAGAGACAGGAAACAAGGGATGGCAAACACATCTAATCAGAACAAAAATGAGAAAAAGAAAACCAACTGCATTCAATAATAAATACCCCAGCTTGTGGAAAATTTAGTCTTTGTATGGAATGCCTGACCTGCCATGTGAGAAATACCATAAATAGACAGGCTGGTAATGCCGACTACTTGGATCTGAGCAATGTTTTTAACCCCAAAGTCTCCAATAAATAGTTTCTTTTTGCAGCCAGATAAGAGAAGTGACTTGAAGAATTGTGTCCTCTTTTCAAAGCAGGCAGGAGCCAACCGGTTGCCCTGTCTTACTCATCAAAGCTAGAAGCTTACGAACTCTGATCTGACTTCATTGTCCAACAGCCACGGATTCACAACAAATGTGTGTGTGACACACATTCACAGCCACAGCTGATACTCAAGGAGCACCTCTTCCAGGTCAGGCAGGGTGCGAAGCACCGTACTGAGAGAGTCTCAGCTAATCCCCATAACCGTATTATTAACCTTCATGTCGGGGGGGGGGGGCAGAAGGGGGGTAACTTGCCTACATTTACCTGGTTGGAGTTTGGATTTCAATGTGATTCTCCTCATCCAAAGCCTATTATCACCTGCCACCTACTGAGGCCCCCACACCCAGAAAATCAACAACAGACCAAGACTTCTCTTGACAAATAGGCATCATCCAAGACACAGGTCTTTGTGAAATTCTGGGTCAGTGACAGAAGCATGGGTTCTGTGACCCCAGAAACATGTGAGTGGAGTTAGGAAAATAAACTGGATGCTGGCTAAAATAAGGCCAAACACTTCCATGGTAATCTATGGTTGAAGCTGAGGGAGGGGGAAGGAGGACAAGAGGAGATGGGGCCTGGGCCGATTCTGAGGGTCCCCCTGGCAGACCGGGGGCTGGGGCACTTTTTTGGTTCTTAGAAACCCACAGAGTCACAACTCTGCTGCTTCAACCAGCATCCTCCTGGAAAAGGGGAGATAATTCAGTAATCTGGCATTTATCAGCAAACGCTCGGCTCCAGAGGCCAGAGGTGGTAACACAAGTTCAAACAAATCACCAGTGAAAAGCTGGAAACAGGGCAAGAGCCTGAGCCAAGGACACAGATGAAGATCAGCATACTGGTAAAAAGGAAGTAGACAAAAAGTACAAAATCGGAATCTGGGAGAAACTAACTTACTTGGGAATCAACTGGGGAAGGGGGAAGGGAGAAGAAAGGCTGGGGAACCACGGGGAGGGGTTAAGAATGTGTGTGTGGGGGGTGGGGGGACGTGGTAGTTTCGAAGAGAAGAAAAGCTGCAGAGAGTCCAGCATGAGGACCGCCTTCAAAGACTGGATCTTACAAATTTACTCAAATTGTGTATAAATTAGTTTCTTAAATGAGTACTGTGAGGATGAAATCAGATGCTATGTGTGAGGGGCTTAGCTGGCCATCTCGATCCTTCCCAGACCCAGAAGCTCCATGACCGGAAGCAGAGACCTCTCTTGCTCACTGCTAGACCCTCAACACCTATGCCAGGCCAGGTAAAAAGATAGTTTAATAAATATCTGTTGAGTGGGCAAATGAAGAAATACCTTTAAAAATGCCTGGGTGTCCAAATTATCTCTTTACCACCTTACCCCTTCCGTGACATGAGAAATGTGTTCCCTGTAATTGACAAAGGAAGAGCTTAGGATGCAAATAAATGCTAAGATTATAATTAAGCAGGAACCCATGCTTCAGTTCAGATGCAGTCAATTGGCAAGAATGAATGAATGGTTATCAGAACCTACACAAGAATGGCAGGAGCCCCAAGGGTGAGATGAAGGAGCATGAGTATCAGCCAAAGATCAGCCAAAGAGACTGTCACAAGGAAATGAAAGGGAAAGAAAACATCCAGCTGTCAGAAGTTTTGTCTGTTTAACCTCCAAACAATGCATAAAAACAGAACCAACAACCCTATTCACAAAGCAGTTTGCAGATGGATGTATTCCCTTTCTTTCCCACTTAAGTAAAAGAAAGCTGATGTTATGATAGATACATATTTCATCAAATTCGTATATACACTGGTGTGTCAAGTCCACACTCAATACGACTATGCTACTGTTTTTAATATACTGGAAGGAACTGCTGGGGCTAACAGAAAGTATGTTTTCATATCCAGAATCAACATTTGTTTGAATACCTAATGTCTGAATGAAAGACAATTTTTATTTAAGAAAATCCCTTGAGCACCCAACTGCTTGCATGCTATACATGGAGTGGGGTGTGAATAATGCTTGAAAGACTTAAATCACTCGTGCAATCCCAAAGAAAATGCTATGATACACAGAGCCCAAGTGAAAGCAGCATCCATGGCAAAAATTTCCACTGGGACTCCAACAAGTTCATCCTGCATCACAGGTGTGTTCTGTATCACAGTTAACATTGCCAGAAACTCTGATCCGGAAATTATTTCTTAAAAAAATCAAGACGAGTGTACGTACAACACCACGATTTTCTGCTAGAGCAGAATGCCCATTTGCCTTTCATCTGGAGGAAGATGTTACAGCTAGCTTGCGCAATTAATCCCTTGCTATTACGTTAATAGTGCGATTCAGCATTTTGTTCTAATTGACTTCATCCTTTCTTTCATCTTTTCCTATATTTCAACTATGTGCCCTCTGTAGCTCCCCCAGCATAAGGAATGCTAAGTTTGGCAACACTGTCACATAAACAGTGGACTAAAGTCTAGCCATGTTTTGTTCAGGAAACTCTAATAGGTTTACCCTTCTATCACCCCCCACCGCTTCTGTGATAATATACACGTGCATGTGTGTGCGTGTGCAGATGCCCTTGCATGCACACACACACACACACGTGAATTATGTGTGTGCTCTCTGTGATCACAGTGACTAGGATTTGAAAGATGTGTTTCCACAGACTTCATCCCCCTGAAGGATTCGCTGACATTAAAATACATTCTCCTGTTTCTTCTAAAACTGGGTGTAACTAGAACATATTCTAAAAATAATTGCTTCCCCTCCCCTCCCTAGAAGCCAAAATAGCACATTTATTTTTTTCCTACACCACCTACTCCTCTTTAAAAGATGTTTCACAAAATCTTAGTACTGAAAGGAACATTAAAGGACCATCTGCATGGTTCTTTTACTACCAGATCAAACATGATAAATGAAGTCAATAAGGATATTTACTGCTGAATTAACTACCCTTCAAATCTTCAACTTTTCCAATTAGCTTAAGCTTCCCACACTCTACATTAAAAATACATAAAAATGTAGAGTTATTATTTTGTAAACCCTCATGTTTGGGTATTTAAAAAAAAAAATCAATGAAATCATGGGAATTACTGCCCACTGCTTTGTGCTAAACAAGAACCTGTCTGGAGTATTTCCCCATTTTAGCTGTCAACAAGACCCAAGACATAACTCTAGAATAACTTGCCAGCAAAACACATGCATATACTATCGTTCCTTTTCCAGTGTAATCTAAAAGACCAATCTACACACTCATAATATTCAATTAACAAGATAACTGTTTTACCTGCTCAGTCAAGGGTCCTGCAGACTGCTCAAGATGGCTCAAACAGTCCCTTCTGTTTAGTAGGACTGATTTATCCTGTGTTGTGTGTCTGTCTAAATACTACGTTTAAGCCAGATTTGTCTCTAAATCATAAGAACGGATCCAATTTTTAAAGACTTGGGATTTAATTTTCTTTTTGTTTCAAGGAAGGATACTGGCAATGAAGGGAAATAGCAGAGATGTGTGAAATGAGACTAATTCAGCAGGAAAGAACCGCAAGAAAGAAAATATATTGCTCGGGATGGTTATAATTTGGTTTGAAAGTCCCAGGGATGATGCAGCTTCAGGATCATTCTTTGTTTCCTACCAATTTCAGGTTGCAAAAGGACAGCAACATGAGACAACAGAAGGGAGCGAGTGTTGGGTAGTTTCAACAGGACTTGGCAGCTCCCCATAGATGGGTTAAAACACGGCTCTGAGCACATTGCTAATAGTGTCAGTCACAAATAATAAGATTCTGCATGGTTTTAGTATCTGGGTCTGATTTTGATTTATTCTGGGAACAAGCCAATCTGTCAGCCAGGCAATGAGGAAGGAAAAAACCAATACTGCCTCATATTGCCATCTGCTGGCTGTTTGTGGAATCACATGCTCAATCCTTCTAGGATGAACTTCCTGTTCTACCAAAACAAAGACAAAACAAAACTCTAGCTTATCAAACACAGAAAGACATGTGTTTAAGAAAGCAGGTCCATAACTTACGATGAATATGCTAATATTTGAAAACACTAGGATTTATAAATTATAAATAAGCTTTGCATTTATCCTCTTTTTCACAATAGTGAAATGAGGTTTTTACCAATAAATCCAAGCTGAGTGCTATTTCCAATCATTAACTCAGTGACAGGAGGATGTATGGTAGTTCTACAACAAAAATATTGCCATTTTCTTCCTTCCTAACAACCAAACTTCTATACCGGCACTGAAAAGGAAAGAGGACAGAATTTTTGAAATTCCTCCTGCCTTTGTCCAGAGCTCAAATTCTATAGCTGGCAGGCTAAAAGGCTCATCTCTGCTGACTTAGGAGAGCAGTGGTCTCCTACAACTCCACCAACAATGGAAGTGATTCCCCTCATGAGTCTGAAAGGCTGGCCATGCAGTCCTGTTTGGGGAGGCTACGGAAGCAAGAAGACTGACCCCAGGATCTAAAAGAACTTATCTTATCCTCATCCATCATCCTGGGCCCAGCAACAGCCTAAACACAATCGGTGGCAAATGTCAGCTGTTCAAGGAGGCATCGTTACAAAGCGCTGTGGGGAAGCAGAATTGAAGTCAGTCAGAAAGTTCCTGAGATTCTGGTCCTTTAGAAGGGAACCATGGTTCATTTTTCCATAGTGGACACAGGAAGAATGGACTACACAGCCTTCTCAGTGTGAAGAAAAATCCAAGATGAGATACAATAAGGGGGCCAAAGGGTAAACGTGCCTCAGCAGGCAGGCACAGTAAGTATTAGAGGCCAGGGGTCAGAGGTCACCTTCACCACAAGCCGCATGCTGCGTCAGGCAACCAGAGGATCAAAGAGGAAAGGAAAAGCAGTGCCCTCAAAGAAGCTTATAGTATTTGATGAAACTGTTATCGAGACGATAGTTGTTCAGAACGTATCTTTCACTTCTGGTAGTCTGTATTTTGGAACGAGGACCTACGTTTTCCTCTAAAGAAGTACTATTTATTCTTCTGGCTTGGGGTTTCTAAATCTTTTACCTGACCCTCTCTTTCAGATCGGTATCAACATGTCACGAACCCACTTAATGTTACTTAGAGCATCAAAATAAATGAGATGTTCTATATCTCTATATGCATATAATGTGGGGCTACAAATGCCCCCAGACATATAGTCTAACCTTTTATTTCTAGACTCCCATGGTGTCTAGAAGAATGCTAGCTATAAAATAGAAGCTCAATAAATACTACTAATTGAGAAGGACAATGCAGAGAGAGAGAGAGAGAGAGAGAGAGAGAAAGACCGAAGATCTTTGATTCTATGTTGCTGAGCTGCTGTAAATAAAGCAAAACCCCAAGTGAAAGGCAAGCTGTGCCTGTAAAGATATTGCAAGTTACTTCTGAATCTCAGGAAGGGTAGCTGCAAAGGTGTCGTCAGCAAGGCAAATGTGAGGCTGAGATGCTGGGCTTGGGGAATTTTTAGGGATGAAAAGTGTGAGGGAAAGTAAGAGAGCCACAAAGCTGAAATAATTGAATCTTATTTAATACCGACTCTTTCTATTACAGAGGATCAGAACAGCACAGAACCTGAAATACCTTAAGGATACTGAGAACTAGGAAAGCTAGAAAGTAGCTGGCTACCGTGAGGGAAAAATTTAGGAATGGCTGGGAAATTCCCAGCGTGCTCCACTCTGCAAGGCCAGAGGAGAATCCACCAAGGCCAGGCCAACGAGATAAGGAAATCAGCTGCACGTTGGGCACTTCAGAAAAACCAGTTTGCCCTCAAACACGGACTCTCAAAAATATCCTGTTGAGGGGTACCTGGTGGCTCAGTCAGTCAAACATCTGACTCTTGATTTCAGCTCAGGTCATGATCTCACCGTGCGTGAGATGGAGTCCCGGGTCGGGCTCTGTACTCAGAGCACAGAGCCTGCCTGGGATTCTTTGTCTCCCTCTCTCGAAAATTAAATATAAACAAACAAAATAATAAGACATTAAAAATGTAATATTGAAAAGGGACAAGGGAACAAGTATTTTATACAAGTTGGCAATGGCCTTCCAGGCCATTAAATTGAAGGTACACTGTATAATTTCTGTGTGGGTTCTGAAGCTCACCGCAAGGAACTTAATGTTTAAGTCAGGCACGTTTCTATGATACTAGAGTCCATTTTTCCTCAAGTCCCTGATGAAGCAAAGAAAAAACAAGAGTATCTCTAATTAGGGTAAACATAAGACATTATCCAAGCAGGGATGCTTTTGAGACTAAAAGGGGACAGTATATTAATACTTATTCTGGGCCAACCGACATTAACTGGCTCAGCCCCTAGCTGAACAGAAGGTAGGGCCAACCCTACCAAGCACCCTGCGAACCAAGGAACGATGAGTCTTCTCATTTAATAGGTGAAGCAGGTGGGGCAAAGTCCAGGTAGGCCTCTGGCATACTGGCGACTAGAGAGACAATATGACAAAAACTGAAGTGTGAAGAGGAAGCTGCATGCTGGGAGGAACCGAAAAACAGATATGGCTTAAAGCCAAAATTTCATAACGTGGTGCACCGGGGCCTCCACAGGTAGGTTCCCGACCACCTCTCCAATTCACCTTACATCCATCATTCCTACCCTTGACATCAGCTCGTTGCCTTAGGCCCATGTGGGTTCTCTGATGTAGTTTCCCTGGAACCGGCCTCCTGCGTTCTGTCTGCATTACTCCTCCTCGCCCCCATCCCCAGCATTACTGCCCCAAGGGACCCCTTCACTTCATCTCTTTATAGGGCCCCTAGTTCACCCTGCATTTCTCCACTCAAGGCCCTTCCCACTTCTATTTTGCTCATCTAACACTTGTCTTTGCCTAGTTTGTTCAGTGCTCTTTTCCCAGTTAGGCCTGGCATAGAGTTAGTTCTGATCACTCATTTATTGACTGAATGACATGGGAAAGTGAAATGATCTTTTGCCGACAACGAAGCTTCCAGGGTAAAAATTGCAGGCAATTTAACTGGCTAGTTAAAAGCAGAAAAAATTTAAAAGACAAGAATGAGGCCCTTGACTAAGTATTTTTCTGAATGACCCTCTCATTTCCAGGAGAGTGGTTACTAGTACCCTTGAGGCATTAATGGGCAGAAACAGCTGGAGACCAGTGAGGAGGCCTGCCTCAAAGTGACATTGGCCTCTAGTGGACAGAAGTGGGAATACAGCAGTTGCAAGTAAAAGATGCCCCATGGCATAAGCAATTACAGAAGGAAATGAAAAACCCTACGTTTCTCTTTGTTTTTCACTTCTGTCACGTAAGCAGATTTTTTTTCCTCCCATTAGGAGAGTAACCTACTGTCACATTTTTTTACCTCAATTAAATATTTAGCGTTCTGAACATCGAGGTCTCTAGACAGCTTCTGTGACAGCTGGTGAGGGAGATTTTATACAGAGCCGCGTAGGCGTCAATTTTACTACCTTGATTCCTTTTTCCCTGAATAGTCTTTTCCAGCTTCCTGGTGATTTTCTTGGGATCAAAGGCTACCAGACACTCCTGACAAAGAGATGCATTTTAAGCCACCTGCTAATCAAAGGGTAAACATCTACACGACAAGGAGAGATGCGCGCTGACCAAAGAAGGGACGGGTTAAAGTGAGGACAGGGTGCAAACATGAGGTGCGAAGACAGGAAGCATTTTGCCTTGTAAACAAATCAGATGGGTGGTGCTGTGCAACATTATTTACGTTTCTCCCCTCCTTCGCACACAGACTGATCCTGGACTGTGCTGTGTCACATGCTCCGTTCTGCGGAGCTGCTCCTAACCTGTTCCTGCTTCACTGAACAGCTGGTCATCACTTGACTCTCCGGGGTTTTAGGATAATACGGCACACTCGCTCTACTCCCGTCTTTAGAACATCTCTCAATATTCCTTGCTCTTTACTTGCACGCAGGCTGTTGCTCAGGAAAGAAAAATCTCTGGAGCCACAATAACGGCCTCAGCAGAAAGTGAGCTCAGAAAGGGAAGGGGGTGGCACCGAGGGGTGGCCCCTCACCAGGCGGAGGGACAACAAGGGACACTGTGAGAGCAGCTGCGCACTCTCCCTTTGTGTGTTCCCAGAACGGAGGCTGGGAGGGAAGGGGGCTGAACTCTTTGATCAGACACGTCCCAATTTAAATGTACAAACAATCCATGTTCCCCAGGAAAACACGCAATTCTCAGATAATGACCCCCTGATTCCCCTCCAGCAGTTCCTTTTTTTTTTTTTTTTAAGCATTAAGAACCACATGGCCCATCACGGTAAAAGAACTGTCCTCTGATCAGATTGGTACAAGAAAGGTACTTTGGAGCCCTTTACTAAAAGCTGTTTCCCCAAACACCTGTGATTCCTACACATGTGTAAGACAGCAACCAGGCTCACATTTCAGTTAAGTGGCATTGTACCACCAGCTGGCATCAGGGAGTCTGCAGAAAGAGAAGCAATCGTAAGGTACAATTAAAAAGCCTGTTAGCTCGTACACTATCCCTCCTTCCATCGTTCTCATTTTTGCCAGCACTCAATGCGAGGATCTCTGTCCTTGTGCCAAACCTCTGATGGGAATGGAGTATCGAACGGAGAAGACCCAAGCGGCGTCCCACAACAAGAGGACAGGTCAGAGACCCGTCGTGGGGAAGCTTCCAAGAAACAAGGCTTTGGTTGAAGGCTTGGGATTCTCTCTCTCCCTCCACCCCCGCCCCCTGCCGCCCCGGGCCCCTCCGCGATACCTACCATTTCCTTGAACGCACTTTCAAGAGCCCCGATGACCAGGCACTCGTGCGGAATCTTCTTCTCCGTAAAGAAGCGCGTGGGCGGGGTGCTGGGGGAGCCCGGGGCCCCCACGCCTCCGCGGAGCGAGGCTGCGCGGGTCAGAGTCCGGCTGTTGGCGGGCGTGCTCTCGGGCTCCTCGCCCAGGCAGGTGGGCGGCAGGACCGCCGAGTTCTTCAGGATCTCCACGATGTCCTGCAGCTGCTCCGTGACGTGGTGCTGCAGCAGGCGGGAGGCCACCACGGCAGCCCCAGACCCCGCGTGACCGTCAAACAGCGACCAGTAGTGACAGGAAACGCCCTCTGATTCCTGGGGGAGGGAGGCGACAGGGAGTGAGAACGGCAGTGGCCACCGCCCCAGGCTCACACTGGTGCGGCAAGGCCTGGCACTCAGCGCGTCACCTCGGTCCTCTGTCTTGGGTTGGCCGACGGTGGGGGGTCGAAACATGGCAACGGTACTCAGGGAAGTGGTCCCGGACTTGTCACTGCCGCTACCCGCCGCCCAAGGGGTGAAGGGGTTCCTGCCTCTCGGCCTGGGGGAGAGGCCGGGCTTCCAGGCAAGCTCGGTTACCACTCTGGGGCAAGATCCACTTTAATCGGATGCGCAGGGGTTTGAGAGAGAACTCCACGCCAAGAGGGAAGTCTTGAGGAGTCCAGCTTTAACCCGTAAGCCTCACCTCTCTTCGCAACCCCAGAGCAACCTTGGCCTCGAGGCTCCGGAGAAAGTGCAGTTCTTTTTGCAGGTTCTTCAAGGGGAAATAAGTAGACCCGTTTTTCCCCTTTAGAGCCTTTTCACTCTCAGATAATTTTGCCCCATCTTCTTTGGTCTACATCCTATATTTTTAGAACATGTTTTCTTCCTTAGACACGGAGTCTAAGATGCAGCCAATTCAAATCTCCTTATTTCCTGCCTCCCTCAGTTTCCCAGCTGGTACACAGCATCTTTGTTTCCTCTCCCTACCCCAAAGCTACGCGTTCCTCATGGTCGCTCATGTACCATGGATTTAGTCTGAGTTATTTCTAGACCATTTCAGATGAACGTTTTTAAGAACCGTGTTTGAATTACGTGTACCTAAGATCTTAACTGTAAGATCAGTCAGTAAAGCAGCAGACTCTTGGTTTCGGCTCAGGTCGTGATCTCATAGCTCCTGAGTTCCAGCCCCATATTGGGCTCTGCACTGACAGCATGGAGTTGGCTTGGGATTCTCTCTCTCTGCCCCTCCCCCACTCATGCTGTCTCTCAAAATAAACTTTAAAAAATCTTATAGAAAAATAAGAGCTTAATTTATTCAATAGGTAAGATGCATAGGGAATAAAACAGGTAGGGTTTTATTGTGACTACTTGTGACTACTAAGCTTATCTGTACCACAGCAATGTTGAATCATTTTTCAAGCTAAAGCAATTCAATAAAGTTCTTTTGGTCTATCCTGGAACAGTGCTGGAAGATACTGTATAGTTATGGTGACATATGCCATTATTCCATGGTGCCCTTTAAATTTTGCCTTCATTCAATTCTGTGCCATGTGCTGAGATAAAATAGTTGTTTTTTAGTCAACAAATACTGAGTGTCCCTATGTGACAGGCACAGAGTGGATATTGAGGAAAAACTTGGCTGCAAGAGGTATAGACATGGGCTGATCTTCATAATCCAGTGGGGAAGACAGATACTGATCAAATAATCACCCAAACAAACATAAGATCCCAATTCTGGATATTGGTGCTATGAGGCCAGCTTGCAGAGGGGCACTTTGGAGGAGGCTTCCTGGGGACATGAGGGCTAGGCTAAGAACTGTTTGGAAGTTCACAAGATAATGAGAGGAGAGACCACCAGGTAGTAGAAAGAACAGGTGCCAAGCCCTTGTGGGAGGAAGGTGCATGAAGAGCGAGAGGAGACTGAACCATGGCCATGTGGCTGAATAGAGGAAAGAAGCAGGAAAGGGGTGGGGAAAGACATGAGGCCAGACAGGGACATGGCAGCTAGACCACTCAGTCCTTCCAGGACACATGAAGGACCTTGACTTTAGCCTAAGAGTAACAAAAAGTCATCGACCGAGCTTGGGATGACACACTTGATTTATGTTTCTAAAAGATCACTCAAGCTGTGCTGTGAGGATTAGGAGAGTGAGAGTGAGGATGTCAGTAGAAGGTGAACACCACCCTAAAAAAGGCATTCAAATTCAAGCAGTAACAACTAATGAATGACTCAAAGCACCATACAACAGAGGAAGGAGACTCCCACTCAGAGGGCAGTAGAAAGAACAAGGACATCAGGATTCCAAGATCTGAGTTCTCATGGCATCTTCAATGCCAATCAGTGGGAGTGGGAGACAGAGCAAGGTCACTGGCTGTGTCACTCCATCCCTGTCACTTACCATCCTTGGGCCATGGTTGCCTAATAAGGGCAGGTGATAGCTACCTTACAGGGAGTGGGGATTTAGCAAGGTTAAAGGGTAATTTATGCCATGTGAGCAACTAAGTAATACATCTCACTCATGTGTCACTTCTACCACTACCAGAACAGTATGGTCTTGGGGAAGTCATTTTCTGACCTTCTGTTCTTCACCAACTTGAGAAGCTCCCCTAGAAGAGTCCAGTGCCCCTGCTAACTCTAAAAGTCCAATATTCAAGAAGTACAGATCCATGGGAACTGGGGGAGCGGGGGAAGAAGTCAGGCCAAGAAGAATGTGGACGGAGTGAGAGCTGATATGGCAGCCAGTCGAGGAAAATACCAGGAGGCTGAGGTCACGTGGCTGCCTCTGGTATATGCTCACCTGGTGTCTACTCTCCCTTCTTCCTCGCTATGGATTCTATCTGGGGCAGCCATGTATTTGCTATAGCTCCTCACCAGCCCAGACTCCCTTGCAGCTCAGTGTGCCTGTATGACCCTGTGCTGTCTGTCCAGTGAACTATGAGTGGAAGCCTCCTGGGTGGAGCTTCTGGGAAAGCTATTATTTTCCCGATGAAAGGGACGACTCAAGTGGCCTGACCTTTTGCCTCACCCCTCCACCTTTCTTCCTGCCTGGGTCACAGAAGCAACACCGGGAGGCAGAATAACCCTCTTGCAACAACGGCTGAAGGCTGTAGCTCAGTGTGGGGGGACAGGAAGTCTAAAGGAGCCCGAGCCCTTGGGGTCTCGCTTGGGATGGTGCACAGGCCCTGAACAGGCTGCCTTCTGGGCTCTGTGTCATGTGGGCTTCGTGACATTTTGATAAGCCGCGGTTGCTCGTTTCTGTAACAGGAGCTGGGAACACAGAGGTGAAAGGATGTATGTGTTATCTAGTATCCTGGGAGTTGGGGCATGGGTGGCAGGAAGGAGGAGTGTGAGATAAGGAAGGCGGGTGCACGTACACACACACACACACACACACACACACACGCACGCACACAGAATTACAAGTAGGCGAAATGGCTATCTACCAAGAATAAAACTGAACCCCTTGGAAAATGTTCTTAATTTAGGGCATCTGTAGCTAGAATGGAGTCAGTCTATGAATCTATATTTTCACAAGCCTCTGCAATGTAGCATTTCCTCTTATTATGAGTGCGAGGCAACAAAGCACTGCGGGGTGAGCAGTTCCTGTGACTGGTCACCAATAGAAATAATGCACGGTCATTCCACACATCCTGGATTATTGTTTATGCTCATCATTACTTCTCAATGATAGCAGTTATTAAACTCCCCACTAGCTCTCATCATCTGCTGCATTAGTAAAGTACATATTGCCATATTATATCCTCACACCTAGGGAAAAGTGGCAAAAGAAAAGGATTTCTTGCTTATCGCATCTAATTCTCCAAAGGTCCCGAGGCTGCCTGGGAAAAACACGCACACAAAGTCCTTCTGCAACCAATTCAAATGGAAACTCAGCAAACATCTTTAAGGAAGCTGTGGCTGGAGCCAGTGAGGGATGAAATAGGAATGACTGTGTCCGTGTCTGGGTACAGATTCTGTTACACCCAACAAATCATGTTTCTAGAGTCATAATTTGAATCAAAGAAGATCAAACCCCGTGAAATAATGATGCTACTTTTTTTCATATTTATTTTTGAGAGAGACAGACAGTGAGCTGGGGAGGGGCAGAGAGAGATGGAGACACAGAACCTGAAGCAGGCTCCAGGCTCTGAACTGTCAGCACAGAGCCGGACACGGGGCTCGAACCCATGAACTGTGAAATCATGACCTGAGCCAAAGTCGGACGCTTAGCCAACTGAGCTGCCCAGGGGCCCCAATGCTACTACCATTTTTAAAAAGCAACTATGAAATATTTCTGACAAGTAATCCAGCCACTTCCTTCAACAAGGCAAAGCATTCTGAAGGCGTTGCAACAGCAACCAGTTGACACATATCTGGGCAATTTTTAAGCAAGTCAAGAGAAACCCTGATTCGGGGCTTTTCTAAAGCAGGGCCCAGAAGCACTCGACACCCTGCTTTCAAGAACAGTTGTAGAAACTCTGGTACAGCTCATTTTTAAAATGCAATTAATAATTTGCACAGCTAAAACTTGTAAGACATATTTTTTCCACCAAGAGTTTATTTCTTGCTAAAGACGGAATAAATCTAGCCCTTGATGCAGGCACTAACCTAGGACCAGTATCTCTGAAGGCGGGCCCCTACCACTGAACTTTTATAAAGCTCCCCAGGGGATTCTAAAGACAGGTCAGAACTGAGAACCCCTGGTCTAATAGAGAGGGGGCCACTCAACAGTCAGGAAACCCTCACCCTGGTCTCACATCTGTCATCAGGTCTCCATGTGATCTTGCATGAGTCAGTTACATCTCCCTGAACTGACCAGACCCGCAGCATCCAAACTGTGTTTCTTGGTTCTTAAGTGGGATCTTAGGGAAGAGGAAGTTAAGTGGGTGTTTAACTGATTAGTCCTCTATTAATTCAACCAGAGCAACACAGATTTATCAGTTGTAAACATCAGGGTTTTGCAAAAGATTTGGGACAAAAGACTTCAACTATTTAAAACCATTTTTGAGGAGCGCCTGGGTGGCTCAGTTGGTTAACCAGACCACTTTGGCTCAGGTCATGACCTCACGGTTCATGAGTTCAAGCCCTGCATCGAGCTGGATGCTGTCAGTAGAACCTGCTTCAGATCCTCTCCCTCCCTCCCTCTCTCTCTCTCTAAAAAACAAACATTTTTTAAAAAAGCCATTTTGAAAGGGGCACCTGGGTGTCTCGGTTAAGCATCTGACTTTGGCTCAGGTCATGATCTCGCGGTCTGTGAGTTCGAGCTCCGCGTTGGGCTCTGTGCTGACAGCTCAGAGCCTGGAGCCTGTTTCAGATTCTGTGTCTCCCTCTCTCTCTGACCCTTCCCCATTCATGCTGTCTCAGAAATAAATAAAAACATTAAAAAATTTTTTAAATAAAAAAAAACCATTTTGAAAGCCTTTGAACTAGGTAAAACCAAGTTCATCAAGAGATTTCAAAATCCTCAGTGTCCTTCTATGGCAGGAAACTTAGAGCAAGCGATATGTTATTTGGGAAACTACAACCACAAAGCAGGCCCTCCCCACATACTCTAGATGCCAAGTCAGCTCTGAAAGCCTCAGAGACCATACAGTCCCAGAAACATCGAGTTACAGGGCTAGAGAACCCTTCCCATCTTTTAACAAACCTTACATGGCAGGCAATATTCTAAATGCTTTACAGATATTAGCTCACTTAATCCTACCACAATCCATCCTATGAGTAGCTACTCTAGGAGGTATGGTTATTATTCCCATTTTATAGAGAGGGAAAAAGGAGGACAGAGAGTGTAACTGTTTGAAGTTCCCACCTATTAAGGAAAGCAGCTGGGAGCAGGCTCCCCACTCTGAGCCATCAACCCCTGTGCTATGCTAAGCTGAACCCCCCCCCCCCAACACACACACTTCCCACCCCAGAGGGAACACTTGCTCTAATGAACACCTGCCGCTATGATCTGCTTCTACCCTCTGCAACCTGAGCTGTAACCAGTTATTTTTTTCTAAAACACAGTATCTGACCATATTTCTTTAGCCAGCCTAACCTCCTCCTCCAGTCTAGGAGCGCCCAGGGTGCCATCCCTGATGTCTCTCTCTTCCCGTTCTGTCACTCCAAATCCCACCCACCAAGCCATGGCATTTGCAGCTCATCACAAACCACAGTAGTTTCCTTGGTGCACCTGTGAGATTCCCAGGGCCCAAGATCTAGGCTGCCGAGATCAGGACGGCTGACAAGGAATGAGAGAGGGCACTGGGGATGGGGAGTAACCCCACTCCAACCTTTGCCTGACCCCCACCTATCTCTTAGTCCTCATCTTAAGTATCACCTCCTCCAGGAAGCTCCCACTGCATCCTGGGCCCAACCCTACCACAGCATTCATCAAACTGTGCATGTCTGTCTGATCACCTGCTTGAGCAGTGATAAACTAAAAGAATATTCTGGAAAAAGGGAGCAATGGTCAGGCAACGCAGGTGAAAAGGGGACTCTATGTGGCCCATGTGGACAGCGGCCTGATTAAGACCGACCTTGAGGGCTTGGTCAGGTTGGGGTGGGATTCTGGAGTCAGGGCAGACCAAGGAGCTTCAATCTGAAATGCCTCTGTACCGAGGAGCAAGGTGACAGCAGGCTTAAGAGGTGCCAGTCCCATGGCCTTCTACAGTGCACTGCAAGACGGAAGCATTAGAGAGGCTCACAGAGAACTGTCCTGAGGCAAAGAGGGCAGAGAGGAGGAATCAATGGGCCTGGAGAGGAGACTAATGATTTCACAAGACATTGCAAAGATCAGGATGAGGCTGCAATGGGCTGTACGGTGTTTGGAATGGAATCAAGATCATAACAGAGGATACAGATCTACTTTTGAAAGTGGCACGATCAGACAGGATGTGCCATGCATTTATTTTGAAAAGGATACAAGGACCCCCTTCACCCTCACCCTCTTCTTCATTCACAACAATGCCATCAAATGCCATCAGGTAGGAATGTATGGTTTGGTGCATAAAGTCTGATCTGAGAACCTTGAGGAAAGAACAATTCCTAAATGTCACACCAGCATCGAGGGCCTACGTGAACATCAGGGGTGAATCTACAGGGGAGGTCTGCAAGATCACAGTAGTGTGAACACGGTGTCTTTAAAATGTCTCAAAATCTTCAATTTAACTGCAAATACATCTCTGTTTCGTCACTGCACAGAATAGAACCTTCAACGACTCCCCAGTGCCCTGGGTCTCCTAGAGGCTCACATGGCTTATGGGCCCCACATGATCTGGTTGCTACTCCCTCTCCAATGCCCTCCCTTGCTCCTTGACAGTGGTCCTGATCTAGGCAGCCTAGCCCTAGGCCCTGGGAATCTCACAGGTCTGCCAGGGAAACCAAAGGGAAAAGACACTGCTCTCTCTGGCTGTACCTGACTCACTGAGCCCCATCGCCCTACAGGACCAGGTTGAAACACACACGCATGTAATTATCTTCTAAGCCATGGAGGCTTTTTGTTTTCCCCCAAAGGAAAAACAAACAAGCAAACAAAGTTGCACCGTATTCCTCTCCGCAGAGGGTTGAACTGTTGAAAACCACACACTTTCTTCAGCTCCTGTGCCCTGCTGGGATGTCCAACCCACTACTGCTAGTAAGGCATGCTGGTAGGAACAGGCAGAGCTGTGTTCTCCACCTGCCTGACTCAAGCAAAGGTACCAGAAGAGGAAGGGAAGGGAAGGCAAGGCCACAGCTCCTTTCAACGTCCTCTGCACCCACTCCATCACCACCACACCCCCCACATGCTTGGTCACTTTACAAGCAAGGACTCTCTCTCCAGTTTGGTATCAGCTCAGACAGTAACATTTTGACTTTATATGGTACATACACAGGATTTTGAGTTTTACACGATCTAAGGGTCCATAGGTAACTCTGTCACTGGTGTCAGTATACCAACGTATCACGATTATTATTTTTTAACTTTGAAAGTTACTGTTATTTAAAATTTTTTTTAATGTTTATTTATTTTTGAGAGAGCATGAGCAGGGGAGGGGCAGAGAGAGAGGGAGACACGCAATCCCAAGCAGGCTCCAGCCTCTGAGCTGTCAGCACAGACCCGATGCAGGGCTCAGACTCACAAACCGAGAGATCATGACCTGAGCCAAATCAAACGCTTAACTGACTGAGCCACCCAGGTGCCCCAGCAGAATCATTTTGAAAGCTGGGTAATTTATAAGCACTTTCAAAGGAGCGAATACAAACAAATCCTATCTCCTGTGATATGTCTTAGCACGGAAAGAGCACAGACTTTAAATCAAGACAAACCTGGGTTCTGGAATTTACTACCATGTGATTTTGGGCACATTTCTTAACTCCTCTCACCAGTTTCCTTATTTAAAGAACAAGATGAAACTAGGACACAGTAAGGATTCATTCATAATACATGTCTCAGAGTCTCCTCTCCTAGGTGCTGGGCTTATGCTGAGCACTGGGGACGTAGCACAGAAGAAGGCCATGGTTCCCAAACTTTTGAGGCTAACAGTCTAGAACGTGACCAGGTCATCACAAGTGTGCTAGAAGGGGAAGTGTGTGGTGCCACAGGAGTGGATAGTATGTATTAAATGTGCAGACAGTCACGGGGTATGCGAGGGGGAAAGAGACTATAAAGAGATAATGTGAGGAAGTGATCTGCAGTGATGGGAATTTTGTACCCTCATTGTGGTGATGCTTACCTGAATCTATACATGTGTTCAAATTCTGAAACTACACACCAAAGGTTAATTATACATTTAACCTTTTTAATGTTTATTTTTGAGAGGGAGAGAGAGTCAGAGCATGAGCAGGGGAGGGGCAGAGAGAAAGGGAGACCCCGAATCTGAAGCAGGCTCTAGGCTCCGAGTCGTCAGCACAGAGCCGGACACGGGGCTCGAACTCACAAACCGTGAGACCGTGACCTGAGCCGAAGTTGGATGCCTAACGGACTAAGACACCCAGGCGCCCCCATATACTTTTTAAAATAATAAGATGTATAGCAGTGTCCAGCATATACAAGAACAAACAAAACTAGAATAGTAACTAGTTGGCACTATTAAGTGGCCTGGGGGCATATGTGCAGGCAGGGAGCAGTAAGAGTCCCTGTAACCAGGGAGACAAAGCTGCACACTTTAGCTCCTTACTTTCAACTCTGCCAGATGAGGTGCTCATCAGCTTCCGTTACTTCTATTCTTCTTAAATTACTTCCCCTGCGAGAAATCTAAGTTCTACGGACACCTAATGATTACCCACCACGTTTCATCTCCACCACACCATCATAAAACGGGCATCATTATCCCATTTTACCTATGATTTAAGCAGGACACAGTTAAGTAACTGTCCTGCTATGTGGTAATGCCACGATAGGAACCCAGTCCTTTAAAGTCCAAATTAAGTCATCTTTCCAATTTCCTCGTACATACAAGTTTGTGCCATTATCTCCCTGGCTTCTGTTACTCTGTAGCGTTTAGCACTTCAGCACTATTTTACTTTGTTGCTTATTTGTAATTGCGTACACATCCTGGGCCATCACCCCCAGAAGATTACCAAAGCTTCTGACAAGTGGCCCAGCATTAATCTCTGGTAGTATCGTAAAATGCTGCTGGGGTACCAGCCCAGGATCAAAGTTCTACATCTGAAAAATCAACCCTCTCAAATTTAGAGTAACATGCTCTGGACACAATATGTTTCAAAATTACTAATATCATGACAAATGTCTATCTTGCTTTTGCTCCACTTTAAGAAAACCAATATCAAGCCCTTTCCTGACTTACCACACACTTAAATTTTGCAGCAATCGTTTACATCTTACAAAAGAATAACTCTGAAGCAGTTTCCAGTTGCATTCTGATTTACTGCACCTCCTCCCCCCCCCCCCCCCCAAAAAGGAAAAAAAAGAATAAATTAGTCTTGGAGCACCTGGGTGGCTCAGTCAGTTACTCAGTCAACTCTTGATTTCAGCTCAGGTCATGATCTCGCAGTTCATGAATTCAAGCTCTCTCGATCTCTGTGCTGTAAGCTTTGGGTTCTCTGTCTCCCTCTCTCTCTGTCCCTGCCCTGCTTGTGCTCTCTCTCACTTTCAAAAATAAATAAGCTTTAAAAAATTAAGAGAAGTCTTGTATGTAATTTACAACACACACACACACACACACACACACACACACACACACACACACACACTCCCAATCCCTCTTCGGGAATAGATCTATAGCCAAATCAAAGGAAGATTTCGGAAGGTGACCAATTGAGAGCTTACAGTTCACAGTTTCTCTTTCAGGACTGAAGTGGGCCCAGTGTTACATCCTTCTTTTTCAAAAGTTGTAGAAACCGATTTTTATAATATTTGCTTATTTCCTTTTCCCCATTTTCATGATCATCTAGAAGGCCAGAACTTACATTAATGAGTTCTAACTGGGAAGGGCTCCTTGGGCCTTTGAACAAATAGAAGGTTGCTCCAAATAGAAATGTAGCTACTGAGCCAGCTACGGACATAATTTCTGATACAAGCAGCTTGCGTCCATTCAGGGTCAGGGATAATTACAGGACAGCTAATCAGGGGTGCCCAAAACCGGCACCCCAACTCTGAGGAACCACAGGCAAAAGAGCCTTTGTGAGTCATCTGGAAGGCGGTGGAGAAGCCCCCCCCCCCCCCCCCCCCCGCCGGCTTATGGCATGCTCACAAATAAAGGGGAGATTCTAGACAAAACCTCAGACATTTCCTGTGGAGCCTAAGAGAAGGCTGAGATGGGAGGCAGGAAACACAAAGAAAACCAAGGAATGAGGCTTGACACATGTGGACCCGTGTGAAGATGCCAGGGCCCTCCACTCTTACTCCCTGCATGGGGCTCCAACTGTGTACAAGCCCTTTCTTAGCCCTCCCCCCACCCCCACCCCACGACGGAGCACGCAAAGCTTAGGGGGAGTTAAAAAAATGCTCAGCTAGCATGTAAGAGGAAAATGATAATTTTTTTCATGTGTTTTCTCCTAAAGCTGGAGAAGAACTTCAGCTTTGCCAGTGTTTCTCCTAGAGACTGCCACTGGCGCCCTCACGTGGTGTGTAAGTACATACAACTTTGTGCTGTCTCAAGCATGGAACAGTGGTGCCCTCACGCATACACTGACTTTGGCATATTGTAACTCATTGCTTGATACGTGTGCCCCCAACTGAGTGGTCTTGTGCATTATATGACTAAGTTTTTAACTAAACCATCCCTCACCAAGTGGACAACAGGTTTTTAAAAAAATTCCTGCATAGAAACAGATGGAAAACATGACAAATAAGAACATGTCACAGCTGGCACATCTTACCCCAAGTAATGAAAATCTAGTCACATCTGACAACAGCAATCATCATTCTAATCAAAAGTATCTGACATGCTCAAAGAGACAGATGAAATATGGAATTATACTTGCTATTGTTCATGATGAATTCTGCCTTGAGGTATTAGCTAATGGGAACATGAAGTCTTTGCTCTTGGCAAGACAATAAATGAGTTACTGTGGGGAAAACAGAACAGTGCCTGGCATATAATAAGAACCCCATGATTGGTAGCTGTTGTTATTTTAAAATGTTGTCTTTTCATCTTTACTGCCTTTAAATTATTTTAAAAATATTTAATATACTTTTATAATTACTAAATATATGTATGGATATCTAGTAGTATAGTTACATATCATTAAATACATATCATTAAATTTGTTGGGAGTGCATACTCAAGAAATTGTCATATTCTTTAAGTTTTTAAAATGTTTTTTCTTTTTGAGAGTAAGAGAGAGGCGAGCGCGTGCACAAACGGGAGAGGCAGAGAAGGAGACAGAATCCCAAGCAGGCTCTGAGCTGTCAGCGCAGATCCTGAGGTAGGGCTCCAACTCACAACCTGGGAGATCATGACCTGAGCTGAAGTGGGACACTTAACAGACTAAGCCAGCCAGGTGCCCCTCAAAAAATGGTCTTTAACTGATGGTTTGGAGACGGCTACTCTAGACAGTTTTCAAGGGAAATAAGTGGTGTCTGTCTCCTCTTACCTGTCTTCCCTGAAGATAAAAGCAACTCAGCTCATTCAATACACGTATTCCCTTCCCTACACCAAACAGTTCTGGAATTCAGAAAATCTAAGGACGGGCCATGTGCACAATAGGAAGTGAGTACCAGAAAGGTGGAAATCCCACTTTGGGTTAAATCCCATGGTTGATTTTACACAAGGCTTAATACGAGCACAGGATGTGCTTTCTTCCTCCCTCCTTTCTTCCAGCCGAAGGAGGACCACTCCCGTTGGGCCATCAGAGAGTTGCCATACTCTTCTCATTCCCCACTCTAAGCTACTATATGGTTGATATCCATAGTTTCTGGCCAGTTTTCAAGGTATCACAACGAAGATGATAATTCAGAGTCTAAAGGATGTGTTTCAGGCATTTCATCCACAGTGCTTGACTGAAATCCCCAGTACTGATGCTCAGGGTAACACAGCCAAGGGAGAAAAGCTAATGACCAAGCACATGCAGGAGATTGGAGGAACTTCATGAACGTCATTGCCAGCGCCCAGCCTCTGGTGCTGTGTGCTCGGCATCATGCCCTTGCAGCATACTTTATGTTTTACCATACCTCTTTTTGACTAAGTTACTAAGATGTTGTGTGCCCCAGAAGGAAAGAATGCTTAATTTCATGTACTTAAATGAGCACTGCTTCCTCCTCAGGATCTGACTACATGAAATGCTGATTTCTTTGTTTCAATTCCTCATTTTATGAGACAGTAAGATGCAGGATACACTTGTAAGTTTGGTTTTTGTTTCTGAATGGCAATTTAGTCCCTTTATAAAATTTTTATTAAAAAAATTTTTAATTAACAATTCAAGTATAATTCACATACACAAACACATTATATTTGTTTCAGATGTATACTATAATGATTCAACAATTCTACACATTACTCAGTGCTCATCAAGATAAGCGTACTCTTAATCCTCTTTATTTCACCCATTCTCCCTACCCACTCCCCTCTGGTGGAACCACCAGTTTATTCTTTGTACTTGAGTCTTTTGTTTGTTTCTTTGTTGCTTGTTCATTTGTTTTCTTAAATTCCACATGAGTGAAATCATAGGGTATCTGTCTTGCTCTGACTGACTTATTTCACTTAGCATAATACCCTCTAGGTCTGTCCATGCTGTTGCAAATGTCAAGGTCTCATTCTTTTTTATGGCTGAGTAGTATTTGCTTGTATATGTATATACCACAGCTTCTTGATCCATTCATCTGTCGATGGAGACTTGGGCTGCTTTCGTATCTTGGCTATTGTAAATAACACGGCAATAAACATAGGGAAGCATGTATTTTTTCAAATTTTTCAAATTCATGATTTCATTTTCTTTGGGTAAATACCCAGTACCGGAGTTACTGGATCATATGGGAATTCTATTTTTAATTTTTTGAGGAACCTCTATACTGTTTTCCACAGTGGCTTCCCCAGTGTACATTCCCACCAACAGTGCATGGGGGTTCTTTTTTCTTCACATCCTCACCAACACTTGCTATGTTTCTGTTCCATTTTATTTGTTTTCATTCTGTCCCATGTTAAAAACACTACTAAATAAGCAGTAATTTCTGACAGCTGAGACATAGAAAGTTTGTGATAGTTTTGGCTAAGTTGTGTTTATTTTATTCTAGACTCAAAAACTAGCTCAGGAATGTTCTCAAATTATTATTTAATACATCAAAAATCTCTCCCTAAATTAGGTTACAGTAAAA
The DNA here is from genome assembly GCF_016509475.1 of Prionailurus bengalensis. Lineage (NCBI taxonomy): Eukaryota > Metazoa > Chordata > Mammalia > Carnivora > Felidae > Prionailurus > Prionailurus bengalensis. The sequence goes on from NC_057358.1 coordinate 88,377,747, forward strand.
ACATAAGTAACGTGAAATAATATTGAAATGTGCTACAAACTCCACTATTAGAACAGATAATATTAACTGAGCACTTACGACATGTGAGGCACAATAACACTTTTCATATTTTTAACTCATTTAGTTCAAACAACCCTATGAGGTAGGAGCTAGTATCCCCCACATGGAACAGGGGCATTGAGAGGTCAACTCACTTGCATGAGGTAACTAACATCTAGTAAGTGGAGCAACAGGATTTAAACTGAGACACACATTGTTATTCAGAAGGCTTTTTCTTCCGGCCATGGTTTCATGCCAACACTGGTTTTTCTAGAAGTTAGCAAGAAAAAGTGGATTCTAAGGACATTAAGATGATACACCATTTCATTTCCATTCTGTCTTTCACCAGAGTGAGAGCTGTTACCCAGTTTCTGGGCTGATGGGAAAGAGCACTAAATAACTTCTACATCAAACGAGAAATCATAATAGAAATGAGAAGATATTTAGTACTAAATTGTACCCACCATTAGGAGTTATTCCTCCTTTATTTCAGCCTTTTCCAAGGAGGTTTCCCTGACACGTGTCGCAACAGCTAATGGCTAAAGAGGCAGCCTGTCTCAAGAGGCCAGATTTGCCTGGGTTGACTCCAAGCTTTACACTTTACATCACCGTGCCTCAATTTCTTCATCAGTAAAATAAAGAGAATGATAATACATATGTACACGTTATCAGGTTCAATGAATCAAAACTGGGCAAAGGACTGAGATCAGATCGCATCTGGCACACGAATGCTGAGTATTGTATTAAAAAAAAAAAAACAGAAAGGAAGGAAGGAAGAAGGATTCTCAAGAGGTTACCGCTCTTGCCAATGTTCTTCCCATCTAAAGTTGTGAGGAAATCAAATTACAAGTGAAACAAGGAAACATTTCCATCTCAGCACCATTTATTTTCCTTTAGCCTAAAGACGTGCCACGGTGGGAAAAATCTGTTGGCGAACCAAGCTGGAGTTGCACTCCTGGCCACTATGGATATCTTGGACAGACCTGGTCTTGAGGAAAACCAACCCCCCGAGGAGAGAACTGTAAAGTCACTCTAACTGACATCAGCCTCGTTGTAAAGTTACCCTTCTTAATCACTGGCAAGAGTTCTTGTCCCTGGAACCAAGAGATAAGAGTTTTGAGAGAAACCACTGCACTCCTGCTTCAGAAAATCTAAGGAGATAAAGAGAAAGGTTATGTTTTCTTGACTTGCACAAAAACAAAGACCTTAACTAAGGAGGGAAAGTTTAGCATAATAAAGACAAGGAGAAAAATAGAGGGTTCCTCCTCTTGTTTTTTTATAGCTGACATCACTACAGAAAGCAGACTGCCAAATGATGGCCAAATATTCCAGAAAGGCTGCCACTGTGGAACCACAAGCTACCTTCATTTAAGGCTCTGTGGCATGACGGAGTCCTTCTTACAGAAAACAAATGAAAAGAACGGCATATCTTCCGTGCAGAGAGTTGAAATAGCCCCTTCTCATTTCCCTTTTACCTCTCCCCATCCCAATCCGATTCTACTTGCCTTGAATTCCCACAGTAACGTCCTATCCTCCATTGAGAAAGATAATCAGGTTTCTCTCCCCTGCTGATGAGCTTGGCCACGGTGTGGACACAGCCATCTTCTGTTCTTGTAATTGGACCCTGAACTAACAGATACTGAAACCACATTCTCTGACTTGTTTTGACTAAATTGAACACCAGAAGGGTGCTCCTAAGGAAATAGACTTGGAATGCATGTATCCACAGTCTAGTCTTCAGCCAGAAACGATCTGTTCCAAACAGGCAGTCAGATGTAGAGGGAAAATGTCCTGGTTGTTGCCACAATGCCCTATATACCACCTACAGAACTTGGAGAAGAACAGGAGCTTGTTGATACGAAGGCTCTAAGATGCCCCCAAGAGTGAACTTTTTCTCCCTCCTCGGAGAAGTCGCCTAGTATTCTCTTCTTTTTACCTCATTCCTAGGACAACCATGTACTTGGGAACTGAAAAGCAAAAGCGTTTGGAGAAGTTACGCGTTCACTTGCAAGGGACACAGTATGGTAAATAAAGACTGCCTAACACCTCTCAAAGCAAAGGAAGCCTAGTAATGGTGATTAGTTCCTAGAAACCTTGATCTGGTGAATTAAAATGCCTGCAGTGGGAGGCAGGCAGGAGGCTGCTGAACAACGTGTTGCCCTCAAAACGCTTACAGCATCTTTCCCAAGAGACAATCTTTTGAGATCGTCCTTTGGAAATGCTGGCATTTTAGATTCTCTTCTATCCTTGCCACCCACCCTATGATCCCAAATGATCAGAGGCACAGGAATGCCAGGAGGCTTGCACACTGCCACAGAGTTACCTATTTCCCGCCTGCCTGTCTGCGGGATCACAGCTCCTAACATGTAAACCACTCAATGTGATCCTGGCACAGGAAACTTCCACCCTGAACTCATCGCAGAAAATAGCCTTCTCTAGATCATACCCACTTCACCAGAGACCTCAAAATTTCTCAGGGGCGCCTGGGTGGCTCAGTCGGTTGAGCGAACGACTCATGATCTCGCGGTCCGTGAGTTCAAGCCCCGCGTCAGGATCTGTGCTGACAGCTCAGAGCCTGGAGCCTGTTTCAGATTCTGTGCCTCCCTCTCTCTGACCCTCCCCCGTTCATGCTCTGTCTCTCTCTGTCTCAAAAATAAATAAACGTTAAAAAAAATTTTTTTTTAAAAATCTCTTCCATATTCCTTAAAAAAGAAATGGTTTCTTCACTATATCGCTAAACTCTCCATTTAAAAAACTGGATTACTATTTTGCACAGAACACAATAATTCAACCACATCCCTTCCACTTCTTCAGGCTAAACTACTGCAGAGCAGAACGCTTTGAAACTCTGTCATTTGTATCTCTTTTAAGTTTTGTGGCTTCTTTCAAACATTGCTTCTTTAGCTCCCAACATATTCCTGGATTTGTGGATGGAATCTGAAATTCATTTGTGGTTTTCTATAAGGCGCTGCCGTCAACAACTCAGCAAGCACTGGAGGAGACAACACTCCTTCGGTAAATGCGTCATGGAAGCGAGGAGAGGCAAAACATAGTGGACGTGATTTTCTCCACCAAATTTTCTTTAAGCGTGTTTTAAAACAGGAGGATTAATTTGACTTCTTTGGCTAAAAAGATCGCCTGTACCAATAGGATAAAATAATTTTCTGTGAACTGGCATGAGGGATGGATTAAAGTTGCCTTAAAACTTTTATACCAATTAGGAGCACCTGGGTGGCTCAGGTGGTGAAGCATCCGACTCTTGATTTCGGCTCAGGTTATGATCTCACGGTCGTGAGACGGAGGCGCATACAGGGCTCCGCACTGAGTGTGGGGCCTGCTTCAGATTCCCTCTCTCCCTCTCTCCCTCCCTGGCTTGCTTGCACACTGTCACTCAAAAATAAAAAAATAAAAAAAATTTTTATCCCCATCAGTGATTATCTGTAGGAAGGAAAAAAAAAATCATCTTATTGCTACCCAGCTGCCCAGATGGCACTCAGTATAAGAAATGTCATCATCACGGGGCGCCTGGGTGGCGCAGTCGGTTAAGCGTCCGACTTCAGCCAGGTCACTATCTTGCGGTCCGTGAGTTCGAGCCCCGCGTCAGGCTCTGGGCTGATGGCTCAGAGCCTGGAGCCTGTTTCCGATTCTGTGTCTCCCTCTCTCTCTGCCCCTCCTCCGTTCATGCTCTGTCTCTCTCTGTCCCCAAAATAAATAAACGTTGAAAAAAAAATTAAAAAATTTAAAAAAAATAAAAAAAAGAAATGTCATCATCTGTAAACTTTAGTAGGACATTTTAGATTTTCTTCAACCTCCGAGTAAGATGAAGGTGATATTAGACATGAAAGTAGTTTTCTGGAAATGGTCATTTTGGCTTTACAAAGTTGATTGGAGGTGAGAATTCAAGGAAGGAGAAATTAGTCACATGCATCACGTGCTACAGAAAGCCCATGTGTCTTCCTTTTGTCACCCTCAATGCCTGTCAACTCTCTGTCTGCACCTGAAATAATGATGCCACCATTTATCCTGTTGTCCCACTTCTTGCTTCCAATGGTATTTGCCCATTTTTTTCATCCTTATCTTTCTTGGCCCTATCTTATCTCTCTGTGCCCATGGCAGAGCTACTGAACCTCACTGGGGCTCCCGTCTTCTTGAAACTTCTTTGGGCTGGAAATTCCTAATATCTAAGCCTCCCTAGGATATGATCCTGAGCTCCAAACCTTTATTTCTAACTCCCTACAAAACACCTGGAAGTTTAGAATACCCAGAACTCACCATTTCTGCCCACCCCCTCACCTTCCAACCTGTGCCCGACCCAGCGCTTCATCTTCAAGGATGAGCACCCAGTGGCTGAAACCTGGCATCTCGCCTCCTCCCTGCCCCATGCACTAGGTCATCTGGTCCTATCTACTGCATGTCTCACCTTATCTCTTCTGAGCCTGCCCCTTGCTCCAATCACAGCCTTATTTCAAGCTTTCATCATTTCTCCCTCATGTTTCTGCATGAGCCAGTCTCCTCAGTGTCCCAGGTTTGCTCCTGAGCCTTCCCAAGTCAGCCTTCCCACTGCCCTCATGGTCTTGATTCCATCATACCCTTGTCTAATGTCATTTGGTTCAAATTCCAGCTTATCAGGGCATTAAATGGCTCTTGTGTATGAACCCTGCTTGTTGTTTCTGTCTTATCACCCTCCAAAGGATCACAGGTGCCTCAGGACACTAGAAGACATGCATCATGTGCTCTCGTGCCAACCTGTCTTTGCATATGCATGTTCCCGGTAGAAATCTCCCCTTTCTCGTATTTGCTTGGTCAATTCGTATTCACTTTCTTAAACGACAGCTCGAATGTCACTTTCTCCAGGAAGCATCCCTCAACTGCCCCATTCCTTCTCCTCTGTTGTTCCCGAAACCACTGGTAACCCACCTGAGTTAGGCTTCCATATAACCTGGATTTTTTAAATCTTTCTCTTAAAACTCACTGCAGTGAGTTGCTGCCGGTTAGTGACCCTTTCTCCCTCCTCAGCTCAGCTCCAGGAGGACTGGAACCTCACTGGGTTCACCTCCTAATCCCCAAGGCAGACTCAGTGCTCAAGACATGTTCGGCAGGTAAAGGAACAGACTCACAGGCAACAAGGGGCGGATCCACCTGGTCTCCTGCAGGGGATTTGTCCTGCACCCTATGCTATCAATATCTTTTCTACGTGCCACCGTATTTGAGTTAAGGGATGTCTTCTAAATGGCTCCTTTTAAGCAGTATGGCTGGTGTGCCCTGCTAGCAAATAGTTCATTCAGAGTAGAAACTCAAGGTCCTGATAATGGCCTTCAAAGTCCTACTGGAGGATTCCCTCCCCCCATTCTCATCGCCTTTCTGACATTTCCTGCAACCCAGACTTCGTTCTCTCTACTCTAGCCACATGAGCCTCCTTGGTGATTCTGGAGAACACCAGGCCTATTCCTGCCTCAGGGGCCTTGCAGATGTCTAGAATGTCAGAGAGCTCTTCCTCCAAGTAACTGCACTTTTCAGTCTGTGCCCAAACGTCACCTCAGTGGCACCTTCTTTAACCACCCATGCACCTCACGCTTCCTGTATTCCTGCATCTCTGCTTTGCTTTTCTCCATAGCATTTGTTATCTGCCATGGGATACATTGTACTATTTGTCTCCTTCAATGGATGTAAGTTCCGCGAAGGTAAGGATTCTAGTCAAGTTTATTCCTTGAGGAATCCTCAGCATCTAGTTCCCGGTATGCAGCAAGTGCTTATTGGTTTACCTGGCCCAGCAAGTCATGGTTTTCAAGCTTTTAAAAAGCAGTGCAATCCACAACATGACCGGCAGCCTAATTTAAAAACGAGCAAAGGACTCAAATATAGAACAAATAAATATTGAACAAAGAACACTTGATGTTTCTTTTAATAAGACATATCTGTCCAACAAGCACATAAGATGTTCAACGTCAATAATCATAGGGCAAAAAAAGCCACAATGAGATACCATGTCACATCCATTAGAATGGCTACTTAAAAACAAAACAAAACAAAACAAAAAACAACAAAAACACCAGAAATCAACAAACATTGGTAAGGATATGGAGAAACTGGAACTCTTGTGCATTACTAGTGGGAATGTAAAATGGTGTAGTGCTGTGGGAAACAGTATGGCCATTCCTCAAAAAATTAAATAGAATTACCTTATCATCCAGCAGTTCCACTCTGCGCAGATAGGCAAAAGAACTGAAATCAGGGACTGACAGTTATCTGCCAACCCATGTTTATAGCAGTATTATTCATAAGAGTCAAAAGATAGAAGCAAGTGTCCACTGATGGTCAAATTAATAAACAAAATGGTTTACTGTTATACGAACAGTGGAATACTATTCAGCCTTTTTTTTTCTTAAAGTTTATTTATTTTGAGAAAGACAGAGACAGAGAGAAAGGCAGAGGGAATCCAAAGCAGCTTCACACTGTCAGTGCTGAGCCAGACACGAGGATCGGTCTCCTGAACTATGAGATCATGACCTGAGCCGAAATCAAGAGTGGAACGGTTAACTGACTGAGCCACCCAGGCACCCCTCAGAATTTTATTCTCTATTAAGACTGAATAAGAGGGGCACCTTGGTGGCTCAGTCAGTTAAGCATTCCACTCTTGATTTCGGCTGAGGTCATGATCTCATGGCTCATGAGTTCAAGCCCCACATCAGGCTCCACCTGACAGTATGGAGCCTGCTTAGGATTCTCTCTCTCTGCACTTTCCCCACTTATGGGCTCTCTCTCTCTCCCAAAATAAATAAATAAACTTTAAAAAAAAAAAAAAAAGAATAAAATTCTGACACATTCTACAACATGGATGAACCTTGAAGACATTATAAGTGAAATAAAGCAGACACAAAGTGACAAATATTGTATGATTCCACTTACATGAGATACCTAGAGTAGTCAAATTTATACAGGTAGTTGCCAGGGGCAGTGGGTGGGGAGGAATGGGGGTTAGGGCTCAATGGGTAGAGAGCTTCAATTTCAGAAAAAGCTCTGGAGATGGATGGTAGTAATGGTAAGAATGTATTTAATGCCACTAAACTGGACAGCTAAAAAAAAATGGTAAAATGGTGAATTTTATGTTGTGTATATTTTCCCACAATTAAAAAAAAGGCAGCACATCTCTTGCCTGAAACTCTAATAAATATTAAAGCCTAATATGTATGGCAGCTGGAAGTAAAGCTGCTGTAGCTGAAGCAGAAATAGAAGGGACGGGATGTGTCCACTCTGCTTGGCACCTCTGTGCTGCCTCCTAGAACGTGGACCCCAGAGGTTCAGGACCGTCTCAGGGGAGGTTCGTGGCTCCATCCTAAAGTGCTTATGCACTGGTTTCACTGTTCTCAAGGAAAGGAAGTTAAAAAGCTACTCCTGGCTCCATTTCTGGGAGGAACTTAGCACCAAGGGAAAATGACATCATCAACTGGTCTTGGGCCAAATGTCAACGCTGACTCATTTTTTTTTTTAATTTTTTTAATGTTTATTCATTTATGAAAGAGAGAGACAGAGTACAAGTGGTTCAGGGGCAGAGAGAGAGGGAGACAACAGAATCTGAAGCAGGTTCCAGGCTCTGTGCTGTCAACACAGAGCCCGATGTATAGTGCTTGAGCTCACAAACCACAAGATCATGACCTGAGTCGAAGTGGAGCATTTCACCCACTGAACCACCCAGGCACCCCTCCATGCGGACTAATTTTTACAGAATCACTTCACATCTCAGTGGCAGGGGAGACTATCAGGGGAGAAAGAGCAACATTAAGTCACTGGCACCCATGTCTTGCTATCATTAATATCTCACATTCTCTGAGCACTTTTCCATAATAACTCATCTTCAAAACAATCCTATCGCATAGGTATGAAGGAAAATTGTGTGATCACCAATTTACAAATGGGTAAAGGTACAAATTCAGTGGACATTATCCACAGAGAATCACAGAAGTGGGACTGACTACAGGATAACTGCTCACATATATCAAGGATTTATTAATTAAGACTCTGGCTCAACATTTCCATGGACAATTGATTTCATACTTCTAATCAGTCTCTTTCCTACCATACTTGGTGGTACTATTACTACTCCTTTTTATAGAAAACTAAGGCTCAAAGAATAAATATCCTAAAATTAAATGGTTTAATAAGTGACAGACTGGGATGGACCACTCTGAACCATACCGCTCCAGAGCCTATGCCCTTAACCATTATTATTCTTTACTGCCCATCTGAGCCCTGGACTTTGGCTCTTTGGGAAAAGCCCCATCAGTGCTTCCTTCAGCCTTGAACACAAGAATTGCTGATGAGACTCCATGGGTCACTGTGTTTCAACTCTAAGTTGAACTAGTATGAACAAAATAAATCAGTAGTCTTAGTCCGTAAGTGTAAATGCAACAGGATGCTGTTGCTGACCCTGAGAAGAGATTCCTAGATCCTTTAAAATCCTATAAAAATGTATATACAAAAATATCCTTGAGTATTAGAAGAAAAAGTCACATTTGGATCATCTCATTCAATGTTTCTTTTCTGTAAGCTAAATAATGTGCTGGTTGACAGAGTACGGATTACTCCCTATACTTTTCTGAGGGTTTTTTCAAAACTTTCTGAGGGGCTGCCTGGGTGGCTCAGTTGGTTAAGCATCCAACTTTTGGTCTCAGTGCAGGTCTTGATCTCAGGGTTGTGAGTTCAATCAAGCGCTGCACGGAGCCTACTTAACAAAAAGAAAAGAAAGAAAGAATTTTCTGAGGGTATCTGCTTTATTCTCTAGAAACTGAAAAAAGGAGAGACACTTTGTGGTTTGTCAATAGGGCATTCAGTCTACAGGGCTGCCCCATGGGATGCAAGGGCTTTAGGCCAATTAAAACAAGTACTAATTTGGAAGAGCATCAGGGAGGGGCTCCCACTGGACAACGCTAACAGACAGGCAAGGGGAAGAAGGGAGCAAAGCCATGGCAGGGCTGTAAGCCAATGGCTAGGGTTACTCGCATCCCTCCACCCCACCTCCTTCACAAAAACCTTGAAGTGGCTCCTTTACAACCACCAAACATTATATACACTATTTCTTGCAACAAAGCCTAGAGATGATGTGGGTGTTTTATTTACTCTAAGCGTTAAGAACCTAATAAACACCAGCCCTTCACACAGGTGTCACCTTTAGCTTTGTGCGATACCTGGAATACAGACCCACCAGCCCACTAACTCTGGGGACACTGCCTTTCTCTCTCCCACTATAGACAGGGATTCGGCTCAAGCGCCTCACAGTGGGGCCAGAATGCACAGGTTCTTCTCACCTGAGAACTGGGGGTGAAGGAGGGTCTTACCGAGTTCTCCTTCAGTTGCAGCCCTTCCCCATTGGGAAGGGAGGACCGTCTCTTAGTGGAGTTCCTGTTCGGGGTTGAGGTAATGGCCCCTGCTTTCTTCTTCACAGTGAGTACCTCACAGCTGGCTTGGTCTTCATTGTATGTGCTCTTCCCGGCATTGATAACCCTGGGGAAAGAGCCAGAGGAGTGGTCAGTGATTTCTGGAAAGCTCAGAGCTCAGTCTCAAGGGTCAGCCTGGGCGGTCTCCACAATGGACACAAAACTAAAGTTCTACCCAGTACACAGGACCCTATGGTCCTGGTATGTTCTGTGCCCGAGTAAACTAATTTTTCTACAAATGGAATGACACTAGCACACACTAAAACGTTTACTAAAGCATTGTTTTGAACCCAGCTCACCTTCCCAGGTGTCTGACAGATGTAAGCAACCTCCCCCTCCTCCCAATCCATTTTAGTCAAAACACATGAGATAATCACTCTTTTGGCCATTACAAAGAAGATAGATAGGCAGGCTGCTGGAGTTCTGTTGCATTTCTCCAAGTGATAAAGAGCAAAACCCATCATCAATCTTACAGAGAACAAGGCAGTGGAGGAATTTACAGCACGCTGTAAAATCCAAGGGAACGGAGAACCACATTCCTTTACCGCTATGCCCACTTTTACTTTACACACAGAAAACTGAATGGATCAGAGGTTTATTCTTTTAAAAGTATCTTTAGTCCTTCATTTTTTTCTCCTGTGGAATAATGCTCATCACAAGGTGCCATTGCATTGGGCCCCCAGGCAGTCTGATTTGGACATGTGACCATATGATATTATAGCATGTTGATAATGCTTCGGCCCAATTACTAAATGTTTTAAGCATGGGAATGCATTAGAAGAACATGCCACATTTATATACACAATGGAATACTATGTGCCAATGAGAAGGAATGAAATCATGCCATTTGCAGCAACATGGATGGAACTGGAAGGTGTCAGGCTGAGTGAAATTAGAGAAGAACAGATATCATATGTTTTCACTCATATGTGGAACTTGAGAAACTTAACAGGAGTCATGGGGAAGGGGAAAAAATAGTTACAAACAGAGGGAGGGAGGCAAACCACAAAAGACTCTTCAATACAGAGAACAAACTGAGGGTGGATGGGGGCGCGAGAGGAGGGGAAAATAGGCAATAGGCATTGAGAAGGGCACTTGTTGGGAGGAGCACTGGGTGTTGTATGTATGCGATGAACCAGGGGAATCTACCCCCAAAACCAGCAGCACACTTTACACACTGTATGTTAGCCAATTTGACAATAAGTAATATTTAAAAAAAAAAAAAAAACAAGAAGAACATGCCACATCATTCATATACCTTTTCTGTATCAGGTAACTGCAGACTGAACTCTTGGGTTTCAGCATCATTTTCTTGTTAAGTAATTAATTAGCAGCTAAAATAGATCTCCCTAAAGAGAGCTCTCTTTAATTTGCCATTGGCTGGGTTTTCTTTTCAAAACTTCCACTGTGTCACAGTAGGTGACAGAGTGGGTGTGCAGAGAGGATACAGAATTCAGTGGCAAGAAAAACAAGATGCCTTTTAAGGTGAGACGGTTGGAGATCCACTCTGTCAGTGTGATCCATACACTACTGTATCAACTCCCTCCTAAGTATAGATAATCCTTTTCGAGTACTTTTCCTTTTACTTTTCAATCCTGAAATAATTATAGAATCAGAGTAAACTCCAAAAACAGTGCAGGAGAGTTTCATGCATCCTTCCCCTAACAATATTATTTCACAACTTACAGTGTAATATCAAAACAAGCAACTGACACTGATGAAATACTGTCAACCAGGCTGCCGACCTGATTCAAATGTAACTGTTTTTTTTTTTTTTTTTAAATACCAAATGGCTCTTGGCACTGAAAACTGCATGGGTCTCCATAATGCACACACACCACAACCAAACAGGAAACAGAGTGCACATGTGGGGCCTGAGTGCCCCAAGATATAAGGGAGTGTGTTTCAAGCATCCTTCTGCCAAACCTTGAGACATGCTTCAGTTATTTTAACGTTTACTTTACATTTATTCTTTGGAGCACCTAGGTGGCTGAAATTAAGCATCCAGCTTCAGCTCAGGTCATGATCTCATGGTTCATGAGTTCAAGCCCTGCATCAGGCCCTATGCTAACAGCTCGGAGCCTGGAGCCTGTTCTGGACTCTCTCTGTCTCTCTCTGTCTCTCTCTCTCTCTCTGCCCCTCCCCCACTCATACTCTGACTCTGCCTCTCAAAAATAAACGTTAAACATTTTTTTTAATAAAAAATTTTCTTTAAAAATACATCATTTTGAAAAAAAAAACGCAATAATTTATAAGTTCATTCCCATCTGTTACACATGAAGACAGAAATGTTCATGATCTGTATATTCGGCATTAAAAGCCTTTTCTTTTCTTTTTAATTTACTGACATCACTTGATTGGAAGGAGAATTGTTTTTAATGACGCATCGTTTGCAATTACTTACATATACATGTTATAGGACAAAGACCGTAGCAGCCATCTTTTATCTCCCCTATTTCAAATTCCTGTATGAATCAAAACTGTTCCATAATTCTTATTGGGTTTATTATAAATTTCAATTTAAGCATGCTTTTTATAAACAAAAACCTACTTTCACTTATTTTACATACTACCCTTCTAAGGTTTTTAAAAAGTAGATTGCTGCTTACAGAGTTTGAAATTCACTGTCCTAGGGGCCTGCGTAAGGAGGTGGGGATCTGTGACGTCAAATCTGCCTCTTGTGTTTATGACACACACTTGCTGATGGAGGGATGGGGTCGGGAAAGATCAAGGCCTAGTTTTCTGCCACAGCTTCACTCTCTTTCCTTCAAAGAGGACATATTTTCATACGGTTTAAGTTAAAATGTAGTTTCATATGGTTTAAGGTACAAAGTGGCTACCTGCATGAAGACTATTAATTTGCCACACTTACCACATGAGCTAAGTAACTTACTCCAGGTTTCACAGCAAGGAGGTGCTGCAGCTGGAATGCACCATGAGGTCTCCTGTGACCCCGCCCCCTTCAACCCAACCTCTATGACACATGGGGACTTGCACCAGCCTGTGGTGGGCCGAGCTGAAGTGTGTGGGGAGGAACAGAATAAGCAGATGGGGTGAGCTCAGTACCAGGCCCGACAGAAACAGGAATAGGCTCCCTCTTCTCTAACTATTGGAGAAAGGCCCCAGAGGGAGGATGAAGGATGGATGGGTCAGATCTGCCCGTCTTGAGAGGGGTCCACATTTAGTCCAGAGGTTTGCAGCTGGCGAGCCTAGTACAAAACATGCTTTGTCTAGGGGCGCCCGAGTGGCTTAGTCGGTTGAGCATCTGACTCTTGGTTTCGGCTCAGGTCACGATCTCATGGGTTTTGAGTTCAAGCCCTGCATCAGGCTCCACGCTGATGGTACAGGGCCTGCTTGGGATTCTCGGTCTCTCAAAATAAATAAATAAACTTAAAAAAAAAAAAAACTTTCACTAGAGTCAGTCTCTCAGATCTACCCTTGGAGAACCAAGTGAGGCAGAAGAAGCAGGTCTGAAATACCACACCTGCCTCTTCTCAGTCACTGGTAGTGACTTCCCAAGCAATATGTGTGGGGTGGACTATTTGCCGGATGGGGATGTTACACTCCTTGTGTCTCTCCCTTGAGCGTCTTCTCCAGGGAAAGCCGAAGTGGAGGTCTGGCTGGGAAAATCAATTCGCGACAAACATCCCCTCCATCCTGTCCTCTACGATATCCTAGCTGCTATTTCCGGAACTTGGCATCACCTTGACCGTTGGCACCTCAACTTATGCTGTAGTCAAGTCTTTTTGTAACAAAAAAAAGCATCACTGGTCTCCAATAGCTACGTTGCCAGGCTGACTCATCTGCCACTGCTGTTTTCTAACAGTCAACAAAGCTACTATAATTACACAAATCCTGACTCCTGGGTCATCTTGAAAGGGCTTTATCTCCTACCTCTCTTAGTGGATATTAAACTCCCAAGTCTTTGACCTAACTTCAGCAAGAAACCCTAGAAACTTTATTTTATGCATGAGAAGCCTGGGGCCCTGGAAGAGCCTGACATGCACAAGGTCACACAGCTAAATACAGCAGAGCTGCAAACACACTTGTGAGCTCCCAGCAATTTCTGCTTCAGCTCTCGGTTGTTTTATTTTCCTATTGTGTGTCTATTCTTATCGGCACTTGGTTCAGAGGCCTGTACTGCGATGACTCATCAAAGCCAGACTACTGTGACAGAACAATCACTGGTGGCCTTACTTTGCCATTTCACGTTGAGTACAGCTTATGAAAGACAGTAATGAGATACCAAAAAGTTAGAAATGTCAACCTGGTGGGAAGACGGCAACCCCAACCCTGGAAACTTCTTGGGTCAAATATCTGATTGTTATTCAGATGTTAAAGATTTAAAGCCACTGCCTTTTTTAAAAAACACAACTCTTGGGGTGCCTGGGTGGCTCAGTCGGTTGAGGGTCCGACTTCGGCTCAGGTCATGATCTCGTGGTTTGTGGGTTTGAGCCCCGAATCGGGCTTTGTGTTGACAGCTCAGAGCATGCAGCCTGTTTCAGATTCTTTGTCTCTCTCTCTCTCTCTCTCTCTCTCTCTCTCTCTCTGCCCCTTCCCTGCTCACACGCTCTCTTGCTCTCAAAAATAAACAAACATCAACAAGAATTTTAAAAAACCACAACTCTTGGGGCACCTGGGTGGCGCAGTCGGTTAAGTGTCCGACTTCAGCCAGGTCACGATCCCGTGGTCCGTGAGTTCGAGCCCCGCGTCAGGCTCTGGGCTGATGGCTCAGAGCCTGGAGCCTGTTTCCGATTCTGTGTCTCCCTCTCTCTCTGCCCCTCCCCCGTTCATGCTCTGTCTCTTTCTGTCCCAAAAAATAAATAAACGTTGAAAAAAAAATTAAAAAAAAAAAAACCACAACTCTTGTCCCCTATTTTATACTATTTCAAACTCCCTACTCCACACAGCTTTAGTGCAAAGACCCAATTCTTCTTAACTTACCTTGGCTTTAAAAAGCTTGGCCTCTCTCAACTTAAATATTGTTTACTAAATGTAAGTGAAACCTTCAATTCCTCTAAAAGTAAATTGGGAAAAACTCTTATTCTCAAGCTGAGGAGCTTCGCGATGTTAACAGATTCAATAATTTTATTTAATCTAAGCAGCCAGATTAGTAGCTACACTCACTTCTTGTCTTATGCTCCAGCAGGAAGTCGGCACTATCCTGAGATCAAGAGGAATGACTGTAAAATGTGCATTCTTTATCTAAACATGATGCTTATTCTGAAGACTTCAAAACAAAATGCTGGTGGACCATGAAATGTCCTATCTTTAGTGATGTCATTTTCCAGTTTCCTACAAGGAGGGAAAACATCTTCCTTGGAATTGAACTGGAGGCAATAAAGAATAGCCATTAAGAACATGGGCACTCTGCCTGCGAACACAGCACACGGCAGGTGCTCAAGAAATGTTTGCTCAGTGAGTGAATGAAACAGAAATCAAGTCCGCTACTTCTGAAATATGGCGTAATAATCGTATCCTACATTTGTTGAAAATGAGCTATGTGCCAGGGACTGATGTTAGCATTTTACATGTGATAATTAACTCATTTGAGCCTCTTGTCAGCTCTGTGAGTGAGCCACCACTGTTGTTCTTTGTAAAGGTAGGGCACGGCCGGTGTCCAGTCAACTCCCTTAACTTCTACAAACCTCAGGTCCTGAGCAGTACGTCACGGATTAAATGAGAGTTGCTAAGTTACGTGTGTTGGGAAGGGGGGATTTCTGGTCATCCATAAAGAACTGGAAAAATTTGAAGTTAGGATTACAGTTCAGGTGGGAGGATGCTTGGGAGGATCTATGGGAAGAGTGGCTACTGTCTCTTCAAAAATCAAGAGTTTACACCCAGTTCTTTCATCTCGTAGAAGATGCATTCGCCTTGGGAGAGACCTGTGACAAAATCCATCTTAGGACTTTGTCCACCTTCAGTTGAACCCAAACACCGAGATTTCTTCCCCTTGTATAAAACAGTTAAATGCGGAATTTTAAGGACTTGGACGTCAAAAATTCTATGCGTGTATCAGATACAGCTTGAAGCCATGACCTGAGTACCAGACATGATATAACCAAGAGACCACAGAAATAGAACCTGTTTTAAAAAACAAATGATTTTCTGTGCCACTGTCACACATTTAAGAAACCTGTTTTTTAGGGTGCCAGGGTGGCTCGGTTGATTAAGCATCGACTTTGGCTCAGGTCATGATCTCGTGGTTTGTGGGTCTGAGCCCCGCCCGCATCAGGGTCTATGCTAACAGCTCAGAGCCTGGACCTGCTTTGGATTCTGTCTCCCTCTCTCTCTGCCCCTCCCCCACTCACACCCTGTCTCTCTTCCTCTCAAAAATAAACATTTTAAAACATTTTTTAAAAAAAGAAAAGAAAAAGAAACCTGTTGTCCTTCTTTCTGCTTCTGAAGTACTCTGGTCATGGGGTACCTGGATGGCTCAGGCGGTTAAGTGTCCGACTTCAGCTCAGGTCACAATCTCTCAGTTCTCCAGTTTGAGCCCCACATCGGGTTTGCTGCTGTCAGCCTGTCAGTGCAGAGCCTGCTTTGGATCTTCGGTCCCCTTCGCTCTGCCCCTCCCCCACTTGCACTCTCTCAAAAATAAGCATTTAAAAATTTGTTAAAAAAAACATACTTCAGTCACAAATTTTTAAAAACAACTGAATTTCAGCAGTAAACTCCTGGTTTTAATCGCAGCTGTTTAATTATCAAGTTATCTGCCTTATCATCTGCTCAAAATCTTGACTACAAGGACACTTATGTGACTGTAGGACATAGAGAACCTATTACTAAATTCAGACAAGTAAGTACTCTCAAGTATACTCAAGTAGTGAGCCTTTGTCACAAAGGACACAGGCTCAGAGAAAAAGCAATGAAACCACTTGCAAAAGGATTGACAAAGACAATCAACAGAGAATAGTCACAAGTGACATTTTCTTTGAAGGATTCCATGCATCACGTCCCTTGCTAGCACTTGACGGTGTCACCTCATTCATTACCCACCTCCTCCCTGACCGTACACACGTGAGAAAGTGCGACAGGGACAATGGTCAGAAAGACCTAGCAACACCTGGCCTCTGCTGATTACTAGCCCTGGCTGCGTGTTCTCGGGCAAGTTACTTTTGCTCTCCAAAATGCCGAGAAGAGTCCTCTCCGATCACAGCACAGTGTGAGAAGTAAATGCCCCGCATGGCAAGTGCTTTACAGTTTCTGGCACACAGCGAGCACTCAGTGTATATTACTTATTAATATTAGATCAAATACAAAGCCAGCTGCTTCTTCTGTTAGGCCCGGGGGCTTTATCCAGTCCTGTAAGTTTGAGGAGACTCTCCTCCTCCCTCCCCTTTCTTTTAGTGTCCCTCCGCCTGCCTCAAGGACACATGGCCACCTCCAGGCATCCAGAGGCTTCAGGTGGCATCACATGACACTTTCCACAACAGGGACCTTGAGCAAGGCCGTCTGCTCCTCTGAGCCCTCTTCTCAACATTATTGCAACATTGAAGTCACACGTGACAGTGTTCTGTGCACAGGAGAGCCCTCGCATGGTCATGCCTGCACCACTTCTAGGCTCCCGTCCACACCTCCCCACGGATGCCGTTTCTGGGCCCCCAGGCTCCTGGATTCAAGAGCTCAGGCCGCACACCCACAGAAAAAGACCGAATACAGGATTTGACTTGGTTGTTTTGGTTATTATTATATTACATCATGGTTGTTTTGTTTTGTTTAGAGAGGGCACACACAAGCAGAGGTTAAGGGCAGAGGAAGGGAGGGAGAGAGAAGGAGAGGGGGAGAAACAGAGAGAGAGAATATCTCAAGCAGGCTCCACACTCAGGGCAGAGCCTGATGCAGGGCTTATCCCACAACCCTGGGATCATGATCTGAGCCAAAATTAAGAGTCGACTGAGCTACCCAGGTGCCTCTATTGCTTTGTGGGGTTTTTCGGTTTGTTTTGCTTTAATGTTTATTTTTATTTTTGAGAGAGAGAGAGAGATCGCCCAAGCAGGGGAGGTAAATCTTTATTTGAAATCTGAAGCGGGCTCCATGCTGAGAGCAGAGAGCCCTGATGCAGGGCTAGAACTCATGAACCATGAGATCACGACCTGAGCAAAAAGTCACTCAACTGACTGAGCCACCCAGGCACCAACCCCCTCCACTGCTTTTGCTTTTAAAGGAAATAATGGCCTGAACACTCTAGGCTAAAAAGTTTACACTAGTGTTAATACTGCTAAGCAGGCAGTAATTACACTGGCTAAGAAGGCAGAAGTAATTTATAAAGGACATCAGGTGTAGTGAGATATTGCTGATTCATATATAATTGAGAAGCAGACAGCAAAAGGCTGTAGGGGGAGGGGCGGGAAATGAATCATTTATGGAAGACTAAATACAACTATCGATTATTAAAATCCTCTTTTCTAGGTAACCTCCTAGGCAATGTTTCCTGTGACACTCAAGTGGTTACTGACCTCCCAGATAGGCAGGTAGGCTGGAATGTAAGGACAACTTAATTCCTAGCTCCAAGGTAGTTAATAATCACTCATTCTTGGTATACTGGAAAACCATGGCTCTGACCAGGAAGCTAAGCCTTTGATAATAGCCATCAGCAAAAAGAGCCAAAACATCCATGGAGAATAATAGCTTCTTCCAGAGAGTTCCAGCCACCTGCGGGTAGGAGGGAGAACAGGAGGTCATCTCAGCCCCTTCAGTTAAAAGTCAGTCAGGGGTTACCAGGCAGTGGAATTCTCTGGGGTGTTAGGCTCTCCTCACCTTTTGGAAGGTGACTACCAACACCTAGAGGAGGCAGCATGGTGAATGAAGATAAATCCAGGCGGGAAAAGAGCACATACATGCACGTCTTCTCCATTAGACAACCTTACCTCTGGTTCCCAGGCTCTGTCTATGGGTAGGCAATGAAGGGACGTGACCAATCAAGCATTGCTAAATGGGGTCTCAAGAGCCACATTCAACCCCCAGAGAGGTGATTATTTTTAAATTTTTGCCAACAAAATGCTTTTTAAATGTTTGCTTACTTTTGAGAGAGAGAGAGAGAGAGAGAGAAGGTTCAAGTCAGGGAGGGGCAGAGAGCGAGGGAGACAGTCAGAAGCAAGCTCTGCACCATCAGTGCAGAGTCAAGTGCAGGGCTGATCTAAGGATGGTGAGATCAAGACCTGAGTCGAAGCTGGATTCTTAACCAACTGAGCCACCCAGGCGCCCCATCCATAAAATATTTTTGAAAACGTAAACTAGTTGCCAGTATTAAAAAGTTGGGATATTTACATGAAAATCCTTATTTTCCTAATTCTCTTGAAAAACAGTACATCAGGTTTTACTCCTGTCCCAGTGTCTTCTGGCAACAATCAGAGACAGGACACCCCAGACCTCATTCCGTCTACTGTGACATTTACGTCACCAGCCTGGCCCCATGGGCATTTGATTCTGCAACCCTGCATCCCGATCTCTGGGATTTGATAAGTAAACCAAGAAAATTGTTAGATAAACAGTATACGGATTAAAATCATTACTTGAAAATATTTACTATGGAACCAAGTAGGGTTAAACCAAGAAGACTAGGATGTGGTTTCCACTCTCAAGGAGCAGGCAGTCATCCGTAGTTGGGAGACCTCCTTACAAATAACTATCATTTGTTCAGATTGATGCCATACTCAAGGTGTGTGTCACAAAGGGACCTGAGCATACAGAAGCGGAGACACCTCTGTAACACAAGAGTCGGGAAAGTGTTACAGATGAGGTGGCATCTGAGCTCAGCCTTATGGAATGAAGGAGGAAATCAGAGAGCAGGAAAGGAAAGGCTCTCAGAGCAGAGGAACAGCCTGTAAAAGAGTGATGCAAACTTTATAAAGAGGGGCTGGGTATGACCTAAGTATAGGCTTGGTGAGGGTGCTACATCAGAACTAGACCGTAAAAGGGGTGCCTGGGTGGTTCAGTCAGTTAAGCGTCCCACTTCGGCTCAGGTTATGAGCTCATGGCTCATGAGTTCGAGCCCCACATTGGTCTCTGTGCTGACAGCTCAGAGCCTGGAGCCTGCTCCAGATTCCATCTCAGTCTCTCTCTGTCCCTCCCCTGCTTGGGCACTCTCTCTCATGCAAATATAAACATTTGAAAAAATAAAAAAATAAAGAACTAGACCGTGAAATTCTATCAAGCTTTATCCTATAGAGCTTATGACCCATGGGATGAATCTAAAATTGTTTAAAGAAAGGATTCTTAAGATCAAAACTATTTTGGAAAACAGCAGTAGTGGTTTAATGGAGGACAGTTTATAGAGGATAAATGACAAAGGCAAAGTGATCACCCAGGGTCTCTTATAATAGTCCAGGTGACAAAGGGGTCATGAATCAAGCACTGACTCTGGAAGGAAAAAAGGGAGGGTTTCAGAGGAGCTGAAACAATAGAGAATCCCAGGAGGACCTACTGGACAAAGGTCATGGAGGAGAAGGGAGCAAAGAGGAGGACTCAGGTTTCCACTGGCAGAATGAGCAGACGAGGTAAGCTGACTATGAACGGTGAGGAGAAAGTGAAACAAGTCTTGAGGGTGGGAAGTGCTGGAGGAGGAGATCATGACATTGGTTTTAGGTTAGTGAACACAAAATTCTTGGTACCAGACATTGCAAAGGCAGTGGCAGCCCACTTTGACTTAGCGGGCATCAGCAAACTATGGCTCGTGGGCCAAACCTGGCTCCCAAGCTAAGGATAACTTTTACATTTTTTTTTGTATGGTTCCCCAAGCTAAGAATGGTTTTTACATTTTTATGTATGTGAGGGGAAGGAAAAATCAAAGTGCTATTTTAAGACACGTGAAAAGTATATGAAATTCAAATTTCAGTGTCAATAAAGTTTTATTGGAATACATCTATGCTCATTCATTTAAGTATATCGTGGCTTTCCAGGTACAATGGCAGTTCACAGTTTCTGCAGAGAGTGCCTGCAAAGTGTGTGTATGTGTGTGTGTGTATGTGTGTGTGTGTGTATATACAAAAAATGTGTGCTGACTCCTAAATTTAACTATTAGATTGAATGCTCTAAAATTGTTGTTGTAGGTCAAAAACAATCAAATACTGACCATTTTATGTCATTACATGTAATAAAGAAGTGAGCAAAGATATCAACTTGAATAGAATTTACTGTGCACCTTGGTGTTCATAGTCACATTAACTTTGGATATACTTTGCTGCTGGCATTTGGGGGCCATCATTAGCTTCTATCTCCCTCACCAAGATAATTAAAACTAAAGATTAACAAAACTCAAGATCAAAAGAAGCTATGGGGTCACATAGATCTCCCCGCATACACAATGTTTTCTTCTTCACATTAGCCGTTGAAGAAATGAACTTTCAACAAAGCAAAGATAAAAACCAGAAAGCTGTTATCGGGCATTTCCTTTCCATTAGTCTCCAGGCCCTCTTGACCAAACCATTAATACTACCAAAGTCTAAGCTCCACATTTAGATAAGGAAGTCTGCGCCCTGTCAGATGCTGGAACAATCCCCATTCAAGGACACAGTGCGGCTATGCTGGGGCCAAGTGACGTGAAAATAAAGCCTACCCAAACAGGACTTCGAGTTTGCAGCTTTTGCATTAGTTTAGAACAAGAATATTACTTGCATAAGCTTCTACTGGCGATTAAGAAAGAAAAAAAAAAAGCGGTGTGCTTGAAGCTACTCTATATCCAAAGATAAGGTTTCCTGTATTTACCAGATGTATCAGTGCTATCGGCAGAGTCAGAAACACGCACTTTTTAAAAAACAAAATGAAAGTCCATCTCAAATGTGCAGTTTAAAAATGTGAATGTCAAAAAGGTTGAAACTGATAAAAATGAAACCAGAAGATAAAAAGACGCTAATCTCAACAGACAACAAATAAAACACCTAACTTTTTAATCAGCAGTTTCCTCAAAAACTCCACACAACCCTGACTTTTCCCTTGCTCTGGGATAAAGAAAGTTCCTCACCACCTAGAGCTCCCCTATGTTCCTTTTTTTTTTTTTTTAATTTTTTTTTCAACGTTTATTTATTTTTGGGACAGAGAGAGACAGAGCATGAACTGGGGAGGGGCAGAGAGAGAGGGAGACACAGAATCGGAAACAGGCTCCGGGCTCTGAGCCATCAGCCCAGAGCCCGACGCGGGGCTCGAACTCGTGGACCGCGAGATCGTGACCTGGCTGAAGTCGGACGCTTAACCGACTGCGCCACCCAGGCGCCCCTCCCCTATGTTCCTTTTTAATCTTAAGGCAACACAACAATAATTTTATATACAAGGTGGTAAGAAGGATGAAACTCTAACTTGAGAGTTCTGAGTCCTGGTTTTAGAAAAGATCTTTAAAAATGTGCTCTTCTGGGGCGCCTGGGTGGTGCAGTCGATTAAGCGTCCGACTTCAGCCAGGTCACGATCTCGCGGTCCGGGAGTTCGAGCCCCGCATCGGGCTCTGGGCTGATGGCTCAGAGCCTGGAGCCTGTTTCCGATTCTGTGTCTCCCTCTCTCTCTGCCCCTCCCCCGTTCATGCTCTGTCTCTCTCTGTCCCAAAAATAAATAAACGTTGAAAAAAAAAATTAAAAAAAAAATGTGCTCTTCTATGAGAGAGGAAGGCCACTCATCCACCTGTTTTCAAGTGCACATGCCGAGTGGCCTTCACATACAACAGGGCAGGAAACAACAGCGGGGTCAGGCACACAGGTTTCTCTCTGCTAGAAATCTGGGAGGCAGTTAAGAGCAGAAAGACTCTGGAACCAGATTTCCCCAGGTTTGAAAGCTGGATCCACCAATAAGTATCTGTGTGATTTGAACTTTATCTCCCTGGGCCTCAGCTTCTCATCAATAAAATGGGGACAATGAAAAGTACTTTCCTCTTAGGGAAGGTGTCTGACCATTAGAAAACAGCTGTTAATAGAGTTTTACATCTAACAATTTATGGGTAATGCTTGTAACCTTGAACACGAGAAAGGTGGTGTCACTAGCCTCATTTTATTGGCTCAATCAATATGCTATAAAAAACAATTCAGTTCAACATCCTAGACAAGCTGTTCTGGCATTTGCCAGCAACTGAGGTTTTAAATGATGTATTGTGTTCACATAAATGAAGCTCTTGTAATTAGTTGCACAACAGCCTATAAATAGAACACAGGTATTGCAAGAAGGAATTGTGACATGTCACATGATTTCAGCACGCCAACATACTTTTTCCAAGGCAAGCACAGCATTACTGCTAATGTACATTAAGAGCAACAATTAATTTCCCACTCATAACTTAAGTCATTGTTTAAAAAAAAAAAAACCCACAGAACGCTTTGATTGAAAATAATCTGCTTTGGAAAATCTTCATCTCTATGTGAACTAACTTGTAGAGACTGTTTTGTTTCCAGATTAAAGCCTGAATATAAGGGCTCTAAGTGACTCAGATGGATAAGCTTCGGACCCTGGGTTTCGGCTCCAGTCATAATCTCAAGGTTTGTATGAGTCCCCACATCGGGCTCTATGCTGGCAGTGCGGAGCCTACTTGGGATTGTCTCTCTCCATCTGTCTCAGACTCTCTCACTCTCTGTCTCTCTCAAAATAAATAAATAAACTTAAAAAATAATAAAGCCTGAATACAAAAAGTAGCCCTTTGAAAGCTGGTTGCTGTCTGATCAAACATTACTACCTTTGTGCCTAGACCCAAGGCCATGCCATTAACAATTCAACTCTCCCAGATTTACAAAAGAAAGAATGCTTAAACCTTGAGGCCCCAGAAGGGCCAAGAGGGGTTCCATTTTAGGCAAAGTGATCTCTACACCCTCAAAAAGCTTTCTAGAAAGTACAATGAGGCTTTGCTATGGCCTGGAAGGAGACAAATGCACTAAGGAGGATGTAAACTATTTTTAATTGGATGCCCGGCATCATCCTTAAATAAAAAGGACTAGGGGGCTGCCAATATACTCCAATTAGTCAAAAAGTTATATTCCATATTGCTCTGTGTTGATTTTAGTTGTTTTCTTCTTTATCTCCAGTCACATAGCAGGGAGTAGGCGTTCAATAAACATTAGTTGAATGAATGAACAAATGAACTTGTTTTCTCCATAACATCCCAAGAGGGACACTAGAATAACAAGTGAATTCTAGGCCTGCCTATTTGTTTTTTGGTTTTTTTTTTTTTAAGTTTATTTATTTTGAGAGAGTGAAAGAGTGCATTGTGTGCACACAAGCAGGGGGAGGGCAGAGAGAGAGAGAGAGAGAGAGAGAGAGAGAGAGAGAGAGAGAGAGAGAGAGAATCCCAAGCAGGCTCCAAACCATCAGCACAGAGGGGCTTGATCTCACAAACCAGGAGATCATGACCTGAGCCAAAACAAAGAGTTGGACACTTAACCTACTGAGCCACCCAGGCACCCCTGCCTATTTGCTTCTTAATGTTTAAAATGTTTTATTTTTATTTTTTTTTCAATTTTTTTTGAGAGAGAGAGAGAGAGAGAGAGCATGAGTTGGGGAGGGGCAGAGAGAGAGGGAGACACAGAATCTAAAGCAGGGTCCAGGCTCTGAGCTGTCACCACAGAGCCCGACGTGGGGCTCGAACTCACCAACTGTGAGATCATGACCTGAGCTGAAGTCAGACGCTTAACCGACTGAGCGACGCAGGCGCCCCTGTGCTTAAAATGTTTTTATTGGGGGGGGCGCCTGGGTGGCGCAGTCGGTTAAGCGTCCGGCTTCAGCCAGGTCACGATCTCGCGGTCGGCGAGTTCGAGCCCCGCGTCGGGCTCTGGGCTGATGGCTCGGAGCCTGGAGCCTGTTTCTGATTCTGTCTCTCCCTCTCTCTCTGCCCCTCCCCCATTCATGCTCTGTCTCTCTCTGTCCCAAAAATAAATAAACGTTGAAAAAAAAAAAAAATGTTTTTATTGGGGTTTCCCATCCATTGGCTTCAAGAAAAATAACTGTGTTCCAAAGAAAAAAATTAATCCTAAGCGCTAATGGAACTTGAGAGCGTGCCCTGTCAAGTGAGCCCCAAACATCTGCAAAAAAAGGGCTGATAAAACAGAACCTAGTACATCCCTAGGTGGACTCTTAACTCCACTGCTGGTCTCTGCCTTAGAACCAATGCTCGCTCGTATTAGTGCGGCCTGACCCAGGTGGCCTTGGAGGCCAGGACGGTGCTCTCTCAACACTGAGACTGCCGTGCAGGAGGGAAACTCCAGGGGCCCGAGGGGGACCTGGAGGTAGCAGAAAGGCGATTCTGACACCATCAGTTTAAAGCTGCCTGGCAATGCAATGAGTTATGTCAGCAAGCAGAGATTCCCTTCCCCAGAGATATCCAAAAGCAGGTTCATCTCCTCAGAGGGACACTCTGAGGATCTCTGCACTAGGTTCTAGGCCTTCTTTTCCAACTGTTGAGTCTCTATCTGTCACCATACCCAACTCCAGTTAATGTAAAACCTATCCTGCTTTCAGAGCTAAAATTAATTTTTAGTGAACAGAGCTTTGGAGCGGTACCTAGGACAATCCTGTAATACCTGGTAAATCATATTTGACATATGGCAAGTCTCTAGCCATATGGCAAGCAGAAATTGTGATTAACTCAAACTTCCTATCCCCCACTAGCCCTTTAATGTGGGAGTGTGCAAATGAGCCTCAAATGTTGCCGTTCCCTGGGGCCCCCATTTGGCTTGCTTTTCTTCCTACCCAACTTTCCCTGGGAGATCTTCTCTATTCCCAAGGCTTCATTTAAGGCCTAAACACTAAGCACTGCCATGTTTGTGTCTCTGGGGTGTTCTGGGGTGTTCCGACTGCACAGATCTCTGGGGTGTTCTGACTGCATTTCTGAATGCCTGCAGGATATCTGCATTTGCATATTGCACACATTCAAGTTGCCCAAACCTGCTCTCATTCTCTCTTTCCGTCTACCTCTGTCTCAAATGCAATCCTCCGTTGTTCCTGCCTTCGTGGACCAAGGATTCCAAGGAGCATTCCTGTCCTCTTGGCTTTTTACTCTTGTCCGCGTCTAGTCCCTCGGCCTATATAGCACAACTAGGACTGAGTTTAGGCCAAGTCCCATGCCTTGTTTAGACCCATATCACATTGTCCAGGCACCACCACAATAACCTAACTGGTTGTCCCCTCCGCTGATAGATCCTATACAGCATGGAGACACCGACATTTCTCAACCATGAACGCTGGCCACATCACTCCCATGTTCCAATTCTCTCAAATGGACTCTCAAGATTTTAGGGTAAAATGTAAACTCCTTAGCTTGCCATACAAGGATCTTCATGATTTGGCCCTTATCCATGTCTTCATCCCATCTGCTCTCCTCACACCTGCTTATTTTCAGCCATAAAAAAACAGGCATGGGTTTACAGAAAGCAGTGTTGTTACAAACCACAATTCCTTGACACGTGCCTTTCCCTCTGCCTACAATGATCTAACCTCCTCTTGTCTGACAAATGCCCCCTTGTCCTTCAACACTCAGTTTAACCACCACACCATGCTAAGGCTGCTTGATATGCACTTCTTTATTGTAGTTCTTAAATCCTGCAATGTAAGCACTAAGCACTGCAATTGCTACAGTCACGGAAATTACCAGAAACTTGGACTGGTTTCCTAGCTCTGCCATTTACTAGCTGTGTGACTTAGGTAAGTTAATTGACCTTTCCAAAACTCAGTTTCTTTAGCTATTAAATTGGGCCACTGTGTGAATTAAGAATACAAACGAATGTAAAGTGTCCCACAAAGACCTGGCAGACACATAGCCTCTTTCTTCTGGATATTGTCTTTTCCTCCTACCCAACTCCAATCCACTCACACAGTTGGTCCTTGGCCACATCTGATTGACCTAGGGCTAGCCACCTGATGCTAGTTGAGCCAATAAGTGACCTTCAAAGGTAAATGAAAGAATAAGAAAAAGGGAAGAGAGCAGGAAGAGAGACAAAAGAGAAATGAAATAGATCATGTAAGAATACAGATTAGAAATAGAGAATCTCAATGGAGTCTTCGTCCCTAGTTACAGCTGCTCCCAAGACCCATTTATCCTGAGAATATCTGGGCAACCCCAATATCCTACAATAAATTCACATTAGGTGGCTGTCAATTAGAAGTTAAGAAATCTAGTAAAACCCAAGTCTGATACAAACTCTTTTGCACTGTTACGGTAAGTACCATGCAGGCAGAGGTAGAACCTTGTTTGATTTCGTATTCTTAGAGACTAGCCAATGCCTAACATAAAACAGATAAATATCTACTGAATGAAAAGTTTATTGACTTTAGAAGAGAAATAGTAACTTGAGATTAAAAGTCTTCTTGCAAGCTCGAGAATCTCTAGGTACCTGTCCTAAGTAGTCAGAGAGAAACTTTTTTAAAAAAGATTTTTAAGTAATCTACACCCAATCTAGCACTCAAACTCACAAGCCCAACATCAACAGTCACACGCTCCACCAACTGAGCCAGGCAGGGACCCTGAGCAACTTTTCAAGTCACAAATTTTGACAATTATGACCAAAAATAGACACTGAGATATACTTCTGAGAGCCACTGGTCAAACACATTTACTCCCTAAATATCATAAACTTGTTATCAGTTGAGCCAATCCAAGTTTATTGGGAAGATTTTTTTTAATTGTATTATTTATTTATTTTTGACAGAGAGAGAGACGGAGAGAGAGAGTGTGTGTGCGCATGCAGGGGAGGGGCAAAGAGAGAGGGAGACAGAATCCCAAGTAGGTTCTGTGCTATCAGTGCAGAGCCAATGTGGGGCACAAACCCACAAACCATGAGATCATGACCTGAAGCTGAAACCAAGAGCTGGCCACTCAACCAACTGAGCCACCCAGGTGCCGCTTAAAAACTGTATTCTCTGAATAAATGCTAATGTAGAGAACTATTTCTGAAGCTTACTAACAGGAGACAGTGGAATATTCCTTATTAGAAATCTAGCAAGTGAGAGCTAATCACCACTCCCATCCATGACCTTGGGAGACAGAGGGACTTAAAGTCTCAAATTGTTGGAAATTCCACAGATTCGAAATGAGGCCAACTGATGACCTTCCCTACTGCATTTCAGTCTAGAGATTAAAATAGGTCTCATTGTTCCAGAATCCTGGCCATAGTAAGAAACAGGCTCCAAATGGCCAAAAGGAATTTTAACAGCAGAACCAGGAGCATGAGAAAGGAAATCAAGAGGAATAATTTTTCATAAAAAGGTCCATGAGGTTAACTTTCATTTCATTATGTTTCTAAATTGCAGATATTTGTAAGCTGGTTGCAAAATATCCTTTCTTCACTGACATGAAGCATGAATTAACCAGTAAATAATAATAGTAAAAAAAAAAATTCTTACATCCTACATTTTCAAAATATTTTCTAATGTTTATTTATTTTGTGTGTGTGTGAGACAAAGAGAGAGAGCGAGCGAGCACGCGCAGGGCAGAGGCAGAGAGAGGGAGACACAGAATCTGAAGCAGGCTCCAGGCTCTGAGCTGTCAGCACAGAGCCCGACACAGGGCTTGAACCCACAATGGACTTTGACCTGAGCAGAAGTCAAACACTTAACCAACTGAGCCTCCCAGGCACCCCTCAAAATACTTTCTAACTTACTAACACATTCCTAAAGGGTTATTTATAGTCCAAAAGTTTGTGAATAAGATGACTGATCAACTTAATATACATTTTGACCAAAACATTAAATCCATTTACAGGCTTACCTGGAAAATTTACTGAACTACAACCTAATAAAGCACAATACTGAGTGACTACATAAATGTAATTTATGCTCCTTTTTCTGTGGAAAACTACATCTAGAACTCCAACCTCTGTTGTTAGTAATGGTTCTCATGCTTTTGTAGGCATACATGTCCCCTGGAGAACCACTCCCAGAGATTCTGACTTAGTAGACTGAAGGCAGAACCAGAGGAAAGCTCCCAAGTGATAGGGACACTTTGGGTTTACTGATGACATGAAGTAGCACCGGCCTAGATGAAACAGTCCCTCTGATTTAATCAGGGACTGGAATTGCCTTCAATGAGGAAATGAGGCACCCTCAGCCTCACCCCAGTGAGCTGAATACCCCCAGTTTATGTGATAACCCCAGTTTATAAGCCACTGGTGTGCCTTCGTGATGTGGGAAATAAAGGGAAAGGGAAACAATGAAATTTCCTTTTTGCCTACAGCCTATTGACAACGTCCTTGAGACAGACAGAGTGACCTTCTCGATGAGGACACTTTGCTAAGGGTGAAAGGCAATCTTAGCATAACATTATCCCAACCTCCAGGATCCAGGAAATCTATTTTATCATAAAAATTCCTTTGGAAACTTCTTCTCTCTCTACCCCCTCAAGATACAGGCTGGCAACCATACTCCAAGCTTACGGAGCCCTGGTAGACTTCTACACGATCTCATGACTGAGTTTTTACTAAACAGTAAATGACCTTTTCCTAACAATAGCTCGCCCCTCAAGGTCCTGGAAACCTTGTTTCCAAAATACCTTAACCCTTCCCAGCCTGAAGGTATATAATCAGCCACTCTTCACAACCCCTGTGCCACTCTTTCTGCCCATGGGTCCAGTCCCAGGGCTTTAATAAAACCACTTTTTTTTTTACAGTGATGATGTCTCAAGAATTCTTTCTTAGCCATTGGCTCCAAACCCCAGCATTTTCCACATCAGTCCGTACTGAGTCAGAAGTTTAAGAGGCTTGACTGGGGCAGGGGTACTCCCTGTGAAGGAGAAGGAGGGTCCTGGCAGGGCTCTGTGGGATCATCAGCTGCTGGGGAACGACGAGTAGTGGTGGTTGTGTCTACCACACCTGAGACAGGTTAGGAAATGGTTAGCAGTTAAAGAGAATCAGTAAGAGCAGGTGGGGGCAGGGGTGGGGAAGGCAACACAGGAAGCTTGTTTCCATTGCTGGGAGTGGCTGCAATACAGAGAAGGGAATTCTGATTATTTAGAATACTGGAAGTAAATTATCATGTGGGGCAATTATTCTCATATTAAAGGTAACTGTACATGACCTATATTCCAAATTATTAACCAGAAGATATTTTTTTAAGTTTGCCTATTTTGAGAGAGAGACAGAGCATGCGATCTGGGGAAGGGCAGAAAGAGAAGGAGAGAGAGAATCCCAAGCAATCTCCGTGCTGTCAGTGCAGAGCCCAATGCAAGGTTCGAACTCATCAACTGTGAGATCATAACCTGAGCCAAAATTAAGAGATGCTTACTGACTGAGCCACTCAGGCACCCCAAGATACTTTTTATTAGTAAGAAAAAAGACTAACTAGTGTTAGTACTTTATAATTGTGTGTTATCTCATTTGAACCTTCCAATGATAAGGCAGATACAAGAGGTATCATTTGTCCCCTTTTATAAAAATTGAATCCAGGAAGTTGACTAACCCAGGTTCAAACAGCCAGCAGGTAGTAAAGCCTGACTCAGATCCCCTTCAGATTCCAAGGTCTAAATCTACAACATCCTACACTGTAGAGAAAGGCGGCTGAGAAGCTTGCAGATTCCAAAGGAAAGCCTGGGATCTGGTAATATCATGAAGCCAAGGAGATGAGGACTTAAGAAAGCAAAGTGTCAGATGCCAGGAAAAGTTCAAGTGTCTGCTTGTTCCAGTAATTAACAAGTTACTGATGGGGCACCTGGGTGGCTCCGACAGTTTAGCATCCGACTTCAGCTCACGTCATGATCTCACGGTTTGTGAATTAGAGCCCCAAGTTGGGCTCCATGCTGACAGCTCAGAGCCTGGAGCCTGCTTCAGATTCTGTCTCCCTCTCTCTCTGCCCCTCCCCTGCTTGCTCACTCTCTCAAAAATAAACAAACATTAAAAAAAAAAATTATTGGTGGCCACTGGTAAGGTCCAAAGTACTATCCCCTCCCAGAGAAAGTTTTAAGATGATAAAACGCATTGAGATTGAATGTACTAGTTTCCAGAGAAGTTACTTCATTTGTCAGCTTGTTTTTTATGAATAAGCAAGGGGAAGGGGGGTGGGAAATCTTAAAATAGCCTCCACCTCTCCGTGAAATAGACTTTAGCTCTAATCCAAAGGGAATGCTGTTAAACAACTGTTTACAAATTCCCAAACATTTATGTAGCAATTTAGAGGATAACTGAATAACTGACACCTTTTTAATTAGCTCCCAACTCCAAAGTAATATAGATACTTCAAAAATTTAATGTATTGGGGTGCCTGGGTGGTGCATGAGTTCATGAGTTTGAGCCCCACATCGAGCCCATGCTGACTCTGCAGAGCTTCTCTCTCTCTCTCTCAAAAAATAAACTTTAAAA
Source organism: Prionailurus bengalensis (assembly GCF_016509475.1). Classification (NCBI taxonomy): domain Eukaryota; kingdom Metazoa; phylum Chordata; class Mammalia; order Carnivora; family Felidae; genus Prionailurus; species Prionailurus bengalensis. The sequence goes on from NC_057358.1 coordinate 88,408,465, forward strand.
GAAATTTTATGTGTTTTTGTAGTCAAAGATTTATTGATAATTTACTGCTTTAATCTTTCATTTCTTCTTGTGTAACTCAGAAAAGCTTCTGGTAAGCAGAGATTTTATGAACATTTCTTCAAGAGAAGTTTTTGCTCTATTTTTAAAAAAATTTTTTAATGTTTATTTTTTAGAGAAGGAGAGAGAGTGAGCAGAGAGAGAGAGGGAGACACAAATTATGAAGCAGGCTCCAGGCTCTGACCTATCAGCACAGAAGCTGACATGGGGCTCGAACCCACAAACCCTGAGATCATGGCCTGAGCCGAAGTCAAGATGCTTAACTGAGCTAGCCAGGTGCCCCAAGATTTTGCTCTTTTTAAAAAAATCTGTACAATTACTGTGATCTCCAAGATACAGTAAATGGAAGAAAGCAGTATACTGTCTTTTTTTAAGAGAAAACAAGAACACACACACACAAATTAACCAATTTAAATTAAGACACTAAAATTAAGACACTAAATTAAGACACTAAAAGAATAAACTAGAAACTAATGAAAACAGATACCTGTAGGGGTTATATGTGGGAGGAAGGGGTGAAGAATGGAACCGAGACTTTTCTAAGTGTGTATATCTTAAACAAACAAAACATTTTTGACTTTTGAAAATTAAACAAAAAATGAAAAAATGCACATCTTATAGTTGAAAACAAACTTGAACTATATATTAAACTGGTAATCTAATCTTATTGCAAGTGGCTTTTGAACAACTGGGCTAAAAACCAAAGAGAAAAGTATTGCAGAAAAATCTTAAAATGTGCTCAGCAGAAATACTGGTATTGAAATTTTGAAACTATGTTACATGTGTTATTAGGATATAGGAAACGTACATGTTATTAAGTCCTGAGATTTATAATGTAAGACAATAAATATAAATCAGATATAAGAGTTACCTTATAATATTAAATTGAAATTGGAAATATCAATAGGAATTCAATTGTTGAAATACATGTATTTCCTAACTCTGTCCACCAAAAGGGCCGGAAGTAACACCACCACACCAGTGTGAGCATTCAGAGCACCCTCCCCAGGGAGAGAAAACAGACGTCCTTCGGAAAGGGACTGGTTCCCAGTAAGACAGTGCAGAATGTACAAGGTTGGATTAGAAAGCAAAGAAACACTCACAGATACGATGTATTTCAGGACACAGGAGCATGTCTGATGGGGATATAACTGGTTAAATCCGAGATACTTTGAGCATGAAAAATAAACAGATTTTTACATAGAGGAAAGCAAATCCCTAAATCCATAGTGATGGTTAAAGAAATAAAACACCTAAATCACTACCACCGGGAGTGACTTTCATGCTAGCTACTTCTTCTGAAAATTGACAATTCAAGGGAATAAATTAAATGATGATCCTGTGTGAATATATGGAAGAATATTAGTTCATCTCCAGTTATCAAAGAAAAATCCTCTCCACAGAAAATGCTATACAAATACACAGAAGAGGTGATAATTAGAAAACAATCATTTGGCAATCCTCATTGAAATAACTGGCTAGGGCAAAGGTCATACACCTACGCTAAAATCCTTAGGTGAAAGATAATTCACATGGTGCCTAAGTATCTATCACCTCATAAACATAATCATTTTACAGAAATAAAAACACCTTTACACAGGAAAGGAGGCGACGATCGCTACCGGAACCAAACGACCAAACAAGTACCCTATGAGTGGGACAACCGACGGTATCTGCTTGCAGGTATGGAGCAACAGAGAATACACAGCATCACCTAGAAAATACTCTTCCCAATGTTACCAAGCATGTAGGCATACATTCCACTTCATGGAATACAAAAGGGATAGAGAATCTGGTAAAACAGCACAAGAAAATATTAAAAAGAGACAACCTGTTTGGTTTCTTCAAATAGTTGACCTAATCATTAAAAGACCATACAGGACATCTCTGGGATAGTGGAGGAAGTAATAATAAATGAAATAATAAATAGAATAGGTGTGGGCCATATGTTAGATACTTGTGGACTAATGGCAAGTTTCTTTGTGGTAACAATACTTCTGTGCTTACATAAGAGAATGTGCTTGCTCTTAGGTGTTCAAGGTCAACTATTTAAGGATGGGGTGTTTTTAAAAGATAGAGAAATGTAGTCAGGTATTCACTGAATTATTCTTTCAGCATCTCTGTATGTTTGTAATGTTGATTAGAATAAAAGGTTGAGAGAACCATCTCTATTTTGCTTTAACTCTGAAGAAATGAAACAAAGTTTACAAATGCAAATAAAGTAAAAAATATAAATATGTGAAACTCAAGATAAAAGAAAGAATAAAATGAAAGGTCAAGGATGGAGAAGTTTAAATGCCCACATGCTGACCATAGTTCAAACCCAATTATAAGTAAGCCTTAAGTGTAGCTCTTAGTTTCCCGGTTGCCATACCAGAAAGGGAACTGTGGTGGCTGTCACAACTTTCCATCATCCACAGGTCAAGGTTACCAGCTCTGAAGGGAGCTCTGGTTCAGGGAGCACTCTCTCTTTTCAGGGGTCTTCTGGGAAAGACTCACTGGTAAAAGCAACATCACCTTCTCTCCCACAGTAAACGCAAGGGAAAGAGAGGCCATTCCTTCTATTGTCTGTCTAACTAACCTAAGGGCTGGTTCCAAAGTCAAGTGCACTGAGAGCCCTAGTTAGGGAAGTGGAAGGTAGGAAGGTAGGAGGAATAAGAACAAAGTTCAGAGTATTTACAGAAATGGACAGGCTGCATGCCATTCAAATTAACTTCAGTAATGCCCGTTTGGTCTAAGAAGACTTTCTGGAAGACTTCTGGAAGGCAAGAAGAGGCAAAGGCATTATCAAAACACTAAAATGAAAACTTTAAAAGTATGCTTATTTTTGGAGGACAGACCAAAATCGTATAATGGTCAAGGAACAATTGCTAAGGTCCTGACCCTCCTCACAGTGTAGGCTCTGCAGAAGCTTCAGAGATCAGGCATCTGCTGAACAAACAGAGCTTCTTCTAAACTAGTCATTGTCCAGAATCCAAGGTTGAAGAAAGGTCAACAAAAGCCACTGTGCTAGGATCCTCCTGAAAATTTCCCCACATGGCAAAGAACACACCAAATCAGATGAAGAGAAGAGTAAGTAGGCATCAAGTTAGGGTCACCAGCTGTCCTATTTTTCTTAAGTGCTCAAAGTAATTGCCTCCTCGATGTCCATAAACCAGGGTGGCTGGTCATGGTCCCTAAAGTCCAGCACTCTTCTTGTAAAATATTGGCACAATAACAGAGACTAGAGATACTTTAAGCTGGGAACTGACAAAGACAGTAGACACAATGTCCAACGAACTACTGGATCTGAAGTTGGGGAAGGCAGAAATGGGGAAAACTGTACTTCAGAGACACCCAGTCAGGGATCATCCCTGAGATAACGAACATAAACGGCTTGCAGGGCACCAAGCCTAAGAATCAGATCGGACTTTGAACACTGTGGTGGCAAAAGTGCTGTGGTTTTAATTAGCAGTGAGAGAAGATGATGTCTTAAGACCCAGCAATCAAAGGGGCAGCTGTTGACTTTAGGGCCAATTCTTGGTATTTCAAAGCTTTAAGAATCTAACCTTCCAGGTATGACCTGCAAGTTAAAGAGTTACTCCATTCAAAACATCCAAGTTATTCTAGGTCTCTGGGTCTGTGAGGGGCTGTCAAATCAAAGTTAAGAACAGAGTTGTACTTTGTTTCATTGCATGCCTGGTAATTTTTGATTGGATTCTAGACAATTTTACCTTGTTGAGTGCTGGATATTTTTCTCTTCCTATGGATGTTCTTGAACCTTGTTCTGGGATACAGTTACTTGATAAAGGTCTGCCCCTTTGAGGTTTTCGTTTTAAGGTTTGTTAGGCTGGACTAAACAGTGTTTAGTGCTAATTATTCCTCTATTTAAATCAAGGCCTTTCTGAGCACTCTACCCAATGCCGCGTGAAGGATGAGGCTTTCCGGTCTGGCTGAGGGAACAGCCACTGTTCTTGGCTCTGAGTGAGCACTAGATACTGTTCCACTAACCCTTCTTCTTCAGACTCAGCTAGTTTCCTCACATGAACAAGTTGATCAGAACCCTAATACTTGAGGACTCCCTGCAGACACCTGGACCACTCTGTTTATGCAGCTCTCTCCTCTTCAGTGTGTTCTTCTGTGAAATCCAACCACCTTGGTCTCCTCAGCTTCTCAGTTCCTGTTCCACTCAGGGAGTCTGCTTTGTTCCACCAGGGTTTCCCCTCTCTTAACGCTGGAACAATTATAGGGCTGACATCATTTATTCCCCGTCTCTCAGATAATGGGAAACTTTTGTTGCCTGATGCCCAGTATCCCTAAAACTGTTGTTTCATGATTTATCTTTTGTTGGATGGTTTCAGGTAGTAGGGTAAACCCAATCCTTGTTAGCTCATCTTGGTTGGATGCAGAAATGTCCCAGGATCATTTTTTTTTTAAATTTTTTTACATTTATTTATTTTTGAGAGACAGAGACAGAACACAAGCAGGGGAAGGGTAGAGAGACAAGGAGACACAGAATCCCAAGCAGGCTCCAGGCTCTGAGCTGTCAGCACAGAGCCCACCACAGGGCTCAAACTCAAGAACAGCGAAATTACAACCTGAGCTGGAGTCAGACATTTAACTGACTGAGCCACCCAGGCGCACCCTCATAGTCCTAAGGCATCTTAGAGAAAAGGCATAACCTCCTTCTCTTGGTTTAAGAGTGAAGGGAGGGGTGCCTGGGTGGCTCAGTCGGTTAAGCTTCCAACTTCGGTTCAGGTCATGATCTGACAGGTCGTGAGTTCGAGCCCCGTGTCAGGCTCTGTGCTGACAGCTCGGAGCCTGGAGTCTGTTCAGATTCTGTGTCTCCCTCTGGCTCTCTGCCTCTCCCCTGCTTGCGTTCTGTCTCCCTCTCTGTCAAAAATAAATAAGCATTAAAAAAAAAAAAGAGTGAAGGAAAGAAGAGTAGTGGCTGGTGTTCAGTGGAAGTTAAGGTGACTGGTTTTAGCAGGTGTTAGTCAAATAATCGTAGTTACTTCAAAAAATATTTTTTATTATACTTATTCCTAATGAGACTCTAAATCATCACAGAGAGATAAAATCTGTTCCTTTAAGAACCTCACAAGCCTTTTTATCAGTGACTCCATATTGAAAACTCTCTTGAAGCCTTTATGATGATGCCCCAACAACACATTTTTGGTTCTGAGGTGAATGCTCATTCCATGTCAAGTTTTTTTTTTTTTTAAGTCCTTCATGCTAAAGTTCAAACTCATTTTGTATTGCTGCCAGTTAAAGTTCCTCCACCTCTGCTTGCTCCTTATACTTTCTCCCCATCACCTTTCTGAACCTTATACAAAACATTTATTATATTGTGCATGCTACATCTTCTTGTTCTTATCTGAATGAATGTTCAGCTCCCCTCATGAGGGTTTAACCAGGGCAGGCACGCATCCAGAAAGGCACTTTGCATGAATGAAGTGTTAACATCATGACTACTGAACGTATATACTCTCATGCATTTGTCAGGAGGCTTCAAACTCCTTTTTTGGCTGTAATTTGCCCTATCTTTAAAAATAAACCCAGTACACATTTGCTATAGGTCCCCAAATGGACCATTACCATGAAAGACAATTTTATCCCTCTTTTGAATTCATTATTAAAATTTAAAAGTAGGGTGAATAGCAAATTCGTAAGTTCTCACATTTGTGAAAAGTTTTTACTCTTCCACAATTATATCCTATATTCAGACATCATAGATAGAAACAATTCTGTGATTCTCTTCCCTCTCCAAGTATTAAGACATATCCTAACGGGTAGATTTAACTATGTTTATCAGTAGCCTTTTATTTCAAGGGCACTATTTCTATTCAATAGATTTTGCATTACATCAAACTTTTATGGTAATAAAGTAATGTTAAAGGAGAAAATATGTTTCATATGTAAAAACCACATCATATTTATCACAAAATTATTGATGTTTTAAGGTTTTTTTTTTAAATTTATTTTTGAGAGAGAGAGAGAGAGAGAGAGAGAGAGAGAGCTAGCAGGGGAGGGGCACTGAGGGAGGGAGACACAATCCAAAGCAGGCTCCAGGCTCTGAGTTGTCAGCAGAGAGCCCAACACGGGGATCGAACTCACAAACTATGAGATCATGACCTGAGCCGAAGTCGGACGCCTAACTGACAGAGTCACCCAGGCGTCCCATAAAATTATTGAGATTTTAAATGAAGTGCCATTTATTGGGTAAGCATGAGAGGTGAGGATTATCTAAAGCAGGGTTTCTCCATCTTTTCACTAGTGCTGCCCTAAGGAGAAAAATTAAATTTAAATTCTTCCCCAAAGAGAAATTACACACTAAGGAAAAAAGATTTTTCAGGAAGACTTGCACTTTGTAGGGCCACAAAAACCACTGTAATAGCTGAAACTTTTTTGTCCCTCAAGAACCAATTTTTGCATTCTCCAGGGTTTTATGACCCCCATCGAGAATGTACGACACAAAAGAATAACCAGTGTGTTTTAATATTAAAAAGCTCAAAGTTTTGGCAAAAGGAACACTTGGCAATCAAATAAATTTAATATGCTCCATGTAATGAATATAAGAGCTACAGTGATAAAATCCCACTTTGAAGGGCTTGAAGCCTACTTAAAACCACTTCAAAAAACATTCTCCCATTCCTTGTTTAATTAGCCCCAGAGAATCTCTCTTTCATTGCTACTTTCCATTGATTTTCTGACTCTTTCAAGGGCTGCCAGAGACCACCTTGTACTATAATTTACATTCTCAGGTATCTTCCTACCCTGTTAAATTGACATGGGCCCAAAGAGGAAGAACTCAGTATTATTCATCTTTGTGCTGCCCACAAGTTGTGGCCCAGAGATTGGTACATAGGTATAAGCCAATCTATCTTGTGGTTTTTAGAAGCACCAATAGAGATTGGCAGGCCCTTCCGTGGAGTTTCTTGCACAGCTGGCTGATGCTCATTTATGGGCGCTGGCATGCACAATTGGGAAATGGAAAAACTTTATTATGATTTGCTTTTCAGCAACGACCAGCAGATAAGCAATCTCTCCCTGGCCACTCCCACTGGTTTCTGGTTAGGTCCACCAATTCTTTACAAGCTGTCCCCTAACTTTTATAGTCTTATTGGGCCCTGTGTCTATTCCTTAATGGAAAGGAAAAGTGAAATGCTGTTAATCTAAATCTTCTAAGGCCTTAAACAAATAAGGGGATAAAGGTAAATATTGCTATGTACTTAGTACATACTAAATATAGCTATGTACTGTGGACAGTTTTACTGCCTAGCAATAACACCTTTATAATTTAACTCCTTTATAATTCAAAGCTTTGAAAAGAGCTTTAAATATCCCTCATCCTCTGCCAGATAGAGAAGATGAGCAAGAAAAGAGAACCAAAAAAATTTTTTTAAACAGCAGTTCAAGAAAAAAAAAAAAATCAATAGCATTTCAAGGAGAGTATCATCTAAAACCCAGCCTGAAGATCCCAGGTCCTCCTCACCTTTCATCTTCACACATAAAAAGTACCATTTATTTCTTGTTATTTACCCCCCAAATTAGATACAAACACAGGTTATTTAAAATTCTGTAAGATCAAAAGCTAAGTTAGGAGCAACATGCTGATAATTATCATAGTGGGAAATATGTCCCTGGAAGATACTGGAGGTTTCTCTTAAGGAAGTGACTTAATTAGGTAGCAAGCCTCCCCAAAGCATGTGATCTTCAATTCCAGTTCCCTGTTAACATTCATCTAGAAAACTCGGGGGGAGGGGGAGACGTAGTGTATAAAAAGCAAGGTCAGATCTCCAAATACATACAGGTCACAGTGTTACAACTAACTATGAAATCAGACATTTGCCCAAATTTCTGTCCTCTTTCTTCCTTCACAAGTAAACCAAGACACTCAAACTTCTATTTAAAATGAACCGTGCAGTGACTTGCATTTTAACCAGCATGATACATTATCTTTAATAACAGCACTGGCCACATTTTGGAGGAAGTTAACAGTGTGAGGGAAGGACACTGCTTCCCTCTGCAGCCAGCAATCAAAACTCTGAATAGCTGCTCATTGGCATCTGTTAGTCAAGTAAAGGAACATTCCCCTCCCAAATGCGTGCTTCTCATGGTCTTGTGGAACAATCCCAAATGAAAAGCCTTCAGCACTTTGCATTCAAAAATCTGAAGTCAGGAAGTGATCACCTGAATGAAGAGAAACAACGCTATCGTCTGGCACCCAGGCTGGGCACCAGGCCCTTCAAATTCCCACCTCTATTTTTGCTGGAGAGGCTAGGATTTCCTCAGTAGGGATCTCTTTCACTTCTTAAAGGACATTCAAAAATCAGAAGCACAGATTTTTAAAGGAATGGAGCATGTGCTAACAGAGATCCCCATCAACACGAGACGCCGAATGAGAAAGAGCATGATTATATGCTGGTCCTTTAGAGGAGGTAGGGCAGGGATTTTGAAAAGTCTTTCTTACAAGGCTAAAAACCTGAATAAATACTCATTATGAAAACAAAAACAGAAAACAAAATAGGCGCACAGTTCAACGTCACTTAAACTGATGACTGTGGAAAATCAGAGCTGGGACTTTGGAAATGACCTGGATGAAGACTTCCAACTTTCAGATGACGAAACTGACGTACAAAAACTTGTCCACGTTGCTCAAGGTCACGTGGCGATCGCCCTGATTATGAAGAACTGAATCCTGGTCTCACGTTGTTGCTACAACTCCCTGCTGGCAGGGCAGACCTCCTATGCTTCCTTCTAAATGTAAAGGTTACATTATAACAAAACCATAACCTCTGCCTTCTGAAGAGTCATGTTCCCATATCCCAGATACCCTGTTTCCAATTGACAGCAGTTTGAAAGGGTGCTATTAGGTTCCTGCACACCAGCAGGTGTGGATGTGGGGGTAGGAAAATGGAGCCACACTGTGTCTTCTGGTTCTTTAGTGTCTGGTCTTTAACCAGCACCTCCACATATGCCATCTCAGTGAACACTCCAACAATCACCCGCAGGAAAAGCAGGTGTCACACGTCGATTTTTTCCAGACAAGAAAACTGACCTCCCGGGCCTACCTAATTATGACAAAATACAATATGAATAAAGTGACCCTGGCAACTTACACATTTGCAGAGAACAGCATCAATTTAAAAAAATCAAATGGCTGGGTTAAAATCCCACCTTGTCCCCTTCCTAGCAAAATGAACTAGGAACCTCATGTCTCTCCTCTGTGACCTGGGGCTACACCTTCCTTCCAAGCATCTACGAGGATAAGGGGGCAGGTGTGCAAAGCGCCCGGGGCAGGTGCAGTCTCTCACTCCGTGCCCGCTATCATTGTGAAGACCAAAGGTAAACACTCTAACCAAGCACAAGTTTCAAGTCATGGAAACTATAACTAGATAATCTCACTCTCCTGTACAAAATTTTCTTAACATTTATTCATTTTTGAGAGACATTGCATGAACAGAGGAGGGGCAGAGAGAGAGAGAGGGAGACACAGACTCCGAAGCAGGCTCCAGGCTCTGAGCTGTCAGCACAGAGCCTGATGTGGGGCTTAAACCCACAAACGGTGAGATCATGACCTGAGCTGAAGTCGGACGCTCAACCGGTTGAGCTACCAGGCACTTCTCACCGTCCTTTAAACTAAAAAACACCCTTACAACCGATTAGCTACCAACGAGATTTGCTGCTTCCCCTTCTCTATTGGTTAAACTGTTTCTCGAGGTACTGACTCTGTGACTGCTTTGTCAGTTGTTTTCTCCTCCTCTCAGCACATTACACACTTGGTGCATTCAAACACCTATCTTCTTACACTCCATTGCACTCCCAGGGGCGGACTCTCTAATTCCCGAAGAGAACCATATGGTTGTGGAGAAAGAGGCCGATGAGGAAGTGAACCCTCACTGCTAAGACTTCCTGGAAGGAAGAAGGTCTCATTGTCCGGAGAGCAGGGCACGGACCCAAATGCTTCCTGGGCGGGAATGTTACATCTAGGGTCCGGGTGATGTCGGCAGCCAACAGGAAGAGCAGGAGTCCTTATGGAGAGGCACAGTCTGAACCCAGCCCCAGCTGATGAAGGGAATATGGCTCAGCAGTGCCAAGTCTCCCAGCGTTTTAACAGAAGCCAAGAATCTATCATACAGGAAATTTCTACATTTGAAAACACTGTGTGGGCCAAATAAAATTCACTTATGAGAAAGTGTGGTTCATGGGTCACCTATGTTTTCAGTCATTGCCTTCAAGCTCTCTGGCTTAAAGTTATGGTATACCAAACTGCAGAGGAGCTCAGCTCTGGAGTTTTCTACCTGGAAAGGCAGTCAGAGGGAACAAAGATCATGAAAGGCCTAGAGGGTGCACTACGAGCTAAGAAGGATGAAATCTCAGAATTCACGGGAAATCAGGCAGATCAAGAGATCGGGGGTTAGGATGTAAGATACCCATAGTCGTGCATGCAGCTTCCAAGGAGAGTCAGGGACTCCCGCGGTCTGAGAGGACAGCAAGACCTTCGAGAGAGGTTTTTGCCTCAAAGCACAGATACACGGGCTTCTGACTACCTATTAATGCTCAGATCTAAATGAGCTTGAATGTCTCGCAATGGCAAACTGATGTGAATACTTCTGAGTCCTATACTAAAAGGCTTCAAGGCTCTCGGAAACATGAATGATGTACAATCTTCGGGCCTCTTTCAAAGACTGTTTTTGATGCAACAACTCATGCCTTTTAAAACAACATTTCTGTGACAGCCAAAGTGAAAAGAACTTACAATAAAAAGAAATGGAAAAAACCTTAGCAAGCTTGACATCCAGACGGCTACCTTCCCTGATGAGATGAATCCAGTGATGGTAAAGGAAGTCGGGTACTTCAGTGTTTTCTTTAGAAAATCTAGTCGTCAAAGATTTCGGTCCTTTGGTCCCATATAAAAGGCAGAAATACAGTGTAAGTACCGATTCATCCTTTATTGTTTCACACACATTTCAATCTTTTCCAAGTGTTTTGGGGGAAATTCAATAGTTTTCTTAATGAAGAGATTCTGTTCTCCAAGACAAAAGAGGACCATACAACGCGAAGAATTACTCAAAGCTTCAAGCCACTCGGATTCCATTGTATGAAATGGATTCTACCTACAGAGCTGTCTAAATAAAAATAATTACACGTTCCACCACTCTGTTGCTCACATATGTGGACTTTAGAATCCAAATATTCCTATTCAGACATACGCCTTTAAACTGTGAAGGGGGTTCTGACTCTCTGGCTAAATTGCTGATTATATTCGTTCCTTTTCTCAGAGATGAAGGTCTCAAGGGACTCACTTTTATATTACGGAAGTGCATCTGTTACATTAACAGCCTCCAAGAGAAAACAAACGTGGAAATGCTATTGCCATTTCCTATAAACCTAACTCTGGAAATTTTTAGATTTGTTAAGTAAAAATTCGTATGGCACTACAGGATTATTGCTGGGGCGGTTACTGTTGTTTTCAGCCATAACTTTAATCAAAGTGAATGAAAAGGAAGAACTGAGAACTGAGATTGAGGAAAGAAAAGGATTAATTTTAAAGCTGGAAGAAGGTTTAGGGATATTCTCTCCTTTGACAGAGATAGGAAACAAGAGTCACAGAAGATGATATCGGTCATTGTCAAATTAGCAGAATTCGGAGTTCCTACATTCTTTCCCCCAAACGTTTCCCCCCTATTGAGACTCCTGATAAAAACTGACAAAACAGGGGCACCTGGCTGGCTCAGTAGGTAGTAGAGCATGTGATTCTTGATCTCAGGGTGTAGAGGTTACTTAAATAAAACTTTTTTTAAACAATGACAAAACAATACACTTAATTTTGGAACACGAAGACCTTTTCTCACTCCATGCATACACATCAATATTATAATCATGTATTTCATTCCACTTCCACTCACCTGCCAGTGCTTAGTTTGGAGCAGTGGTTCTATTTGCAGGGGACATTTGGAAGTGTCTACACACATTTTGGTTTTAACTACGAACAGAGATGCTCCTGACATCTAGCAGGTAAAGCCCTAGGATGCTATTAAACATCTGACAATGCACAGGGCAGCTCTCTATAACAACAAAGAGTTACTCCACCCACAATGTGAATCGTGCCAAGGCTGAGAAACCCTGGACTAGAGGCAATAATAAAAGGCAAGCATTTCTTCTACAGACCAAGTTTGCATCCAGAAAGATGGTATGGTGGGCGCCTGGGTGGCTCAGTCGGTTAAGCATCCGACTTAGGCTCAGGTCATGGTCTTGCAGTTTGGGGTTCCACCCGATGTCGGGCTCTCTGCTGTCAGTGCAGAGCCTGCTTCGGATCTTCTGTCCCCCTCTCTCTCTGCCCCTCCACTACTTGCGTGCGCTCTCCCTCTCAAAAATAAATTAACATGAAAAAAAAAAAAAAAGAAAGTTGGATATGGCGTTGTTCAAACATGGTACATGCTTTGTAAGCACCAATATTGGTAAAAAATATATATATATCTACACACACATATATAAACAAACAGATATTATACTTCAAGAAATAAAATAATGCAAACCCAGAGTGACTGACTACTCAGCTAACATTCTCACATATATAACTGGGATTTGCCATAAACATTGCTGGCTTTGTCCGGTGGTATATGTTACTCAGCACTTGTTCAATGGTATCTAGAATTGTCCTTGTCGGTTTAGATTAACTGATTTATTTTTATTTTGCAATAACAAGATATACTTAAAAGAGTATGAAAAAAATTTCTTATTGAAATTCATGTAGGAAAATGATTTTTGTACACTTAAACCTCTCCTTAAGCCCTGAACACTCTTCCTCTCCTACTGAGAAAAATTTCTTAAAGTAACCTTTCTTAAAACCAGATTTATCGCATAATACTGGGATAGACTTGTGGACACCACTGCAACATGGGTAAAATAATTCTGTGTTGTACTGAGAAGGATGCTTTGTATGTAGAGGAAGTTAAGCCTCTAAGGGCACAAACTGGAGTAAACTGCCCCCCCCCCCACATGACCTTTAAAAATAATGTCTAAGTCTAAAAACCCTCAAAATAGTATTTTAGAATTTTTTTTAGAATTTTTTTTAGTATTTTAGAATTATCACCTAAACTTAAGGTGATAATTTGAACACTTGAAATGGCAAATGATGAGCTACCAATAATATACAAAGTATTTGGCAATATGGAGCTATTTCAGAAAAATGGCGACTCATCATTAGTGGCAAATAAATGGTCTCTGTCAGCAGAGGGGAAAAATGCCCAGCTGATAGGCCAGATCTTGTGCATAATTATTTTTCCTTTTGTTCATTTTCTGCAATTAAGATGGGTCTGTCACTGAGGGGTGGGGGGGGGGGGTCTCTCTAAAGATGCCCCTTCTAAAATTTTACCTTCAGTTTATTTAGGAGCCTGACAAGAGTCTGGTCCAAGCTCTTCAAAAGGACTTCATCCAATCTAATTTGCTTCCCTTAATAACTGCTCTGCCCAGCCAGCTGGCCTCCAACCATCCCACAAGTGCCATCCGGAGACATATTTATTCACACAGCTCCTCTCCCTCACCCTCTCATCCATGCCCTCCCCTCCTCTGCTGCTCCAGTCAAACCCACACACCCTTTAGGATTCAGCTTCTAGTTTTAAGTTTATTTATTTTGGGGGTGGGGGAGGGAAACACGGGGAGAGGGGGGAGGGAGAGGGAGAGATAACGAGTCAGGGAGGGGCACAGAGAGGGAGACAGAGGGTCAGAAGCTGGCTCTATGCTGACAGCTGCGAGCCCGATGAGGGGCTTGAACTCACGGAACCGCAAGATCATGGCCTGACCAAAGTTAGAGGCTTAACCCACTGAGCCAACCAGGCACGCCTCAGCTTCTACTTTTAACCTCTCTGCTCCCGAGCCTATCCCCATGGATCTCACCCTCTTCTGAATTCCTACTGCATCCCTCGGGATTACTTATTCTGGCCCTTTATCATCTGTTCCCTCTCGTCCCAATTACTAAAAGCCTCACTTCTAATAGGCTTCTCTCTCTAGTTAGAGATAAATATAAAAAAGTATATTTTCGGACGCCCTATAAAGTCCAGCCAAACACTCAAATTGCTCTTGACCGGGAGTAACCGTTTCACAGGAGGAAGGGAAGGGGATTGGACAGAGTATTTATGATGCCTGCTGGACCCCAGCTTATCTTGCCAGTCTCCTAAACCTTTAAGTCGGTACCAGAGCTTACTTCGGCATGCGTTAAGAAGCCAAAGTCTATGGTGAATTCCAAGTGTCCCCTTCCAAAGAGTGAGTTACCACGTCAGATGGGAGGAGGGGTGTCACTGCTTAGACCAAAAGTCACGAGAGATTCCTTTGTGTAAAGCTTTCTCTCCATTTTCTTCTTCTTGTGTCTCCCGGTCTCAGCAAGGCTCCCTGACGCTGTCCACTGTCCTGCTGGTCCTTCTACCCCGCTGGGATGTAAATGGCCTGCCTAGCGTCTCCCAGCATCCTAGTTGGCAGTCCCAGTGTGCTCTGGGGCGTCCTGACATCTGTGCTCAACACTTCTGATCATTTTTAAATGTGCTTACTAATTCTTTGACAACCTCCCTCCAAAAGGTGGAGCCTAATTCCCTCCCTCCTGAGTGTGGGCAAGGCTGAATGACTTTCTTCTAACATACAGAATATGGTGGAAGTAATGGTCTATGAAAAAGTAATAAAAGACATTAAGGTTGGAACACCTGGCTGGCTTAATTGGTACAGCATGCGATTCTTGATCTTGGGGTCATGAGTTCAGACCCCATGTTGGACACAGAGCTTACTTTAAAAAAAAAGAAGAAGAAGAAGAAGAAGAAGAAGAAGAAGAAGGAGGAGGAGGAGGAGAAGGAGGAGGAGGAGGAGGAGGAGGAGGAGGAGGGATGCCTGGGTGGCTCAGTCAGTTAAGCATCTGACTTCTGCTCAGGTCATGACCTCATGGTTTGTGGGTTCAAGCCCCACGTCAGGCTCTGTGCTGAAAGCGCAAAGCCTGCTTGGGACTCTCTCTCTCTCTCTCTCTCTCTCTCTCTCTCTCTGCCCCTCCCCAACTCATGCTCTGTGTCTTTCTGTCTCTCAAAAATAAATAAACATTGGTGCTCCTGGGTGGCCCACTCGGTTAAGCATTTGACTTCAGCTTAGGTTATGCTCTTGTGGTTCGTGAGTTCGAGCCCCGCAGCTCAAAGCCTGGAGCCTGCTTCGGATTCTGTGTTTCCCTCTCTCTGCCCATTGTCCATTCACACACTCTCTCTCAAAAGTAAACAAACATTAAAAAAATTTTTTTTGCTAAATACAGTAAAAAAAAATTTTTTTTAAGATATCAAGGCTTCCTCCTTGTTCTTTTGTACCATTTGCTCTGGAGAAGCCAGCTTCTGTTGAGGACATGTAGCAAAGAACGGAGGTTGTCCTAATGACTCGTACTAATTTTTCAGCCAAATGAATGAGCCATCTTCGAAATGGATCCTCCAGTCCCAGTCAGACCTGCAGATCACTTTTGCCAGAGCTAATATCTTTAAGGCAAACTCATGAGACTCAGCCAGAGCCACCCAGATAAGCTGCTCTCAGATTTCTGACTTACAGAAACCATGTTTGATTATAGATAATAAATGTTTGTTCTAAGCCACAAGACTGGTGAGCTGTTGCACAGCAATAAATAACCCAGTGCTCTTCTTTCCCTGTGCTGTCCCTTAGAATGCCATTTAAGGCTCTCACCCCAAAGGAACAAGCTCCTTTGAGGCCAGTCTTAACCAGTATTTCCCTGTTCTGTTCCCCCAAGTTTCCCCCTCCTGCCTCAGGGCTGCACAGACCATGGGCATTCCGAAAATGTTTATTTAAGAAATACCTCCTGTTCCAGCCTAGCCTGTGGCTCATTCACAGCCCAGAAAAATGCACCAAAAAGCTGAGTTGATCCTCAAATGCTCATAGAACTTAACACAGAGCATGGCAATGTGTCCTCTGCCTCCCGATTGTGCAGGGTTGATTATTAACACAGGCTCTGAATGCTTGGGAAGATTCTGTTTGGCTTAGGCTTTTAATCTGTCTATGCTAATTTAATGCTACATCCTAACTCCGGATGCCTTTATCTCTACAGCGCTCACATCAGATCATCAGTTATTTACTCCACATGAGGAGTGGTGAAAATTCTACTTTATACCAGATCAAGGACCCTCCAAATTTTTTATTCTCAACTTTCCCCTTGGATTGTTTGGCTCTCTTATCTATCTTGCTCCTGAATTTACCTTCCTGCCTCCTCCCACAGACCACATTAGTGCTAAATATAACTTAGGGAAACAAAACATTCTATGACATCTTCACAGCTGATACAATTACTTTAAACCAGCTTCCCCTTCCGGAAAGGTCTTATGAGTACATTCATCTAGTAACGAAAGCAAACATTCTCCTGGAACTTGCCTATGATGTTCAAAGGGCAGCGTGAGGCAAAACGCACTGCTTCTCCCTGGGCTCCAACATCTTGTGTAATGTGCCAATATTACATTCCAGGGCCATTCCAAGGGGTTGGTTCTGTTTTTATTTTGCCATTATGGTTTTGGTTTCTCACCACTTCTAAGGAGCACTAGGACTGTGGGATTCTGGCAAGGTCAAAATTAAGCAGTATAGGTTGCCAAATGCAACCTGGCTTGACCTAACCCCACAGTATGATACACGGGCCTGAAAGTGGGTTTTTTGCCTCAATACCAAGAACAGCGCAAAGTCGATCAAATTTCTTATAAGCGAGATATATGAGATCATGGGTCTATGCTCAACATATACTGCCTCAACAGAATCTAGAAATTAAGGCTTTTGTATTATATGCCCTCTAAGGACCATGTAAGCTCTGAACTTGCAGAACGTGTGGGTCCCAAGCTGGTGTCAGCTTCCTGTTTCATCGGCCATGCTCACCTCTCACTGCTCTAGCAGTAAAGAGGAACCTGGGCTGAGGAACACCATTCTACCTCCAACCCTACCCACCTCCTCAAAAAAACCATGGCTGAATTTTAAAAACTAGGCTGACATCCACCAGACAGCAACTTATTAACCACTTGTCAAACATTTACTGTTTCTGTAGCAACCAATCTCAGTAGATAATGAGCTTGAATTTTGACTTTTAAACACTATTCACCCTTCCGTTAAAAACATTATTGTACATGGTACACCTATTACCAGAAGATGCATGCCTAGGGCTATGGGAGTGCAAACGGGGGGAAAAAATCATTCCAAAAATGATGAAAAATAACAGCAGCAGCCATTTCCATATGCATGAGTGCCCACGCTGGGCAAATACCGTGCAAAGAGTTTTTTGTGCATTTCATCGAATGCCCTGAATGTCCAATGAGTTCCTGAGGATACCTGACTTCTCAATTCCAGAGCTGAGGCAGGACCCTGTCTGGATGCCCTCAATGGCCAGACAATTAGAATGCAATATAGTAAGTCCAACAGTTGATACGTAAAGGTGTCATAAAAGCAGTAGACGTGCTCTGGAAAGACTTTCCAAAGGAGGTGACTAAGGCATGTGATGATCTCATGTCCCAACTTTGCACTTCTCCTCAACTACTATATCCTCCTTTCATGGCATTATGCTTCATCTTGGAGTAAGCTCATATAATTACCTTTGTCCCTTTCTCCCACTATGTCTCTTTTCTCCAAGTTTTTATTAAGGTATAATTTACATAAAGTAACTTTCATTCTTTGAACGTATGTTTTTGTGATTGTTAAAAAACACTTATCAGGTAACCACAGCCATTGTCAAACCACCAAACAGTTCCTTCCCTCCCTAATACTATCCCATGCCCCTTTCCAGTAAGTTCTCTCCTTCAACCATTACAGGGCCTGGCTCATCATGGATGCTCAGTGAAGATGTGTTGATCAACTATTTGAGAGTTACTTTATCCCAGAAACTGAGAGGAGGGGGGAAAAACAAGCAAAAAAAGAACCCACAAGAATTACACGATGCTGTGAAATAAATGATATGACAAAAATATAAACAAGGTACAATGGAGGGAGATGGAAGGGAAACAAAACCAAGATTGGAGATACCTTGTGTCAGGGAGAGCTTTCAAAGATGAAGACAAGCTTGAACTGTGTTGAAGAAATTCTGGACTAGTAAAAGGAAAGGAGCCAAGGCCTGGCAGGTAACCTTCAGGAGTCTGGCCATTAGCCTACAGGATTTGGGGTACCCTGGAAGGATTTTCAGCGATCAGATTGGTCACAGGTGACATACAAGAAAGGGTAATGGTCAGGCTGTAGCTAAGGAGACCAGTGAGGAGGCCATTTCAGTTAGGGGATGAGAGGCTGAGGCATGGCGGTAACAGTGAGTGGGGAAAAAGGATTTAATTCTATGGAGGAAGAATCTACAGGACATATGAACAGATTACACATGCTTGAATAGGTGAGAAGGGATTTCCAAGTTCCTAGATTTGCAAGGTGTGGTTCTGTGAATGTGACAGGTAGGAATATGGGAGGATGACAGATTGTCTCTTAGGCACTCAGGGGCTTATGTCAATATTAGGGTCTTAACATACGGGAAAATGACTTGAACAGACATTGCTCCAAAGTAGTATACAAACGGCCAATAAGCACATGAAAAGACGTCCAACATTCAGTCATTAGGGAGATACAAATCAAGCCCACAATGAGATATCACTTGACACCCACTAAGACAGCTATTACCAAAAAAATTAAAAACACACGTTGGTAAGAATGTGGAGAAACATACATGGTGGTGGGAATGTAAAAACGGTGCAGTCACTTTGGAAAACGGTTTGGCAATTCCTAAAAAAGCTATAAATAGAGTTACCTTAAGACCCGGTAGTTCTACTACTAAGTATGTAATCAAGAAAACCGAAAATATACATTCATGTAAAAGTTTGTATAGAAATGTGCATAACACACCATTCACAACATCCAGAAAGTAGAAACAACCCATATATACATCAACAGATGCATGGAAAAACAATGTGGTATATCCATACCACAGAATATTAGCCATAAAATGAAGTATTGATACATACACAACACGGACAAACCTTGTAAACGCTATGCTGAGAGAAAGAAATCAGACACAAAAGACCACATATTATATGATTCCATTTATAGGAAATGTCCAGAACAGGCAAATCCATAGAGTCAACAAGTAGATTAGTGGTTGCCAGGGGCTGGGGGAAGGGAGAATGGGGAGTCACTGCCAATAGTATGTTTCTTTCAGAGGTGATGAAAAGTTATTGAAATTAAATAATAGTGATATTTGTGCCACCTTGCAAATATAGTGAAGACCACTGAATTGTACATTTTAAAGGGATGAATGTATGTGAATTATATCTCAATTTAAAAAACAAGAGAAGTTATGGTTAACATAAGGATAGACCTAAGGCATCTGTAACTTTCACTGTGGGGCACAGAATGTAATATTAACTTCCAAGATCTGCAAAATCATGCTATATGCTCTAACGTTTGGTAACTTACATCTATGGAAATAAATGCAGCATTTAGTCTCTTACCAAATGTTTCTTCATAAAACTTACGTGCAGCTTTTGCAATCTCATCAGAATTTCTGAGATGAAGTATAAACATGTTAATTGGAAAAACACAACCTCAGTGATTTTCTGCTCTAGCCTAAGAACTCACACATCTAAGGGGGCCATCTTAATTCATAAGAGGAGACAGGAGAACGACAATGTCAAAAGCAATGTTAGGGCATGGTACCATCAACACAGGTGTGCTAAGAGGAGGGTCCATGGTTCCAGATGCCACATCACAACCTGCTCTTAACCCCCAAGTCACTAAGATACAATAAAACTCAGAGAGGCAATGAGATGAGGCACCTTTTGGATTCTAAGATCTAATTTTCATATTTTAATTATTCTGAAATCAAGAAGAATTTTACAAATGACTTAAGATTGAATATGATGGTGTCTTCTAAGATGCTGTCACTAAATTTTTGGTACAGTTTAAAATCAATTGGTATCAATGGGTAAGTCTACTCAAATGGTATTAGCTGCAGGCACATTTCTCAGCTCAGTCTATCAGATATTCTATGCCCTACATGCATGATTTCTCTGTGCTGAAAAAAATAATTACATTTGCATACATTTTAGCAGTCACCATGCAAACATAGTTGAGAGCTGCTCTCTAGCTAGCAAATGTTGATCAAAATATACTGCCCTTAGACCAATCAGAATAGATGGAAATTCTTTTCCCAAAGGGGTCTACAAATCCATACATAATACGTACTGCATTCACAAGTACCCTAATTACAAATTAAATTATTACCAAGAAATTTATGTATAAAGTATGAGAAAGGAGGCACTTTAGGCAGTTATTAAAGTCTTCCACAATTTTGAGTTCAAATACTACTTTCTGCATCTAACACCCTCTATGTTTCCAAAGAATATGCACGTAATTTCATTCAATCTTTCTTGGTAACAATCCTCTAAGAAATAAAAAACAGTCACAATTTTTTCTTGCTAATCTGTTTTATAATAAAGAGACAATGAAACAGAGGTTACAACAGGTTTCTAAAACAACAGACCTGGTCAGTGACAGGGTTAGGACTGTATTTCAAGATGTCTCTCTCCGAATCAAGTGTCTTGCCACCATGGCACGTGGCCTCCAAGTGGAAACGGTGTGGAAATCGTTAAGACTAAGCATCAGCACCCTTCTTCCATCCTGTATGTGCTCCGCCACAAGAGGCCTTAGCCCAGGCTCCGGGCTGGACGACCCCCTGCGGCTCTTCACATCCTCAGCTACACACTCACTTCCTGTATCTGGCATCTGCTCTATTCCCAAAGCTTTTGCAGTGGCCCAGTTCCAGGTCCTCCGGTT
Source organism: Prionailurus bengalensis (assembly GCF_016509475.1). NCBI lineage: Eukaryota > Metazoa > Chordata > Mammalia > Carnivora > Felidae > Prionailurus > Prionailurus bengalensis. Next base: position 88,429,309 of record NC_057358.1, read on the forward strand.
CTCGCTATCCTCTGCTAGTCATTAACAAGGCAACGACATGGAGGACAAATGTACCCTACCATGCAGTTCCCAAGAACTTTCAGGTACAAAATGTCTCATTTGATCTTTACCACATCTCCCCCATGCAGGTAGGTCAAGATCATTATCCCCAACTTAAAAGGCAACTGGAACACAGGGAGCTTGAGAGACTAGACAAAGCTGCTAAATGACAGAAGAAGATCTGGAATCCACATCTTCTTATTGATTCAATGCTAGAGCACTTTCTTTTTTACTACATAGATGGTAAGATAGTAAGTTGGCATGGCACTAATGTATTCATCTACAGACTCATTCAACAAGTATTCACACCATATACATCAGGAGGTATAAAAGGTTGAGGGGGCTAGAGTAGAAAACAAAAAATGTAGTCTCTGGTCCCATAAACTTGAGTTTGTGAGGACACAGACTTAATAATACAAATAATTACAAATAATCAAGAGATGAGAGAATGTACCACGGAGCCCTAACTTGGGTCTGAGTATTAGAGAAAAGTTCTTTGAGGAAGCTACATTTAAGTTGAGGCACGATGTCAGCCAGATGTGGAGGGAGAAAGAAAAGTGGTTCTTGCAGAGGGAAGCAGGCAAAGGGAAACGTGTGCAAAGGCTCTGAGGCAGAAAATATTTTGGAAGATGGACCATGTGCTGGGAGATTATTCCAGAGGCAGCTCATGTGCCTCACAGCAGACTGCAAAGAATTTTGGTTCTTTAAAAACTGTTTTTTTAATGTTTACTTTTGAGAGCGAGGGTGACTGAGTGCAGGTGGGGGAAGAGCAGAGAGAGAGGGAGGCACAGAATCTGTAGCAGGTTCCAGGCTCCGAGCTTACAGCACAGAGCCTGATGCACAAACCCACGGACCATAAGACCATGACCTGAGCCAAAGTCAGACGCTTAACTGACTGAGCCACCCAGGTGCCCCAAGAATTTTGGTTCTTATCCCAAATGTAAGAGGCACTCACTACAGGGTTGTAAGCAAAGAGATGCTGTGAACTGACTTGCATTTTTAGAAGATTTGGGCTATTGTACAGTCTAGAAAATGAATGGGAGGGACACAAGAACAGACAGTGGGGAGGCCACTGAGATCATGGCAAGATGGTGGTTGATAGAGGGTGGTGGCAACATAAATGGAGAGGAAGGACTGTGAAATTAGAATGAAGCTTGGTTGGGCAAACTCAAAGCACTAGGGAGCTGGATCTCTGAGACCAATGGCACACCTTTAACATCTTAACCTTGAATAAATTTTAAAAGCAGGGATTGAAGCTAAAGTGAAGAGAAAAATCAAGTTCTCTAACTGGTTATGGCTGCTAGCTACCTTTAATATGGTCAGCTGTCTCCATGTTACTTTAGGCCAGATGCAGAAGGCACTCCCCAAACACCACTGCAACAGTCTTTCTAAACTATTACTAAGATGTGGGACCTAGCTGACTGGAGACAGTTGAGAACCATTTTCTAAGGTCAGACTATTCGCTATTTAGAAAAGTCCGAGACCAGAACTAACAAATATTCTCATCACGAAGAAAAGGACATTTGAAAGCATGCCTTTCAAAAAAAAAAAAAATTAAGATGGCATTATCTTAAGAATAGCACAAACACATTTATGCAGCTTCTGTGCTTTATGTTAATTTTAAGAATGAAAAATAAACCGCCTTGCCATTTCCAGTCCCAATACTGAATTGTGTAACACTTGAACATTCACCCTTGGATTTCTACATGACGAGAACCAAGGAATGGAAGGAATATGTAGGAGGAGGGGAGAACCACAAAAGCTCACAGCCAAATCTCAGCTATTCTGTTATCTGTCTTCTGCAGAAAAGTAAGAGTCCTACTGGCCACTTCCAAGTTCCTACATGCACTGCCCTCAGGGAAGGTGATGGTCATTCAGCACCCAAGCATTGGTGAGACTTTTTTTTTTTTCTTTTTAAATCTATACACAAGATTCAAGCCCGGAAGAAGTCTCATTGTTTTTTTGCTTACAGGCAACCATTTTGGGCTTTATACCCAGTAAGTGGCAAAGACTAGGTTGGAAGTTCTCAGATAACACAGACATGACTCTAGGGCATGAAATTCTAAAACAGGTTCATGAAGTCCAGAAGATCTGATCAGACAATCCCCAAAAAAATCCTAATGAGAAGAAAAGTGAATGCTGTTATGGAAGCCAATGAGGCTACTTATGCTCAGGAAGGCACAGAATCAAAGGCAAATACCTTGAAGAAACAGCATTTAGGGTGACTATAAGGTATGGACAGGTATGTTTTGTTTGTTTGGATAGTTATGTTTAGTCAGGAATGTAAAAGGCAAAATGAACTGGGGATTATAGAAATTTTATAGACAACACAACTGGGCTTTTTGGGGTGGGCTATTTTGTTAAAATATCATGAATATTTTTATATAGCAAATTAAGGGGTATTTCTGGTGCTTGAGGTTAATGGAACTTCTATTTGGCCTTTCTGTGGAAATTTTCTTCAGACAGAAGAGAAATGAGTATTAGAAAGGGAGAATGAGAGCCCAAGATTGTTAAAAGATTGTAAAAGAGCAGTTAGCTGGTTCAAAATGGGTTCAAGTCACCTGGCATGGGTTTACCCTTTATTTTAACGATTTTGAAATTTTATTGCTACTCCACCGTTGGTGAAATTTTAAGCAAGAAATCAGGGAGAACTGGGCATTACTAAGGCTTCTGAAAAGGTATTTACAATATCCTTACTAACTCAACTGTCAATCAAGGCAGAACAACTTGAAGAATGAATAACGAGCGTGTCCAAAGCATGCCGATGAGTGCCCAGCTCGGGGTGGGGTAAGGGCTGACTCACGTCCTGCCAGAGACCTTCTCGCTGAGCCTAACACACGTGATCTAATGGCAACACAGGGGCTAGGTTATCACGCGTGCGATCGGGAGAAACTAGAGGTGAGAGTCAATTTCCTGTCCCACCGAATCAGAAATCCATAATCTTTACAAGCTGGAGCAATGAAACAGGGGATCAATAAAAGGTCTGAACATGGGTTATTAAAAACAAGGAGCACAAATACAGGAAGAGGTAGGAGCTTAGATGTTAGTTCATCAAAAAACAGAACCGCTTCTGCAGGTTTTAGCAGACAAGCAGCCTTAATATGCTTGCACCTTGGGCTCCACTGACAGAAACACAGTTTAGAAAATTCACGATTTCACTCTATTCAAGGCAAATGAGGCTGTTTGTTGAATGATGCACTCAGTGCTTTCTGCCACTGTTGTAGACTAAATATTTGTGTCCCCTCAAAATTGGTACACTGGAATCCTAATCCCCAGTGTGATGGTATTTTGGAGGCAAGGTCTTTGGGAGGTGATTAGGTCCTGATGTCGGAGCTCTTGTGAATGGATTTAGTGCCCTTAGAAAAGATATCCCTTCCTCCTTGCAAGGACAGAGGGGTAAGAGTCATCTATGAACCAGGAAGTGGGACTTCACCCAACACCCAATCTGCTAAAGCCTTGATCTTGGACTTCTCAGCCTCCTGCATTGTGATGAAATTTTGTTCTTTGAGCCATCCAGTTTATGGTATTTTTGTTATAGAAGCCTAAATTGAAACACTCAAAGGAGTGGGAAAAAATTAATATACAGCGGTAAGTGATCAAGATGGCGAAAAGACCTAAAACCACATTCCATAAAGATGATCAACTCAGGAAAAAGGCAGGACAGCTGTCTTGGAACGACGTGCTGCCCGATGGGGCAGGTGTGCGTAGCACCCCTGTGTGTCTTCAAAAGGTAGAACTAGCCCCATGAACAGAAGCCAGCTATGCAAGGCCAAACAGAACTGCCCCCAAATCCGAGTTCACCACGGCTCAGGGTTCACATGGTGGGTGGGTGGGTGCTGCTTGACAGGAATAACGGAGAAAAACCGGTTGGATTCTGACACATTTAACAATCCCTCACAAACCGGACATTCTGTTATGTAAGTTCAATGACTAGCTCCTAAGTTGTGCCCAGTTGCTTACAGGCATCAAATCCAATGATGTAACTGCCACCTACCATTTCTCTTTTTCTTTTTTTCTTTCTTTTTATTTCAGAGAGAGCGAGCAAGCGAGCACACACGAGTGGGAGAGGGGGCGAGGGAGAGGAGAGAGAATCTTAAGCAGGCTCCCTGCTCAGCACAGACAAAGGGCTCCATCCCACAACGCTGGGATCATGACCTGAGCTGAAAGTAAGAGTTGGGTGCTCAACCAACTGAGCCACCCAGGCGCTGCCCATTCTTTACCACATGCTCTGGCTGCCTTAAGCACAGTATCTGGACAAGCTTCAGTCAACCTTCATGCCCACCTTAAAGAAAAGTTTAAGTTCTTTTTGCTTCTACAAACACACTGTTGCCCAATTTCTTTCAATGTCTTAGAAACAGGCGTATGGCATTCCTTGACCTAGACTATGTATATTTTGCTCTGATTAGAAATATAGTCTATGCTCAGTCTGAGATAATCATTCTGGAGGCGTATTCTTGGCCAAATCTTTTTAAATCTTGGCAGTGTCTTCCTCCCCGGACTTAACACACTGTGTGAGCAGCCTGCTATTATGGGCTGTTCTTATGGCTGCTGTGTCCGCAGATGCAGTAGGCCTCCTGGATTGAACACAGACCCGAAGATACTATCAGCACATCCTCGTGCAGTGAGGACTAAGCACTTTTCACAGGGAGTGGCTGTCCCTCACCTAGGGAGTAGCCAAGCTGGAGCAGCATTCTTAGCTCGGCTCCTACAGCTGCCTGGGCAACTTCTCCAACCTCATCCCTCACATTGCACATCTTAGGTTTTCCTTTCATGAACTCTGTCCATTCAACACCGTTGGACACATGCAACAGTCTGAAATGCCTTCCCTGCCCCTTTCCCAGCACCTTGTTGAAGGGCAAGGTTCAAGAGCTACATCCCCCATGCTAACACACCCCACCTGCTTCCACTCTCCCCGTCCGTCTGTTCCAGAACTAAGGCTTCTTTGGTAATGCTCCTATCATTTTGTCTCATGCATTTCCAGTTCCTCGACAAGAACTTGGACCAGAACAGTCTGTCAAAATACACTGTATAGTAATGGTAACTAGTATCAATTGAGCTTACCATGCACCAGGCACTCTGCTAAAGTCTACATGGACCGTCTCCCTTAATTGTTCCCAATCACCCATGAGATATATATGATCATCCCCATTTTGAAATGAAGCAACAGTGTCTTCAGGAGGTTAAACAATTTGCTCAAGGCCACACTGCTAAGAAGCAACACAGCAGAGATCCAGTCTCAGACCCTAGACTACCTGCGATCTAAAAATACTCTTTCTGCCCCTATACCTAGTATAGCCAAGCTGGGGGAGGGAATGATTCACACCCACATCCACAGGGTGAAACTGTACAGAACACACAAGAATCGTTAATAGTCTATTAGGCATTAAATTCCCAATTAAGACCATACATTCATTGGGGCACCTGGGTGGCTCAGTTGGTTAAGCGTCCGACTTCAGCTCAGGTCATGATCTCGCAGTTCGTGAGATCGAGCCCCACGTTGGGCTCTGTGCTGACAGCTCAGAACCTGGAGGCTGCTTCAGATTCTGTGTCCCCCCCCCATACCCCTCCCCCACTTGGGTGCACATGCTCTCTCTCAAAACTAAACATTAAAAAAAAATTACCAAAAAAAAAAGACCATGCATTTATTACTATTATTTTTTCTTTGCAGGGACACTAGCTCAGACATTTCAAATAGTGGAAGAAGTCTGATGGACTCAATTTCAAGGTCTGAAACTAAATTTTATTTACTTTCCAGTACCTATTTCCTTTTTTAAAACGCTATCTATGCTGAAAGCAGAAAAACATTCTTCATCCCCTCCTCTGCCCCATCAGGGTGTCACATGCCGTTGAGATGGAAAGATACTCTACTCAGGGCTCTATCAGAGGGGAAACCTCAGGAGGAAATAATAGACCACGGTTTGATTGCTCGTTATGGAACAGCTGGTTTCAATTTGATGCTATTTTTGCTTAGTTTAGTTTGTACTCAAGACAGAAGTAGCTGTAACACTTGATGCTTTGGATTTCAAACTCTGTTTTGTGGCACCTTAGTGTTCCTAAGGGTCTCAGGGGAGGGTGGTGGAGGGTGAAGGGTGGAGGATGGAATTTCAAGAAAGATTTGTTTTGAAATAATGGTTCAGCTGTTTAAAACAAAAACAAACAAAACCCTGGAAACCATGACTTTAAAGGTATCCATGATAAGAATATTGTCTCTAATTCCCATCCCCTGTGATGACAAGTGGGTTCTGCTGATAGAAGATTTCAAGTCAGATTTCAGTATCTAGGCTTGATCGAGTCTGCTTATACCAACCTCCTGCCCTCTTGGGGGCAGGGGGAGGAAAATGGACCATTCCAATGAGTCACTTCTTAGGAGAAAGTATTTTTTATTGTTTTCCTACCCTCCTTCCTCAGGAGGCTGCAAAGAGTCTTCTTTCCCTCTAAAAATACATATAAATGCTATGATTAAACCAGGGGTTCAATGGCTGCACACTAGAATATTCTGTAGCCCTTAAAAATGGTATTGATGTCCAGGCTTCTCTACAGACCAATTAAATTGGAAGCTCTGGGGAGTGAGGTCCCATCTTGGGGATTTCTGAACAACACCTCCATGGACAAGGACGAGCAGCCAGAGTCAAGGGCCTGGATTAGACGCCTGTTCTAAAGTCATCTATACTAGAGGGCCCAATGTCCGAGCGTGCTTAGAGTCTGTAAAACTTTTATTATTGCAGGTCTTTAATTTTCAAAGCTTAAGTTAAAAACAGACCTTCAGGGAATAAAATGAATCTTACTGTAATTTAAACACGCTCATTAGTAAGAAAAAGTGGTTAAAATGGAACAATGTTGCACACGCAAAATTATACACACACATACATACCCACAGCTCTGACAGAACCTAGAAGGTTTAATTAAGTAGCAAAAGAGACATCTTCCCGGTAGGGAGCAGACTAGGTTGTGAACACTGAATAAGTTGTCCAAGTTTTTATTTATTTACTATTTTTTGAGAAAGAGTATGAGCAGGATAGGGGCAGATAGAATGAATCCCAAGCAGGCTCCATGCTGTCAGCACAGAGCCCCACGTGGGGCTCGAACTCATGAAACTGTGAGATCCATGACCTGAGCCAAAATCAAGAGTTGGATGCTAAGTCAACTGAGCCACCCAGGTACCCCTAAATAAGTTTTTTTTTTTTAAAAAAAGAATTTGTAAAAACTGAGAACTGAGGGTAGATGGGGGTGTGAGGGAGGGGAGGGTGAGTGATGGGTATTGAGGAGGGCACCTTTTGGGATGAGCACTGTTGTATGGAAACCAATTTGACAATAAATTTCATATTTAAAAAAAAGAATTTGTAAACATCAAGTATGACCAGGATTACGGGGGGAAGGGGGGACAGGGTATTAGGTCCACATTTCATTTGGCTAACTCCTCCCCATCCAGGAGATCTCAACTTTTGTTCTTTTTTCTGTGAGGCCTTCCCTGAGCCCCACACTTGGGATTAGGGGCTTCTCCTCCCTGCCAGAGCCCTGTGGGCAAGTTTATGATCTCTCACCTGGAGGCAGCCCAGAAAAGGCACACTTAGTGCACTTGAGGGGACCCACTCTGGGATTAGCACTCCAATTCCATTACCTCTACGTCCTCCTCTGCTCATAGATCAACTGTAAAGTTGCCCTCATGTGCTTCTCCGCCCAGGTTGGGAAGAGAACGCTGTGCCCTTCACTCCACAGGCTTCCACCATCCCGGCCCTTCCTCTTGTCCTCACTTGGCTCCACCCTGGAATGCTTCTGGCTCAGCCTTTTTCTTGGTTCTGCTTCCCTCCTCAGCCCTGTAGCTGTGGACTTTCCCTGTTCCTGGCCGTCCTCCTGCTGTCCCCAGATGAGGAGTAGAGCCACTTTGTTCGAACTACCACGCATGTGTTGAGGACCCACCATCGGTGTCTTCAGCCCAGACCCCTCTTGAATTCCTGGACTCACACTTATGAGAACAGATGGTCCACAGGCACTTCCCAGCCCCAACAAGCCACAGCTGAATTCACCAGCTACTGCCCTCCACCCCACATGTTCCTGTTACAACCCTCATCTTATCTAACACACGGATTCCTATCATTGCCCTAGTCAGAAAACTGGGTAAACCATATTCCCCAGCACTCCTTTCTAGTATGTTCCTGGTTCGGGTGGACTGCAAGGCAGAGTTTCTCACGAGAGCTGGAGGACTGAGCTGGCCAGCCTGCAGCACACACATCCTCTCCCAAGGATTCTAATGCTAATTTATGTGCTGCTGTGAAGGGATTTTGCAGATGTCATTAAAGTCCCTACTCAGCTGACTTTAAAGGTTATCCTGAGTGAGCCGAATTAATGAAAAGGCATGGCGAGGGAAGGGAGAGGGAGAAGGAAGGTGGGAGGGAGCAAAGTTAAAGAGGGAAAGAGAAAAGGAAGAGGGAGAGAGAGAAGGGATAGGAGGAGGGAAGGCAGAGTGCAGGATAGAGAAAAGGGGAGAGAAAAAATCGGGGGAAAGATGAGGCAGGCAGGAGAATATTGAGGGAGAGAGGAAGAAGGATTGATGGTTGTCTGTGGGGGTTCCAGCTTGGGTAGCCAGCCTTCAACTGCAGAAGCCAATCCTTTGCAGGAATCCCTTTCCTACCTACAATTGTAGGTAGTACCACCTGCCTGTTCTGCTTCTCCGGTTGAACCCTGGTTATCAAACTTTCCTCTTCCTCCCTTGCCTCATCTTACCCGAAATCAAATGGATTCTATCTCCTCAACCGTTTTCTGATTTAGTCCTCCCTTCTCCTTGGACACTTTCACCACCTGGTTCAAGCTGTCATCTCTTCCCTGGCCTAATGCCAAGACCACCTAATTGGCCTACCTGCCTCCAGTTTCTCTCCCTACCAATCCATCCTCTAGAGCAGCTCTGTCCAAAAGAAACTGGAGAGGACAGAAATATTCTAGACTTGAACTGTCCGATATAATAGCCACCAGTCACATAGGGCTACCGGGCCCCTGAAATATAGCTAGTGAGACTGAGGAACGGACAGTGTTACATTTTTAAGTTTTTAATTTCCACTTAGTTAACACAGTGTAATAGGAGTTTCAGGTGTACCATATAGTGATTCAATACTTACATACACACCTCGTGCTCATCGCAAGTGCACTCTTTAATCCCCCATCCACCTCCCCTCTGGTGAACATCAGTTTGTTCTCCACAGTTAAGAGACTATTTCTTGGTTTGCTACTCTCTCCCTTTCTCTTTATCCCCTTTGCCCACTTCTTTTGTTTCTTGAACTCCCCATAAAATCATAGGACACTTTTTTTTTCTAAATTTTTTTTTACCTTTTATTTTTGAGAGAGAGAGAGAGAGAGAGAGAAAGCAGGGAAGAGGCAGAGAGAGAGGGAGACACAGAATCCAAAGCAGGCTCCAGGCTCTGAGCTGTCAGCACAGAGCCCAATGCGGGGCTCGAACCCACGAACTGTGAGATCATGACCTGAGCTGAAGGCGGACACTTAACCGACTGAGCCATCCAGGTGCCCCTAAAATCATAGGACATTTTAATTTACATTTAAATATAAAGAGCTGGATGGGGCTAGTAGCGACTATAATTAATAGCACAGTTCTGAACAGCCAGGGTTATTGTTCTAAAAATGCAAATAAACATGACAAATTCTATTTGACAAGTACCAACCTTTCTCAAAAACAAAATGGGTCAAATACTGGAAAATGTTCAGTATGCAACAGATGAGGGAAGCTGTCTACCACCACTATCTCTGTGTCCTGAAACTCTCCATTTCATTCAACATCTATTACATGTCAGGTGCCCTCCTGTATTTTGGAGTAAACCAGACAGTCCTGGTTCTTGCCACTTTAGGAGGGCTTTACATCTAGGTTAATTAACAGTGTGATGCCAGTCCTGTGTGGTGAGCATAAAGGGTACCAGAGCTGGGTGAGGCAACCAAGGTCTTGGCCCAAGGCACTGCTGGGTACTATCAGAGGAGCAAACCCAAACCTAAGGCAAGCATTTCTTCTTTATAGTTTTTTATGGTGTCACATATGTTTATAATAGGGGGGAAAAAGTATGACTTTAGAAATTCATATCTGATGTCACCTCTACATAAAATTCTTCAAAAGTAGAGGTGCCTGGGCTCAGAAGAGCGTGCAACTCTTGATCTCAGGGTTGTGAGTTCAAACCCCATGTTGGGGGTAAAGATTACTTAAATAAACTTAAAAGTTCCAGAGGCACCTGGGTGGCTCAGTCAGTTGGGCATCTGACTTCGGCTCAGGTCATGATCTCATGGTCCACAGGTTCAAGCCCTGTGTTGGGCTTTGTGCTTGACAGCTCAGAGTCTGGAGCCTGCTTTGGATTCTGTGTCTCCCCCACTCTCTGCTCCTCCCCCAGTCATACTCTGTGTGTCTCTCTCAAAATAATAGACATTAAAAACATATTTTTTTAAGTTCTTCAGAAATACTGAATAACTCCCTAAACTCTCTCACATACCCCCAATGCAGTTTCACACCCCAGTGCCTTTGCATATGAGGTTTCTACTGCTCAGCATGCCCACTCTCCACCCTTGCCCCTACCACTTTCCAGCCCCATTTGTTTGTCAAGTACCTATTTTGACTCTCTCAAACTCAGCCTGAATCTCTCTTCTGTGGGATTCTTCACCGAATCCCTCAGAGAGAATCTCTATGTTCTATTTATTTCTGTGAATGACCTTCACTAAAACTTATTCACCTTGAAGCCAGAAACGGTTTTTAACATCCATCACCGAGTCCCCAGCCTGGTATTATATAAGAAAGAATTTATACTACCGTCTCTCTCTGTCCATCAGGCTCAATTCAGCCTACCTCCAGCTCCCGTCCCAGAGGAACAAGGGAGGAGAAGATCCTGATAATGTTTTTCCTCCCAACACATGACCATCCCAGGCCACCATTACCAGTCACAGGATTAGTGGGTCCTACGGAGCAGGAATTCGTACCTCCCAACTGAACCAGTGCTGGAGCCACTCCAATACTTCCGGTTCCACATGGCTGGGCAAATGGACACAGGGTCGCTTTGAGCACTCTACGCTTCTCTCCCACAGTCACACCGTCCTGGGCTGGGCCCAACTTTTGAACTGGCAGTCGTGGCCTTTATTCTGACTCTGCACTGGGGTACTGGATGCCTGTGGAGCTTCCAAACAAGTGCACTCGGATTCCTGTGGTAGAAAGGCTCCCCAGCACCTCACAGTGGGGCATGGGGGACTGGCAGGGCACAACTGGGGGCATTTCTTGGACAAATTCCATCAGAACAGCACCAAAACCCCACCCCTGACCTCGGACAGGAGCAAGACAATAGACCACGCTTGAAAAGACTAACCTGACAGTGAGAATGTACTGGGAACAAGAAGGCCCAGGTTCCAGTTGTGGCCAGGAGAGAAAACCTCTAGTACACTTTCAATCTAAGTGTACCTTGTCACCTATGAAATGAATGCCCTGGGTATAGGATCACTGTCATGACTGTGTGGCAGTTTGAACATCTGCAAATATCTCCCCAGGCCTCAAACCCGTAATTCAAAGCTGAAGCATTAGCCCCCGTAGGAGGCATTTCTTCACATCATCACCCCCTTCTCAGATAGCTGCATCCTGTGCAGTTAGAAGAGGGAACCAAACAGCAGAGTCTGAGGCCCATTTCGTAGGCTCAGCATTCTACCGCAGCTCTGTGCGTGCATGACATCTGGAGGGGCCCCTCCGACAGAGACGGGACCTCACAGACAAACCCACATCAAGCCCTGCAGCAGCTCGAGCCAACCTCAACTCAAACGCTCAGATGACCTCCCCTCCTCCAAATCAGTGAGATGAAATCCCGTACAGACGTCTGATTTGCACAAGCTGATTGCTTATCATGAAACATCAGGTATAGCCTCATTTTGACTGATGAGGAATGAAAGCATTAAAGCATCACATGTTGTGGCTGGATCCTGGAAAAGAAGGACATTGGTGGGAAAGAGGTGAAATCCAAACAAAGCCCATACTTTGGTTAACAGTGTGGTCCTGTATTTGTTTTCTCTTGCTATACAACCAACCAATGACCACAAAAAAACACACTCTAACAAAAATTTTAAAACAAGACATATTTATTATCTTAGATTTTCTGTAAGTCAGATGTCTGGGCACAGTGTAGCTGGATCTCACAAGGCTGAAATCAAGGTTTGGCATGTCGAGGATTTCCTTTGGAGGGAGATCCAGGTCCTTATCCAAGCCCATTGTGGGAAGAACTTAATTTCTTACAGCTGTAGGACTGAGGTCCCTGTTTTCCTGTTGGCTGTTAGCCTTAGATGGTTTCAGCTCCTAGAGGTCACCTTCGGGTCCTATCCACATGGGCTCCACATGCGAACTCCAAAAGCAGTTCGCAACAGCGCTGTTTGCTTTCTTCTAACCAGGAGTGTGTCTGATCTTGCTTCCGTAAGTCTCTGAAGGGCCCAACTGATTGGGTAAGGCCCACCCAGGATAATCTCTCTTTTGATTATTCAATTGATTAGGGACCTCAGTTACACCTGCAAAATCCCTTCTGTCATGTGATATACTATAATTATATCGGACTATTCCATCATACAAACCCTGCCCACATTCAAGGGAAGGGGATGATACAGGGCATGTGGAGGGGGGTGGGCAGGAATCTTGGGGCCATCTTAGAATTCTGTTTGCCACAGGTACCTGTGTGAATTTCTTAGTTTTGACAACTGTATGATGATTATGTAAGATGTTAACAATAAGGGGGGCGCCTGGGTGGCTCAGTTGGTTAAGCATCCGACTTTTGCTCAGGTAATGATCTCCTGGTTCATGGGTTCGAGCCCTGCATTGGGCTCTGTGTTGACAGCTCAGAGCCTGGAGCCTGCTTCAGATTCTGTGTCTTCCTCTCTCTCTCTGCCCCCTCCCTACTTGCACTCTGTCTCTCTCTCAAAATAAACATTAAAAATTTTGAAAAAAAAAAAGATGTTAACAATAAGGCAAACAGGAACACACTGAATAACTTCGGCAATTCTTTTGGTATCTTTAAAAGAAAAACTTAAAAACATGGAATAAAAATCATGCTCTTTGGAACAGCCCGATAATTTGCCCATCTATATCTTTTTCTCTGGCCCACGTGATGTTGAATTTACCAAAACGGAAAGAGTTACATGAGGGCTGTACAACTTTTCTAAAGTCACATACCAAATCAAACCATTGGGATAAGAACTGCAGAGCATGATAATGCTATTGCTTTATCTTCAAATAAAGATACATGATCTGAATTTAAGGGAACTCTTACAAAAAGGCAATGTAAAAGTTGATTGTACATCTGTAGTCATTATTTATTTCAACTCAAAAAAGCCTCTCATTAATGAGCTGACTTTGGTAACCTTAGTTTATGTTTCACCGCTATTATCTTTGGGCCTTTCTATCCTGTACGGCTCTTGATATTTTAATCACCATTACTATCTTTAGCGAGCAAGCCTTACATCATGCATGCATGCACATGTATTACTTCTCTCTGCATATAACTTCCAAGCACCAAATCTCTGCTAACTGGTGATAATAACTGCTGTAATTAGCTTACAACACCATGTATAGTATGCGATCAGAAAACAATGTGTTAATAATCTAAATTATTTTGGATATACACAGCTTCATATAACTGAGTAGTGTGATTAAAGTTAAATGGTTGGAGAAGTGCTGTACTTTCTTAAATCCCTACACCCAAAGTGGGGCTCAAACTCATGACCCCGAGATCAAGTCACATGTTCTTCCCACTGAGCCAGCCAGGTGCCCCAGAAGTTCTGTGTTTAACGGTAAGTAACAAAATTGAACAATATCATTAACAGCATATAGTCACCCTGTGGAAAGTGTCTATACCCCCTCACAGGAATATTTCTCAAAGTATAAAACCTCATTTTTTTTTTTAACAGAGCTCAAGCAGGGGAGAAAGGCAGAGGGAGAGAGGGAGGAAGAACCCTAAACAGGTTCTATGCTCAGCATGGAGCCCACTGTGGGGCCCAATCCCACAACCTGGGGACCATGACCTAAGCCGAAACCAAAAGTTGGTTGCTCGACCAACTGAGCCACCTAGGTGCCCTTAACACCTCATTTTCTAAACTTGCTGGCTAAAATATGTTACTAAAATGGTCAAACAGAAAAAACTAATTGACCGGATTTCTAAATGTTCACCCCCAAACATTTTATTATCAGAAGTGACATATTAAGCAAAGCAAAAGTTCATCACCAATATTTCATCATAGAAATATTTTACAACAGTTCACATACAGAATATATGGGATTTTTTTTTTTTAGTTTTATTTTAAGTAGGCTCCACACCCAATGTGGGGCTTGGACTCACATCCCTGAGATCAAGAGTCACAGGTTCTACCGACGGAGCCAGCCAGGCACCCAATATTTGGGATTTTCTAATCTTCAAATGAGGAAGGTGCCACATCTATCCAACGTCCTTATATACAGCCTCTTAATGGAGTCCCTCATTCCTGGGCCAGTTCAGCATCTCACTCCCTGCCCCCCATAGAGTACACCTTCCTTGTTTCTGGTTCAGCTAGTCACTTTCAGGTAGTCAGAATGGTCTTCCTGTCCCTTTTACCTCCAGTCCACTGATGGCGTGACCTTCCCCTTTCGAAATGGCAATATGATCCCTCAAGTCAAAACCACCATGACAAACCCTGTTTCAGCAGTTCCTGACGTTGATTCAGCTGGTGATCCTACAAAATTCTGCATGTCACATCCTTCTCCCTGATTTTCAATGCCTCAGTTTCTCTGGAACAAACTCAGCCCCCTCTCTACTGTGTCAGGCTCCCAAGCCCCAGGGGTCCATTTCCCTGTCTGTTGGTAACAACACCAGGTGTGGGGAGCCTTGGGCCCAGGTTCTACACAAAGAAAGGGACATAATGCAAGGGTAACCAGAATAAAACTACCTGGGTGGTCTGCAAACCCCAAAATTTTACAGGCCTCCACGGCTGTCACCTTTCCAGTCCTGAGCCACAGACTCAAGTAAGAATTACCAGGAGACATTCATAACTCAAAATTAGCTCCCTTGGGGCACCTGGATGGCCCCAGTCGGTTAAGTGTCCAACTTCAGCTCAGGTCATGATCTCACAGTTTGGGGGTTCAAGCCCTGCGTTAGGCTCTGTGCTGACAGTTCAGAGCCTAGAGCCTGCTTTGGATTCTGTGTCTCCCTCTCTCTCTCTGCCCCTCCCTGGCTTGTGCTCTTTCTCTCTCAGTAAAAATAAATAAACATTTTAAAATACATATTGAGGGGCGCCTGGGTGGCTCAGTCGGTTAGGCGTCCGACTTCGGCTCAGGTCACGATCTCGCGGTCCGTGAGTTTGAGCCCTGCGTCAGGCTCTGGGCTGATGGCTCAGAGCCTGGAGCCTGCTTCCGATTCTGTGGCTCCCTCTCTCTCTCTCTGCCCCTCCCCCGTTCATGCTCTGTCTCTCTCTGTCTCAAAAATAAATAAAAAACATTAAAAAAAATTTTTAAATACATATTGAAAATGAGCTCCTTTTGGCAGATTCCCTACTTCCCTGGTTAGGAGTACAAATGAGGCTGTGATCAGGAACCTCTCCTGGACTCTTACAAACACTGCAGAATCCACTGCTAAAGCAATAACTGTCCAACGACAATCTTTAGACTCTTTGGCCAAGGTTGTTCTTGACAGCAAGATAGCCCCTGGTTATCTTTCAGCTCAACACAGAGGTGTCTGTGCTTTGGACAACACCACTTGCTGCGCCTGGATTAACACTTCTGGAGAAGTTGACACTCAGCTACATAAGATTATCGTACAAGCCACCTGGCTTAAGAAAAGGATTCCTTGAGGGGAGCCTGGGTGGCTCAGTCGGTTAAGCGGCTGACTCTTGATTTCGTCTCAGGTCATGAATTCATGGTTTCATGGGTCCGAGCCCCACATCCAGCTCTGTGCTGGCAGTGGGAAGCCTGCTTGGGATACTCTCTCTCTCTCTCTGCCCGTCCCCACTGGTGCTGTCTCTGTCTCTCTCAAAATAAAAAAAAAAAAAAACAACTTTAAAAAAAAAAAAAGAAAGAAAGAAAGAAAGGGATTCCTTCAACAAGGTCTCTGTTTGACTTCTATGATTTTGATTGGTTTGGGTCTTGGGAACCAGGACTCCACAGTGCACTCCAGACACTGGGAGTTACCCTGCTTGGAATAATCTCAGTAGTCTCCCTTGCACATGTATCCTCTCCAAGGCTTTAAGTGCATGCTCACAGCCACTAACCACCAAGTAAATGATCTCCCTGAGACTGGAAGGTCAGAAAGAGAATGAAGACAACGACCAAGGTGAACTAGAAGTCATAACCTGTGAATAAGACACAGAGGGGCAGCCGTGAGAGCTTCGGAATAAAGCTCAGTGAATCTGAGCGTCTGATCAAAAGTGGCGGATTGTTAAAAATAAAGTCATTTGCGCTATGGGCACGTGACCAAACCAGGTTACAGTTTCAGCCTCTCCCAGGAGTGAAATTGTGAGCCATTCAATCTAGAATTACCTGGTTAGCACAAGGGAGGTCATCTGCCTGACAGGACCCCTGTCATCCTTGCTAAAGGAAGGTGACCTTGCCTGAAACCATCCACTGTTTTCTAGTAACTTCCTTGTCTGGCCCCCTTCTGCCCATAAAAGTCTTTCATTCTGTACAGCTCTTTGGAGCTCCTTTCTATCTGCCAGGTGGGATGTTGCCCAATTCATGAATCACTGACTAAATCCAAAAAGATCTTTAAAACGTACTCAGTTGAATTGTGTCTTTTAACACAGGTTGAGACGATACCAACTGCAGAAGCCTGAAATGGAGGTAAGTTTATTGTAGTCAAGGGACAGAAAGGAGGTGTGGGGGCCTAGGGCAGGCCGGTCCAAGACGGGCCACTTTGGTACACTGATCATTTTAAATAAAAGTTATTTGAGAGATCGCCTATGCAAGGAGGGCACTCAGCCCTCCTCCTCTGTCCTCCCAGAAAGCAGGAAATAAATCTCCCATCTGAGATTTATCTGTCTCATGTAAATTTAATTCTTAGTCCAGCTAGAAGATCTGAGGGTAGAGAAGAATTTTTCCTCCCCTTCAGAGACCAGGGTGCCTGAAGCTTGTGAACCTCTGAGGTGGTCAGGCTCCTTATAGGAAGCCTGGAAGCCACTGATGGGATTTCAAGCAACAGTGACACAATCTAATTAACATGTGTAATGATCATTCTGGGAACCATATGAAGACAAGGCGGTTTGAGTAGGTGCAGGAAGACAAGTTAGGAAGCTCTGTTAGGAGTCAAGAGGGATGTCAGGCACAATGAAGACAGTGAGAAGGGGAAGAAGATGATGGGATCGGTTTTAAAGGTAGAGCCAAAATAACGTGCTGGTAGGGGGAGAGCAGCGAGGGAGAGAAGGATAGAGCACAATGTCTGAGCATTTCACGTCATCATCCAGGTGGGTGGTGGGGCCATGTACTGAAACTTATAAAATGGAAGGAGGGGCAGGATTTAGGGAAAAGGGAACACACACACACTGAAACCCAAGCTCTACCCATTATGAGGAAGCCAAGAGGAGTCAAGTGGTTGTTTCTATAAGGCTCTGGGGCTCAGGTCTGGAGGTACTAGGCAGTCATCAGCATATGAATGGTATTTAGAGATCAAATGGAGTAAAAATGTTACAGACCCTGGTCTGGATCACCCAGCGGAAGAACCAAGCACTCGGAGATCTTGGAAGGCAGGAGGTTTACTTCACCCTGGTGGGCTCAAAGGAGATCCCTCTCCAGAGGTCTGAGCCCCGAGCGTAAGCATGTGGGACAATTTAGACTCTGTTCCTTGCACGTTAGTTGGCGTGCGCAGCAAGAGGGACAGGAAGAAGAAACCAAACGGGAGTCTTCGGGTGGGTACTGGAACTCCCCGATCAGCCCTGTTGACCATCTATAACATAATTTTTCCCTAACAGAAAGACCGGAATCCAGAACCCAGCTCTGTTTGGTCAAGCAAAAGAAGACAAGCTAGCAATGGAAATTTTAGTAGTGACATCCCAGTGAGGGAGAAGAAAATCAGGAGGGTATTACTGGAGAAGCCAGTACGAGAACACAAAGTGTCAAGGAGGGAGTGAGCCACTGAGCCCCATACTGTTAAATAAGCCATGTAGGGGCTGCTGTTTTTGCAATATGGAAGTCATTGGTGAGGTTATGAAACGCAATTTCAAAGGCAAGTTAGAAAGTATACAAAGAAGGGTAGAGAAAGAAGAGAATAAGGTCGAAGTTGAATCAGGGTTTATAAACAACTTTTAGGGCATTTACTTGATTACTTCATTTAATCCCCACAACGAATGCCACGTCACCACTAAAACTTTACTTGCCTCAAGTCTTGTAAGTGAGGCAAGGAGATACAGCTAGAATTAGAAACCCACAATGAGGGGCGCCTGGGCAGCTCAGTCGGTTAAGCGGCTGACTTCGGCTCAGGTCATGATCTCACGGTCAGTGAGTTCAAGCCCCGAGTCGGGCTCTGTGCTGACAGCTCAGAGCCTGGAGCCTGTTTCGGATTCTGTGTCTCCCTCTCTCTGACCCTCCCCCATTCATGCTCTGTCTCTCTCTGTCTCAAAAATAAACAAACATTAAAAAAAAAATTTAAAAAAAACCCACAATGAGATTCCAGAGCTCACATTTTTAATGCTAAAATGGCATTTCTGGAAGTTGAATATGATGTGAAAGAGGGTTTGTTAGTAACCTTTGCCCCTGGTTTCCAAACTAAACTGCCCAATAGCTCTAGAAATACATCTTTAAGGATGGCTCAAACTGTTAACAGAGATTGGTTGCCCGGCCATGTGCAGCCTCAACCTACGTTCATTTTGGAGCTAGAATTTCAAAATTTCAAAATCACAATGTTCTCAATGTTGAAGACTCATTACTGTCAAGATAGACGCTCTTCTGGACTTGATGTATAGATTCCATGCAATCCCAATCCAAATACCAGCAAGTTATTCAACTGTCAACAAATTAATCCTGAAGTTCATCTGGAGATGCAAAAGACCCAGAACAGCCAACGTAATACTAAAGAAGAACAAAGTCGGAAGCCTGACACTGTCCCACTTCAAGACTTATTGAAAAGCTACAGCAGTCAAGACAGTATGGTACTGGAGAAAGAACAGAAAAACAGTCAATAGAGAACCCAGATACAGACCCACATGGTCAACCGGTGTTCGACAGGGGAACAAAGGCAACACAGTAGAGCAAGGATAGTCTTTTCAGTGCTGAAACAACTACACATCCAATTGCAAAAAATGAATCCAGAACCAGAGAGCTGACATGCTTCACAAAAATTAACTCAAAATGGATCACAGACCTAAATGTAACATACCAAACTAAACAACTCCTAGAAGTAACAGAGGAGAAAATGTAGATGAACTGGGGTTTGGTGATGACTTTTCAAATACAATACTAAAGCCCTGACCCATGAAAGGAAGAAGTGGGGATCTGGTTTTCAATAAAATTAAAAATTTCTGCTCTGCAAAAAACATAGGACAATGAGAAGACAAACCAGAGACTGGGGGAAAAATGCCTGCAAAAGACATTATCTATAGAGGACTATGATCTGAAACATACCAAGAACCCTTAAAACTCAGTAATAAAAATATTGTGTGTCTCTCTCTCTCTCTCTCTCTCTCTCTCACACACACACACACACACACACACACACACACACACACCCCTAATTTAAAAAAATGGGCCACTGACCTGAAAAGACACCTCACCAAAGAAGATAGACAGATGGTCAATAAGCATATGAAAAAGTGTTCACATCATGGATCATCAGGGAAATGCAAATTAAAACAACAATGAAGAGGGGCTCCTGGATGACTCAGTCGGTTGAGCATCTGACTTCCACTCAGGTTATGATCTCACGGTTCGTGGGTTCGAGCCCCGCGTCGGGCTCTGTGCTGACAGCTCAGAGCCTGGAGCCTGCTTCTGATTCCGTGTCTCCCTCGTCCTCTGCCCCACCCCTGCTCATGCTGTCTCTCAAAAATAAACATTAAAAAAAAATTAAAAACAACAATCAAGATACCACTAAATACTTACTAGAATGGCCACAATCCAGAACACAGACAAAACCTAATGCCAATGAGAATGGAGAGCAACAGGAACTCTCATTCACTGCTGGTAGAAATGCAAAAAGGTATAATCGCTTTCAAAGACAGTTGGGTAGTTTCTTACAAAACTATGCATAATCTTACCATATGATCCAGCAATCACAATCCTTGGTACTCAGTGTAGTGGACAAATAAGATCCACAGAGAAACCTACACATGATGTTTACAGCAGCTTTATTCCTAATTGTCAAAGCCAAGATGCGCTTGTGTAGCGAATGGATAAACAGTAGCACAAACATAATGATGGAATATTTCTCAGTGCGAAAAAGAAATGAGCTATCGAACTATGACAAGATATGTAGGAAACGTAAATGCTTATTAAGTAAAAGAAGCCAATCTGAATATATTTGTGTCATTCCAACTATATAACATTCTAGAAAAGGCAAAACTATGGGGTGCCTGGGTGGCTTAGCTGGTTGAGCGTCTGACTTCGGCTCAGGTCATGATCTCACGGCTCGTGAGTTTGAGCTCTGCTGACAGCTCAGAGCCTGGAGCCTGCTTCGGATTCTGTGTCTCCCTGTCTCTCTGACCCTCCCCTGCTCTCACTCTGTCTCTCTTTTTCTCTCTCTCAAAAAAATAATAAAATAAACATTTTTTAAAAAAGGCAAAACCATAAAGACAGTAAGAAGATCAGCAGTGGCCAGGGGCTGGGGGGGGGGGGGGGGGGGGGGAGGGATGAATCAGTGGAACACAGAGGGTTTGTAGGGCAGTGAAACTATTCTGTGTGATACTTCAATGGTGAATACATGTCATTATACATTTGTCAAAACTCACAGAATGTATAACACCAAGAGTGAACTCTAATATAAACAAAGGACTTAGGGTGACAACGTTCATCAACCGTAACAAATGTACCACTCTGGTGGGGGAATGTTGAGAATGGGGGGAGGCTATGCATGTTTGGGGACAGAGAATTTAGGGGAAATCTCCACCTCCCTCTCAGTTTTGCTGTGAACCTAAAACTGCTCAAAAAAATAAAGTCTGTTTAAAAAAAAAAAAATCAAAATTTTCTTGGACATTTACCTCCTGCCGGCATTGTTTGTGAAAACAAGGAATTCTCAGCAGTCTCTGAAAGGTAAACAGCCCTTAGCAACTGAAGCTTCACCTTACCTTGAAATCTTTCAATAGGTATTCATGGGACCTACACAGTATACTCAGCACTCATTCATTAGCTGGCAATAGATGACCCACATATACGAAACAGCAAGAAAATAAGCCTAACCCTTAATTCCTTTAAGATCTGGCCCTTTGCAATTTGCAACTTACTTCTTCACAAAAGGGATGGAAGTACCTACCTTCTTTAGACACGCTGTGTGTGAGAATGCATTTTGAAATGCATGTCGGGACCTGAGTAAAAATACTCCCATCACACCTAGACTGGAAACTCCATGAAAGCAGCAACTTTAGGCTCAGTGCCCAACACTGAGGCAATCAATTATAAAATGGGCCATCCATTTTCACACCAAGAAATAATGCCACCAGGTAAGCTAGGACAGAATGTTTTCTTGTCACTTAGAACTATTTTATAATTACTGAGAAAGCTTTTAGATAATTAGATACATCTTCTCTCTCATATATCTACATTGAAAAAAGAAAACATACTGGTTAAGCTGCTCCCAACACATCTTCATAGGCCAAGTTTGACAGTTTATGAATCACTTTAACTCGGTTGCTGATGTCCATCTTTTTCCACCTGACACTCCACTGTTATCTCTGAGACATTCTTCCAGCTGCCAGACATTCAATATGCTGGGTTGGAGGCTGGTGCTTTTCTGTTCTTACCAGGCGTCACAAAAGAAGGCTTTTCACATAACCAGGATTTAGATTTTTGATGACTAGAACTGCCCCCCCCCCCACACACACATATACAATGACATCTTTGGAGAACTCTTTCTTGGGAACTGTTTTACAGTTTAAGTTCTAGTTGCAACTTCCAGCCATCAGCAATTGAGTGAAATATCACAGCAATAACTGCTTTTCATAGCCCATGCTCATGACCTTGATCTCTTCAGCACCTTTAACATTACAGAAAAATTACAGAGCCTTTTCAAGAATGCTGGGGTTTTATCAGCATTTCCTATCTGTCTAAACTCCATTTTCCCTCAAATCACAAACCACCAGAAAATAAGCAGCTACAGTTCTACGTTGGCAGAAAGTTTGATAATCGATGTTCTATGCCTCAACAACAGTCCTGTACAACTTATGAACTGGACACACCAGGAGCTTATTGCTTTGGAATGCCTTTCATCTATTTGAAGGGATTACTGATTTCTCCTGTTCTCCAGCTGCATAACTTATCATCTGGAAGGCAATACTTTTGCCGTAAGTCTGTAACACAGAGTCAGCTACTTATCCTCAGTCCCAAGTCCCTCCTCCCTCAAAGCTCTTGGTTATTTGCAAACAATAGTAAATGTGGTTATTCCTCTAACAAAAATTTGCTTCATGAATATCAAAATTCCACCTTGTTTGTCTGTTTCTATGGCTTTTGATGTGCAAAATTCTTTTTAGTGTTGCATCATGATTTAATAGTTTTAAATATCTTCTATATGAAACTAACTTGGACATGTGTATTACCAACAATGGATACAAACACAATTGCTACGTCCACCTGTGCAGGATCCCAGGTAATGACAACAATGTATCAGTGCTTGCTAACCAATGGAGATAAGATACAAACACAGTAAGACACAACCTGATTTCAGAGATACTAAAACATGAGGGAAATGTAGATTGTAGAATCAATGGAACACAGTACCTGAGGCATAAATGAGTACTCCTCTGTGTAAAAAATCACTTCCAAAGGTGAACACCAGAAATTCCTTTCTTCCCTGTGTATACATGCCAATCCTCCCATCAAGGGATAAATTCATTTCCCCACCACCCCCTTCAATCTGGGTTGGCCTTGTGGCTTGCTGTCACTAACAGAACAGGCCGAGCAGCCAGGGTCCCTGCTGGATTGTCCAGCAAAGAGCCTCACTATACATCTGCCCCTTTTGCTTCTACCCACCCTTCTTCACAAGCCAAAGAGCTACACTATACAGCACAGAATTAGCCTTAAATGGGAACAGTAGTCATTTCTGCATTTCCTTATCAACGGATTCATAATGGACACAAAATGCTTCCGAGGTTAATTAAATGAAACATTATAAGATGTCTAAAATGAGAGCGAACTCTGTTTTCTCTTTAAAACTGATCCATCTGCTTATCAAGGCAACGTTTTCTAAGTTAATTAAGTATGGAGCAGAAAGTCCTCCATGCAGACACTTTTGATTAGTTCTTAATTATGAGTGCCCACGTACATTTTCCAAGTGGGCAAAAATGTACAGTGTGAGGAGATAAAGAAAAAAAAGGCACAGAGGAGTAAAACCCTACTACTTCTGTTTCTGTTACCTTTTAAATTTATCAAATGTTACCAATGGCTTAAAAAATATCTACCTTTATGGTAGTTTTCAAAAACAGTGAGAATGTATACAAGTCATAGCACACTCATTATTTAATTTGATCCTCTTTGTCCTTACATGTTGCTAAGAGACTATCTTTTTCAAGGCTCAAATGCATAGATTTTTCCAAATTTAGAAAACGGGAAAACTTACAAAGAAGCTTCAAAAATGCAGCCAGTAAAATGTATCTGTAAGATGTAGACAAATAAAAATGTATTTGGTTAATGATCAACCCACTTTTCTCCAAGCAACTTCCTGAAACATATTAATGAATATCTGAGTAATTTACACAAACTTAAAAAGTTATCATCTCAGGTTATGTAGCTTTCTTAAGTTTACACATATTAATGTATATGATATCCCTTTATTTCTTCTTAATAAAGGGGAAAAGCACAAGAAAGTCAACCTTCAACTGAAAGAGAAATAGCCTTCCATTGGTTGAGGACAATTACGAGGCCATTGAAAGGCTTTGTGTCCATCAAGATCTCTGATCAGTGTGCAGGGTATGCTGACCACAATGAGGAATAAACTCGAACCAAAGCATTAGTATGTGGAGCAGGGAAAGGTAACACCTGTTAACAGTAATACTTGCTATAACTAATATCCTTGTTCCTTGATTTAGAAATCAGGGCATATAGTACATCGTACTGTCCAACATATACATTATGGGATCGTGGTGTTGTAAAAAACTTTCTTATTTCCCTTAAAACTTCCTTGGTGTGCTTCAGTATTTGGTTATGGGTTATTAACTTCCTGACAGCCTGAGGAAATCAAAATAAAAAGTAGTAGGTGCCCCTGACAACTGAAGATCAAAAGACCCCAAAACAACAGATATGAGAATGTAAATCGATGGGGAAATGGCTAAACCTACAAGAAGTTGATAGACAAGCTTTGGAGGCATGCCCCTCCCTTTAAAATTTTGATTACATTTTAAAATACCTGAGTACACAGGTACTAGAAGAACTTCTACAGAGGTACCTACCACAAACGATATGGAACCTCAGGGAAGGGCTGCAAGAAAATCAATAGCCTTTGTGTGTATACAAAGCAACACAACTAGATGCAACTGTGGAGACCCCAAAGGTCAGCAAGCCCAGCAACCCAGTGGCTGGCTGCCATCTGTAAAACATGTACAACCATCCGGACGGTCAGCAGCACGTAGTAGGACCAAAAGATCCAAGCGTAGCCCCAACTCTGCCACTCAGGTAAGACATCCAATTTCTCTACCATTTCCTCATCTGGATAAGAAAGAAATGTGCGGAGGGGCACCTGGGTGGCTCAGTCGGTTGAGCATCCGACTTTGGCTCAGGTCATGATCTCCTGGGTCCCAAGTTTGAGCCCCGCGTCAGGCTCTGTGCTGACAGCTCAGAGCCCGGAGCCTGTTTCAGATCCTGTCTCCCTCTCTCTCTGCCCCTCCCCTGCTCATGCTATGTCTATTTCTCTATCAAAAATGAATAAACATTAAAATTTTTTAAAAAGAAAAAGAAAGAAGTGTGTGGAGAGCATGAGGAGGGGGGAGGGAGCTAACATCTTCTGAGCACCTCCCACCTAGCCAGCATGTCTGCACATCATGCCATCTACTGCTCACACCAGTTAGTTCTCCATTTTACAAAGAGGGGAAAAGTGAGGCCCCAGGAGGTACTACTACAGGTGGGATTCAAACTCTGGCCTCTCTGGCTTCCAAGTTTAACTGCCCAACTGCCAAGCTCACCTCACAAATTCCATCTCCAGAAACGGAAGCCCAACTTGCAATCCCCCTCTCCATGGCCCCATATATTTTTCTATCTCCAGATGTCGTGATGTCACTTCTCGGATCTCACCCTCTCCAGTGAACTCTCTGGTTTTTCCCCTCACCACCACCAGGACCTAAATCCAGACACCCTGCTCTGTGTTCTCAAGGCCTGTGACAATCCCATGGCTTCGGAACTAAAGAAGTTGGGAGGTTACAAAATGTCAGGCTCAACCACCGCTCTGTCCACACAAGTGGATACATTTTTTCCAACAGGTGGTTTGCTCAGAATGGAGCAGAGCGGAGATTCCTGTCCTACAAGTATGGGGCCTTCTAGGCACAGTGGAGAGCTCTCTGTTGAAACCGAGTTTTCACATTCATGGATACCGTATGTGGCCAGAGGCCCCCACCAAGTTTCTAAAAGCCACTCTTTCAAAACCCTTAGGAGGGGAGTTTATATTTATAATGGAAAAATGACGTTCATCAGTAACCCAATCTGAAGAGTTCTCCTATTTCGATTTTTAAATTACCTAGATTAGAGGAAAAGACTGAGGAACATTAACAATGGAACCCGCTGTCTAGTTTCATAAAAAGCTTGCCACTTCACAGATAAAATCTAAAGCCAGCCGAAGAGAACAGGGGCCAGTTTATGCCCTCAGGCAACACAGGCCTTTGGGGAGAAATTATGTCCTCGCGCTGACAGGAACTGCCAGTGCCACTTGCTCTAAAACTGCATACATCTTCATGAAAGTTGCCTCAGCAAAAGTACAACCCTATCAGAGCCCATACACTTAACGTTAAGGCGATCAAGCTGAATTACAAGAACGGAGCTGTTCTCCACATTCCGAGCAGGTAAAGGAAACCCTGGGATGTGTGCCATCCTATTAAAGATGATTAACATGCTGGAAGGCGCCATGGTTGGGTTTGAGAAGCCAGATGCTACTCACCCTTAAAGCCGGAGGGGTAAGTACAGGAGGTTTTGGTTCCAAATTAAGGCAAGGAGCAGGGAGTTCCAGAAGCCACAAATTCTAACACGAGCTTCTAAGAGTGGTACAAAATGGGATAATAAAATAGAAAGCAAATGAGAAATAAGGGAACTGTACCACCGTCTGTTGACTTGAGAAGGCTCCTCTCCAACCAATCAGACAGACGAATAACCACTACGTAAAATGCTTTTTTTTTAATTTTTTTTTTCAACGTTTATTTATTTTTGGGACAGAGAGAGATAGAGCATGAACGGGGGAGGGGCAGAGAGAGAGGGAGACACAGAATCGGAAACAGGCTCCAGGCTCTGAGCCATCAGCCCAGAGCCCGACGCGGGGCTCGAACTCCCGGACCGCGAGATCGTGACCTGGCTGAAGTCGGACGCTTAACCGACTGCGCCACCCAGGCGCCCCTAAAATGCTTTTTACAAAAGCTCAGAAGTTTCCAAGCGTACAAAGCAGAGATATTCTGGCACTGTTTATGACTGCCCAACACTAGAACAGTTTCCAGACAAAGTAGACAACCTCATTTCCAGCCCTCCTTGGCACAGCCTAATGAGGATCAAAGCTAAGAGGGTGCCCCCACTCCCACCCTGGGTGGCATTCTAACATGCTCTGAATCCCAACTCTTCCCCTTGTTGGCTAAGGCCTTGGAGAAGTCATTTCACCTCCTTAAGGATCAATTCTTCATCTACATGGTAACACTACTATCATGATACAATTACCATGAGAATTAATTAGGATAACGCATGTACAGCCCTTAACCAAGAACCTGACACGTAGGAAGGACCCAATACTGGTCAAGGCCCTCATGACTGTAATAATTATTGTTTATAATAATTTTATTGTTTATAATTATTCTAAGAATCGTAGAATGATAGTGGAAATGGAACCAGTGAAGGTCTACCCTAGGAGATGGACCCACTAGTGATTACAAACAGCACAGTTTAGACATGACCATAGTCAAGACCTATTTCCTATGGCCACAGAAGTATATTCACATCAAGCGGACTGAACTAATCCTATTAGACTAAATATTTGACCACTGCTTTTTTACAGGTACTTAGGTAGCAACCAAACTGGTGGATTTGGGGGGACACAACCATACTGCCCCCTGTGGGGGGACACAACCATACTGCTTCGTAAAGCAACTCCAAAGGGTATTGCCCAGCCCCACCTGAATAACACACGGACAAACCAACAGTATACTGGCAAGAGTCAAGCCTTACGGCCATTGCATTTCAGACATCATCAGATTCCCAGTTCTTCCATTATGAATCGACTAGTAAGATTCCTTTCTTTAGAGATGCCTCCGTCAACCTCAAGTCTGAAAGCCTCTTCAATGCTTTAAGATTAAGATAAAAACAGCTGGTGAAGGGGTGGAATCGTGTCAGTGGCAAATACCCTAAAAAGGAGAACACAGAGCTTGGCTAAAGACAAAGCAACAGGAAGTCAAGCACACGTTTGGTCCAGAAATACCCTGAAAAAATTATTTTAAAGCTTCCAGCCTTGATGCAATCTCATCCTCCATATTTTAGCGTTTTTCTGACATTTGAAGAAAGGGGTAGGAGAGTAACAATGGTACATTAAATGGATTCTGGTTAAGTAAAACTAGGCCTGGGAGCCAGGTGTTACTTAACCACCATGGATAAGAACTCTGTCCACGCTCTTAGGATAGGAAATGATCGAGCATGCCCATTCACTCCACCCCTCTGAGCACTAACAGTCTGCTCAGGACTTAAGACTTGAGAAGTACCAAGTAACCCAGCATCGTGCCCAGTTGCCATTGCAGCCAGAGGGGGAGGAAAGGAGAGGGGTGCAGAGTCTAAGAGAATTGAACACTTCCAAAAAAATATTACTCAGGAACTAGGTTCTGTATGAACGTTTATTCAAAATCGAATTTGTAAGGGACTGGCAGTTGCTAGAAAAGGGCTGAGAATCGTAAGGGCAACTCGAAAATTTGGTGTTGACGTACATGTTCATGTTCAACCTAATTACTGGGTCGTCTATTTCCGAAAGTGTTTCTTTCTTCTGGAGTGACCCTACAATAGAAAGTCTTAGTGGCTGATGAAACCTTATCACATGAGAAGAACGGGGCAGGAAAACATAGGACAAACCCGAATTGATTAAACCGGCTCATACTGTTGCCACTTCAACTGAATTTTGTGCACTGTTGGTAGTTCTCCTGCACTGAGATACCACAAAAAAAAAAAAAAAAAAAAAAAAAAAGCTTTCAAAAAGGCTACGCTCCAGCATTGGAACAAAAAGGGGCTGTGTGCACACAAAGGTCCACAGAGCCGTGGGGTATCAGGTTGATTATTAGTAACGCAAATTTTTGTGGTGCCATGTTTTCAAATAACTCTAGAATCCACTGCTTCATGGGACCTAAGCAAGGAAGAAACTCATCGGTAGACAAACCTATGCACATTTTGTGGTGACAAATGGACAAAAGGATGGCTGTGAGACGCGAAGCCACAAAAAGGAAGGCAGAAGATACTGCCTCCCTTGGAACAGAGGAAAAACATTTCAAAGCCACAGAGGTTGGTGGGATCAATACTCCAGGATTATCGGCGTGGGCATTGTGTCACAGCGAATTTTCAGTCGGGTTTTTCCCTTACTAGGTTATAAAAGAAGAGTGTATCTAAAATCAATGATGTTTTGGCATACAAAATGTTCATTTCTTGAAAAAAAAAAATCAATGCGACCCTATCAACTTCAAAATAAACTTTTCCAGCTCTGACCTAGTAACCCAGCAGTTGCAGCAGACTTTTGCTGAACTAACAACATTCACGTGTGCCACACCTACCAGAGCAAGCAGCAGAGCCAGCCTCAGAGCCAGACTCCCCGGGTTCAAATTCTGACTCTGCAACTTACTAGGTTCTAGACCCTGGGCAGGTTACTTAACTTTTCTGAGCTTCAGTTTCCTCAGCTACTAAGTGGGGACAACAGTGCCCATGCTCATAGGATTGTTACAATAAATAAACGAGGGGCACCTGCGTGGCTCAGTTAAGTGTCCAACTTTGGCTTTGGTCACGATCTCATAGTCCGTGAGTTCAAGCCGCGCATCAGGCTCTGTGATGACAGCTCAGAGCTTGGAGCTTGCTTCGGATTCTGTGTCTGTCTGTCTGTATGTCTGTCTCTCTCTCTCTCCCTCCCTCCCTCCCCTGCTTGCTCTCCGTCTCTCTCTCTCACAAAATAAACGTTAAAAAAAATTTTTTTTTTTAATAATAAATAGGGGTACCTGGGTGGCTTAGTCGGTTAAGCCTCCAACTTTGGCTCAGGTCACGATCTCGTGGCTCATGAGTTCGAGCCCCGTGTCGGGCTCGGTGCTGACAGCTCAGAGCCTAGAGCCTGCTTTGGATTCTGTCTCTCCATCTCTCTCTGACCCTTCCCTGCTCACACTTTGTCTCTCAAAAAATGAATAAACATTTAAAATTAAAAAAAAAAACAGTAAATAAATGAGACAATATTTGTAAAGAGCTTAGAATAATCCCTGGCACATAGTAAACCTCATTTAAGCACTCTTTAAATCAAACTAGTGCCCTAATGCTGGCTTCAAACTACTCTTCAAAGAAAGGAACCAGGGATTCTCAGAAAGTACACGATTACATATCGTGGGGCAGGGAAAATTAAGGTGGTCATGGGTAGGGCTGAAAGGACAAATCACTGACCAGGCCAAGATGGGAAGACACGGGTATCAAAGGTAGCAAAGCAGTCCAAATTCTGCAATGATACCCCAACAAGGAAAATCCTTGTGCTATCTAAAGCACACATGGAGGCATTATCATGAAAAAGAGGGAGAGGAATATCAGTTCAGTGTTTTGTTAATTTTAATAAATGAAAGATTGCTAGGTGTTTCGTTTTACCCAGTAAATATGTCTTTAAGTAGACAAGGGTGAACACAAGGAACTTAGGATTACTAGTCCTAGCCAAGGTAGAGTATACAAATAACAGGAAAGCCTTAGGGGGAAAAATACCCAACAATGTGTCTCAATGATGAATTAGCTAAACGTTCTAAGAGGTGCACTAATTGCAGACTTCATCCCTTATACCCTAGGAGATGATACCCTTCAATGGCCCTACTAAGTGGAGCAAAATAGTAAAAAAACAAACAAAAAAGTAAAAAAAGTAAGCTTCCAATGATGCAACGAGACCAGGCATGGTGACATCCAGGTCACAGGGCAACGGTGTATCAAACACTGGCCAAGCAAAATTTGGAGAACATAACATTCTGGGGGAAGCACCATGGTGCAAAGAACCGGGACCTGAATGGAAAGACAAATAGAAAACAGGGCCTCGCCAGAAGACCAGGAACTTGGAATTGATGAGTATAGAGACGACCAAAAATCAACTGGCTGATACGTACATCTTGTCTTCTCTCCTGATCAGACTATTTGTCAGGCTCTGTAATTGTGGAAATGTACCACTGTATTATTGTATCCCTAGGGAAGAGTAAAAATGTGTATCGCTCTAACACTACAAGTTATCAAAATTGTGTTACAAACCTCAGAAAGTAAACAAACGCATTTAAGAACAATAAAGAAACCTATTCTAAAGTGCCATGCCACGAGGATTCAAGTGTGTTACAGGCTTCTTAATCAATAGACCTTTGTGTGCTGTTTACAGTGTTTGGAGTATTCAAAAGAATCATCACTGTAGTATAAACTGTCAAAAGAAATGTATGTCAAAATCGTCTTTAAATAGAACTGTTTAAGAAACTAATTTTCAAAGTTTGACTTTGGACATCAGTTTAATAGCCTGAGCACTAAAGTACACACAATAGAAGGTGCTTCTCCCCATGAACAAAAACCCTTGCACAGGAAGTATGAAAAGTGGGTCAACAACAGAATGTCCAGAGGGTGTAAACTGTACTTCCCAACATGAAAGACTACTGAGAAATACAGTAGTCCACTTCTTCCATCACAGTGACCCCAAGGGAAACAAAAGATAAAGGCAACAATAGAAAAAGACGTGAGAAAGAAATGCTACACAGTTGATAAGCGTTGTTCTTCCATCGTTTGTCTATTAAAAGTAGGACAGGGGAATAATTGGAAATTAACCACAACAGCCTCCGCGTCAGTTTGGTACACCAATGTATCACCAGGCACGCAGAGCATGACAACAAATTCCTTCTCTTTCTGCTTTGAAATAAACGAATCTGAAAGTACTAGGAATGCTGATGTGTCTAGAGTAATTACAAACCACGGCGATGTTCTCTATGTGGAAGAGGGTGGAATGGAGGGAGAAAGGCTCCTAAGATTCCACGGACGGGGTTCTCCCAACAAAAGGGGGAAACAGGAACACATCCCCTCCAAACCTTTGGGTCTCTGTTCATCCCTGGCAACTGCTCTCCTTACAAATGTAATGTTTCTTTTTAGAAAGGCTGGACATCATTCCTCCTACAGCTCTCTCTCTTGGCCCTCCCTGTACCTAAGACGGGCAATGTGAATGCTCACTAATGGGAGAAAAACAAGGAGGAAGACATTCGCCGAGCACCAGTGTGTGTCAGGCATAGGTAGGGAAATTCCCGTTATTATCGCATCTTACCACCGTGAGTTCTGGCAGCTGGACACGTACCATCACCTTGCTTTTATAGATGGAGAAACTGGAGCTCTGAGGAAATGAGCAAACAGCCCAGGTCTTCAGAACAATGGAGCGTCCAGGTCTGCGACCAAAGCCCGCATGCTCTCCCATTGTTCTGTGTCCTTCGGGCTCTCTGCCCCACTCTTTATACTGGAACGGCCCCTCCAAGGTGCTTTCCCTGCAGAATGACCAAGCCAAAAACCTTGACTCTGAAACTCCAAAAAAGCATTGTTAAAATAAGCCTCTGGTCCACTTCTCCTCTGTTTAGCCAATGCATGTTTCTCACCTAAGGGGCTGTATCACCCCATTCAGGAGAGCTCCTCGGGTGACCTGGAAAATCTGAATGGATACCTGTATCAACAAGGGGCACAAAGGCTCATTCCGTTTTCTACACGCAGTGTGATGAGCTCTCCATACCATCCTACCATTCAGTTTTGGATCTGGAAAACAGTGCTGCCAAAACCCAGTTCTCAGCAGCTGACAGAGAAATTACTTCCTGTTCATGATGGCCCTAACAATGTGCTCTCTACGTTCAATCAGGGCAGAGTGTAACAATTTTAACCCTAGCCTCTCAGGCTATGAGTGCAACATTAATTAAGGTCATTTCTAAAAGCTTGAGGCAGAAGAGAAATTAACATTCCATTTACTTCAAAATATGATGCATAAGAGAAAAAATAAGTGTTGAGGACAAGTAGAGGACAATCTGCGTATTGACTTGCTTCCAGTCACAATCATGCATACATAACAGCTCATCAGGAATTGAGTCTTGCTAATTTTAAAAAGCCTACCTGAAAAGGCAAGAAAAGCCTATTCCCACTGACCAAAAGTTATTTACTATCGGCATTCTAAATATACGCAAGTGGAGGAAAACAAACAAGGATGCCACATAAGGTTGGGTAGGATGCCCACTGGACAAATATGCTGGCTGGGGCCCAAGGTGTGCATCACAGCAGGGGCTGCATCCACCTGGAGGAATAGATTCCTCTTTAAAATTCATACATAGAAGGGCACCTGGGTGGCTCAGTCAGATAAGCTTCTGACTCTTGGTTTCGGCTTAGTCATGATCTCACAGTTCGTGAGAGTTGGGCACTGGCAGCATGGAGTCTGCTTGGGATTCTTTCTCTCTTCCCCCCCCCCCCGCCCCTCCCCTGCTAGCACACTCTGTCTCAAAATAAACAAACATTAAAAACAAAAAAATTCACA
The DNA here is from genome assembly GCF_016509475.1 of Prionailurus bengalensis. NCBI lineage: Eukaryota > Metazoa > Chordata > Mammalia > Carnivora > Felidae > Prionailurus > Prionailurus bengalensis. Next base: position 88,462,407 of record NC_057358.1, read on the forward strand.
CCTAGGTACCACATAGCCAGGAATGGTTACATTATTCCTAAGACCCAGTGCAAACTAAAAGCATGGGGTCCCCTGTTCACAATTTATGAAATTGCAAGATGGCCATGGCAGAGTCTGTAAACCACACAGGGGACTCTTCTACGTGCACAGGTCACTCACTCATGAAGCCAAACTTGCATACGGGTTAGCAAAAGCTCTGATCACAACATACAACATAAAAAAATTACCAAATGGGCTTGCTTTGCTTTTACTCATATTAAACATGGAAGAGTACAAACAAAACTTTGAGAAATATCCTCTTTTACTCCCACACTCCTCCAAAAAGTTAACTTGATCAAACCAAAGCCCGTTTGAAAAAAAATTGAAAAAAAAATTTTTTTTGATTCTTGTTTTTAAGGCAAAAAAGGTACAGCTTCTATGATACGAGATCAAGAAAGAACAAAAAAATTAACGCAATTGCTGAAATTACAGCCTTCATTTTCAGTAGTTAGAAGCACATATCACAAAACACTAAATTAGCACTCCAGGGATAACCTTGAGAAACCATCCCAGAAGACAGAAAATAAGAACAAAGAACAAAGATAAAGCCTCACACAAAGACAACCCTGATGATCTACCCATGGAATACAGGGCTCAAGAAATCATAGATGTTATTATAATGTCACATTTTGCAAGCGTACATAAAATGTATTTTAACCATAGGTAAGGAGGCAGAGCCAACAGGGCAAAATTGATAATAAAAAGTACAACATAGGGGCGCCTGGGGGGCTCTGTCAGTTAAACGTCCGACTTCAGTTCAGGTCATGATCTCACAGTTTGTGAGTTCGAGCCCCACGTCGGGCTCTGTGCCGACAGCTCGGAGCCTGGAACCTGCTTCGGATTCTGTCTCCTTCTCTCTCTGACTCTCCCCACTTGTGCTCTGTCTCTCAAAAATAAACAAATGAAAAAAAAATTTTTTTTTAAGTACAATATAGGGGTGCCTGGGTGGTTCAGCCGGTTAAGCATCTGACTCTTGATTTAGGCTAAGGTCATGATCTTGGGGTCGTGGGAAAGAGCCCTGTGTTGTGCTCCATGCAGAGGGTGGAGCCTGCTTGGGATGCTCTCTCTCCCTCTCTCTGCCCCTCCCCCATTCACGTGTAAGCACACATACTTTCTCTCTCAAAACAAACATTTTTTTACCGTACAATATAAGAAAATGTCTCAGAGTTTAAAAGCCCTAAGATTAAAAATTGAGTGCGCTAATGGGAATCAAGGCAGAAACTGATGCCAAACCTGCAAACTCCCTAAATTCAAGGAGTACTATAAATACCCCAGCCCCAAAACTCTAACCCAAAATATCTTGCCTTGGTTCTTTTTTGTGCTGCTAGAACAAACACCTCAAGATTGTGAGCCACTAACTGTATACAGTCCTAAATCCAATGACAAGCATCCCTATTAGGGTGAGACGGAGGGCTATTTGACACACAGGCGGCAATGTGAGCAAAGGCAGAGACCGGAGTGACACAATCAAGAGCCAAGGAGTGCCAGCTGCCCAGCCCGGGGGAGGGGACAGGCTCAGAGAGGCAAAGAGGAAATCCTCACAAGGGGCACAGCCCCGCCCAGACTGTGATTGCAGACTTCCGGCCTCCAGAAGTGTGGGAAAATCCATTTCTGATGTTTTAAAGCCACCCAGTTTGTGTTAATTTTTTTTACGGCAGTCCTCGAAAACAAGTAATTGGCCGTTACCTCACAAATACTTAGCATGCATAATAAAGCTCCAGGACACTCCTCCTCCGGCTTCAAAGTCTCAGTCAGGCAGAAGACACAGAAGTGACCCACCGGATAACTGAACCGGGGTGGACAACCACCAAGCCAGAGTGGTGGCCAGGAGGGACGTGGGTCTGCAGTCAGACACAGGAACTGCCAGCCAGCTGGCTTCACGGGGCCACCCGAGCTGTCTCTCGACCCTTGCAGTAACGACCAGTTGATTTTAGGCGGTTAAATTTCTTTAGAGCTGAAAGGGAGCACGATGTGCCACCCCAAAATATGCCTCTTTGGCATCAAGATGATCTCAAGCTGCTTATTCTTAAATAACAGCAAACAAGAGAAGCTCTGAAAACCGCGAAGTTTCCTTTTTGTAATAGATATTTGACATGTTTAAGGAAAATCCTCATTTTCTGAGGATGTCTCCCCCTCGGTACTAGGAAGAGCAGGATGACTAAATCTCCAGAAACTCTCATCAATGGGGGAAAGGCCAGGATTTAATCTGCGTAACAACCATACAGCACAGAGCTACGCCAGGCGACCTCCCAAGACCGGCCCCTCCCCCAACTCGGCCTTTTCCGTTTAGTTGAAAAACGTATTCAAGGCGATGGTTTCGGCCATTTCAGAGAATTGCTCATTTTTCCTGGGCATCTCCCACGTATGCAAGAGGTATGTGTGTTATTAAACTTCTGTTTTTCTCTCGTTAGTCTGTCTCCTATCACAAGGGTGGGTCTCAGCCAAGAACCTAGATGGGTGGAGGGAAAATTATTTTTCCTCCCCTACAAAGCCCCCTTAGTTCCTCATTGTGAGATCTGCTGCACTCACGGGTCAGGCCTATATAGGGCTGGGAATAGAGCAATAAGGAACACAGATGCAGACCATGACCTGAAGGAGCTTCCAGGAAAAGTGAAGTATACATTAAACGAGAAATATCAAGTAACTATTTACTGTGTTTTCTTTTTCCCAAATTTGTGTAATCCTCATAGACGCCCTAGGAGTTACGACTCACCCCTGGCTCACAGATGTGGAAACTGCTATTAAGTGTCAGCTAGAAAGAGCAGATTCGGGATTGAAACTTGGGCCAAGGGGCTCTGAAGCCCATTCCTTTAAAGACAACACTATCCTAGTCCCTCTGCAGGGCCCCAGACTTACTCCAGGAAAATGGAGCCACCATTTATTCACCCAGTTTCTCAAGCCAAAGGCTCTGGCATAGTCCTTGACTTCTCTACCCCCACCATCACCCTCCCCCGCAACGATATTACAAGCTGTAAAACTCCACTAGTTTGCCAACATTTTAAACCCTACCAAGTAGAAGTTTTCCTATTCTTCCAAAAGACACATTTAACACGTCCCTTTATGAAATGTAGCATTCAACCTCTCCTAAGTTTGGGGGTGTTTTTTTGTTTGTTTTGCAAAACATATTTCCAGGAAATGTGTTTATATCTTGCCCAATTCATTGACTTGACTGTAATTACCGAAGTTTGGTATTCGGCATTACTTAACAGGTATGTTTGGAGTTCCTGTGTACAAAGTTAATTTATCCTCTGGACCTTAGTATTCACTTACTTTTAGGTCTTTGCATATAGGTTTCCACTTTCAGGGATGCACTGGCTAATTCCCACTAACCATCCCTCATCCCCTCAATCTCAGCTCTGACTAGAAGCTCTGTGAGGGCAGGGGGCACACCTTTCTTTCCTACTGTGTCCCCAACATTCATCACACTCCCTGGTACAGAGAAGGCATCTAACAAATGTCTGCTGAACACATGAACAGATATCACCCTCCCAGGAAACCTTCTCAGCACCACCACTCAGGGTTAGGTAATCCTTCCTTAATGTCCTTAACACCCTAAGCTTCCCACTATAATAGCACTTACCACCTGATACCTTAATTGCAATTTATCTCCTCTGCTAAATTAAGTCCTAGAAGGCCCACGGGTTTGTTTTTTTTTTGTTTTTTTTTTTTGGTTTTTTTTGTTCCTTTTAATCCCAGAGTCTTCCACAGCACCTGGCAACATTTGTTGACTGTCCTCATTAAATCTTTGAGTAACCCACCTATTACCCTGTCAATAAAAAAATGAAAGGATGACATCTATTTCCTAATACTCTTGTGAGCCTGTAATGGTGATCACAAAACGGTGATTACATTAAAGGACTCTAATTAGAAATTCAGACAACACAGTAAAATCCACTGAACGAGCTAAAGAGCTCAGTAGTTTGACCAGAAAATTATTTCTTCAGTCCCAACTTACTGCCTGAAATATTAAGAAAACTGAAAACCACTTTCATAATCCAGGCAATCAGGAACTAATTTTCCAAATACTGTAAAATTTGCCAAGTGCATTAGCAAGAATGGGCTATATTAGCGGGCAGTAACCAAGTTTGCTTTCTCACAAACCCCACAAGGCCATTTCATGACACCACATCTCCTCAACAGGGAGGACAGAGCCTCCATACTCCAGGGGTGAGGGGGGAGGGTAAGGAAGGGAAGATGGTGAACAGCCGTGTGCCCAGGAGAACTGGAAATAACTGGTGAAAGGCATTAGTGACCACCACAGGAGGTTTGGCAGAGAAACGTAAACATTCTAGCTATGGCATCGCCAGGAGTGACGCTCAATCAACATACAGACTCGGTTCATCTTTTGCTTTCACAAAGATAGCAAGACAAACACAGCTTATTCCTCATTGTATGGCAACTCACCAAAAAAAGAATCTCCCATAACGTAATTGGACAAGAACACATGTACGTTCCCAGAAAAACCATGTAACCGAATTTAATTAACAGACCTGTGTAGCTCCAGAAACTAAAAGCAGATTTGTTGCCCAGCTGCTCACAGGTATCAGGCACAGTGAGGTCTCAACATTATCCAGCTGCTTCCACCTGGGACTGTCGAAAACCATTAGCTTGTGAATGATACATGGGTACGCAGTATCTACCATGTCGTCTACGACTCCTGTAATTTACACTCACCTTTCAAACAAATACAAATTCAGACTCATGCAGAGCATACGATACAGGCAGGCACAGTGAAGGGATGGTCACAGCAGAGGGGACCGTGTGAAGAGTTCGAGAGAGAGTACGGCTGAAGGTAAATCCAAATTCCAAAGAAAGCACGTATGGATAAAACTGCTAACAGAGTTAAGAGAAGGGGGTGGAGAGGTCTGGAGGGCTTGAGTCCCCCACCAGTATTTAAGCTAGATTTCTAAGAAAAGGGAGCATGGCTAGAAAATGGGAACAGATGAGAAGGAGGGGTTCTTCAGAACTTAAGAAATCAAAGGGTTCACAGACTAGAGAGTGAACAGCAACAGGTATCGCTCCAGTGAAGATGTGGAGGGTGAACAAATTTCTAAAGTGATCATTTCGACGAACAAGTCACTGGTGACCGATGCGGAGCATCTTCCTAAGCAGCACTGCGGCAGAAACACTGCGTGGGGACCATCCACAGTTTCTGAAGTGCATCCTACTCTCAACCTTTCTATGTACCCACACTTGTTCTCTTCTCCAGCTCCTCCACTGGCTGGGTGCCTTCTCCAAGGTTTGGCCCCAGTCTCGTCTCCTGTGGGAAGCCTTCTCCTACATCCCCAGCCTAGCCCTGTGCTCCTGCTTTGCACCCTCTGATGCCCTGTCTGCACTTCCCTCATGATACCCAGGACACCGTGCTGCCCTGGCTTGTTGAGTTGGATGGGTCATCCAGTTGGAAGATGTTTATCTGACTTGTCTTTGTGTCCCTAGTGCCCAGAAGAGTTCTTGGCACAGAGTAGGCATTCCACGTATGTTTCTGTAAGGAAGGAAATAAAGGGGTTACAAGAAATTGAGCAGTAGTATGGCCGGGTAGCCTGAAGGGGTGATGCAGACTGGAAAAGCGAATGTGTTGTTTGACCCAACAGCAATGACTTACTTAACACATGTATAGACAAAGGGCAGGCAATGGAAAGGAAAAACAAATAACAAATGGAGGAAATGGAAGACAAGGTATGAATGTATGTGATGGGGGCGGGTGGGTTTAACACTTGGCAGAACATTTCTCCATCTGAGACAGCAGGGAATAAAAAAGGGATGGTGTTGAGGACGTCCCAAGGTGGACTGGAAAAGGAGCTTGTGAAGAGACATTCAGTAAGGAGACAAAGTCAGAGCCTCTGCCAACACAAAGGGGGTCAGGAACAGGACTGATAGCGGAAAGGAACAAAGGTCTGGAAAGGCACTGTGGAGACTGGTAAGAAATCAACTAGAAATGAGTTGGTGTAACTGAAACAATATAAGCTCCTTACTCTTCCTCTAAATATCCAGTCAGTCCACTCCTTCCTTCAAACGTTCCCTCAAATCTATCCTTCCTTTCAAGGACTCTTCTTGGTTTACACAGTTCACACCTAGACCCTTACAGTTTGTAATCTACTGTTTCCTTAACTGTGTTCTTCAAAATGTTATCCAAAAAGGAGAGGGAAATGAAAGTTCGTAGTCAGGTAGGCTTAGGAAGCAATCCATCATCTCCTTCAGCTTGGAGTTTCAAGATTCACCTCAGTGTACTAAAAGCGCTAGGGTTGCTTCGGTAGCTCAGTCGGTTAAACGTCCGACTCATGATTTTGGCTCGGTCCGTGGGTTCACGTCCCACGTCCAGCTCTGTGCTGATAGTGCAGAGCCTGCTTGAGATTCTCTTTCTGCCCCTCCCCTGCTTGCTCTCTTCCTCAAAATCAACATTTTAGAGCTCTAAGAAACCCTACAAAGAAACCCATTTAACTCTAACCCAGCGTGGTTGCAGCTGTTTTTCCTCTGTAGCCTGGAACACACTTCTCCACTGCAGCTGCTACCAAGAACCACCACGCAGTAGGTCAGGACAGGCTAGGACATACCGCCAGAATAAACATTCTCCGAATCTTAGTGGCTTTATACAAAAAATGTTGATCAACGCAGACACAAACAACTCTACAGGCTACCCACCCCCTTTGCCCCAACAGGGACTCTACTGATGGAGGCCCCACCAACCTGTGGCTGGACCATCTGACATGCACAGCCTCCTCCTTATTGTACAAGAGGAAGACAAGGCCGGAAGGTTTTCCGGTGACCGTGAAATGCTTCGGCCTGGAAGTGACACTTCACTTGTGCTCACAAAACACTGGCCAGACCCGGCTGTATGGGCTCACCCAAATGAAAAGGGGGCAGAAAAGTATAAGCCTCCCGCATGGCCAGACAAGCCAGCAAGAGAAGCATGAGCACTCCACTCTGGGTCTCCACCACATGCCTCCTCATTCCCCGTCAGTCCCCACAACCTCCCAGTTTTACGTCTAGAAGCCCCCAGCTCTCCCCTCTTTCATCTCAACATCACACCTCACCTTCACCTGTTTCTCTCCCACACCTGCCAATTATTTTTCCCAAATATAACTTTCACGTCATTCCTAACACCTACTAAAAAAAGAAAAAAATCCCTGAGGCACCTGGGTGGCTTAGTCAGTTAAGCATCCAACTTCAGCTCAGGCCATGATCTTGCAGTCTGTGAGTTCGAGCCCCGCGTCAGGCTCTGTGCAGACAGCTCAGAGCCTGGGGCATACTTCGGATACTGGGTCTCCCTCTCTGTGTGCCCTCTCCCACTCGTGCTGTCTCCCTCTCAAAAACAAACATTAAGAAAATAATAAAAATAAAACTCCCTGTGACTGCTCACTGCTGCTTCTTAAAGTTCCTGATCGTGACATAAAAGGGCCTTCACAATCCTCATCGTCATCTACCTTTTCAGCCCTGTCCCTCTCAGCACTTTTGTTGTTGATTTTTTTAATCTGATGCTAAGGGAAAAAAAAAAAAAGTTCGACACCCTCTGGAATAAGTTTTACTTTGATTTTGATTGCCATGAATCAGAAATCCCAGGATGAAAGAAAAACTGGCTTAGGGTTTTGGTGGCCCTTTAGGTCTTGTCAAAGGCAGGCTAGATCAGCAGGTCTGCAGCCCTGTGCCTTCGGGCAGGACCTCCAGGAGCTCTCCTTCCTTGGTGACACAATCACAAGGTGATACTGGCACAGACCGCACCGAGCTTCTGCAGAACATATCCAGCCCAGCCTACCAGCAAATGAGACAATATATGCCTCCCCATTCTATTCTTTCCTGTAGCAAAAGTTGTAGTCCATAGTGAATTCACCTTAGACCTCCATTCATTCCACCAGGTCTTACGTGAGAAGCAATGCCCCTCTCGCTTTCCCTCTACTCCCCAAACACAAAATGCAGAGCATCCCAAGAGTAGCCCGGCAGGATTCCCAAATACAAAAGCATCATTCAGACAGCTTCCTTTCACAATAAAGGAAAGCCCAAATCTCACAGGGAGGTTCCAGAGGCCATGCTTGGCAGGCCGAAAGACTATCAAAATTTTTTCAGTACCCACTCCTTCCGTAAGAAGGGAGCACGATTATTTGTCTAGTGTCAGGTGGTCCGGGCTCCAGATGAGGGATTTCTCTGAGGAGGCTCTACAAACGAATACCTACCAATACTCATAAAAAAATTACCTGAATTCCCAGAAATGGTCACTTCCACACCACCCTGTATTTAATCACACTGTTGTCTCTCTAGTTAATACACCTCCTCCACCAGCACTCCAAGTTCCCACCCGTGTCAACTTTGCTAATCCCCTTCCCATTCTCTCAACCCGCACTCTGACTTGCTGGGCTCCACTGCATTTCAGCACCTCCTTCATCACAGCAGATCACTGTACTATAGTTACACACATAATACCTTCCCTGCTTACCTGTGAAATTCTTGAACACAGGAATGCATTTAAAAATTTTTTCTTTAATGTTTATTTTTGAGAGAGAGAGAGAGACAGACAGAGCATGAGCAGGGGAGGGGCAGAGAAGAGAGAGACACAGAATCTGAAGCAGGTTCCAGGCTCTGAGCTGTCAGCACAGAGGCGGATGCGGGGACACAGGGAGCTTCAACTCACAATCTGTGAGATCATGACCTGAGTCGAAGTCGGACGCTTAACCGACTAAGCCACCCAGAGACCCCCCCCCAGAAGGCATTTTCCAACCTTGAAAAGCTTATATTCAGTGGGAATTTAATAACTGTTATCTGACTGAAAACCGAAATTAACTTCAAGTTTTTTACCAAGTTAGCTCAAATCATCTGCTTTACTTGCCCCCAGCATGACTTATTAAAAATGGACACCACTGAAGAGAGTTTCTTTAATAAATATAATTTTAACAATCAAGCTGTTTGACTAACATAACGTTAACGCTTCTGGCGTCTGTCCTCTAACATACTCCAAAAAGCTCGAATGCCACATGCTATGAAATAGAGATGACTCGCCCTTCAATTTCTCAGTACCTAACCAGCCATATTTGTGGAAGAACTAGCTTCCTTTAAAACTGTACAATTAACTCTATAAGTGAGGTAAATCACTGCTTTGAGAGAAGCATAAACGTACCTCAGGAAAGGCTATGTGATTTAAGTTCAAAGGCTGAAAGCATGCGTTCTTTAGTGAGAAAAACATTAATGGAGCTGGTTTTGAATAGTTCCTATTTATGAGAAGAACCCTAGTAGGAATGGAAGCTCAAGCAGTTCTGGTATGAATAAAGATGTGAAAAGTGAAATAAATCTATCCTACAAGGGTAGCAAAAGAACTTTAGGGAGGAAGCCAAGGTAGGCAGAATCCCAACCACTCATCCTGAAAACCTTCAAGCTACGGAAGCTGGCCAGCTGCTGGTTAATGTTCGAAATACACATACCACTAGTTATCCTCCACTTTAGAAACACATGGCCTAGGAAAGTTCAACTCAGAAAGAACCAACACTGATTAACAGAACTATTCCCAACATGGAGAAAACAGGTGCTTGCAGTGACCGATTTCAAGTAGCAAGCTTCCCAGGGCTTTTAAAATATAATTTGGCTTCCATGAATTTTCAAAACCCAACCTTCAAGCAAGACCTTGTGTCCTTTACTCTTAGGCCAGAGATGCTGAGCAGAATAGAGCGGTACCGTAGCTATGGGGCCACACAGAAGTACAAGGTATTGATTAAAGTTACATCAAGTACAGCTGCTTTCCACAGCAATTTAACTGCCAAAGCAAAGGACATTAGCTCTGCACCAAGCGACAGCACAATTCTGAGAACTTCGGAGATGTCCTCAGGTCACCCACCCTCAGGCTGACAGACTAAATTCAAAATTGGTTCTGATCTTCATTCCTTTTCTTTTTTCTGGAAGGATCCAGAGATTTCAACCAATTTCACATTAAAAAAAACAAAAACAGCGGCGCCTGGGTGGCTCAGTCTGTTAAGCGACTGACTTCACCTCAGGTCATGACTGACTTCAGCTCACATCATGATCCTGTCGTTCACAAGTTCAAGCCCCATGTTGGGCTCTGTGCTGACAGCTCAGAGCCTGGAGCCTGCTTTGGATTCTGTATGTGTGTGTGCCTCTCTCTCTGCCCCTCCCTCGCTCATGCTCTTTTTCTCTCTTAAAATAATAAACATTAAAAAAAAACTTTAAAAACAAAAAACACCTTTTTATAGACACTACTCAGGCATCCACATACTTTACAAATTATAGTTTGGCTATAACTGAATCATGCCTCAGAAAAGGACTGAGCGGAAGCAATGGGAACCAATTATAATGGAATCCTCACCACCTTAATTTTACCTGCTTCACTGATAAAATTTTGAAACATTTCTCCTTCCGAACACTTCAAATCACAACTTTTCTGGACAGATACAGTAACTGCATCATTACTCTTAAAAGAATTCAAGGGGAAAAAACCCAAAAACTCTAGTCCCTTTTAATACATGTAGGCTGTCAATTTTTTTTTTTAATGTTTATTTTTGAGAGCGCACAAGAGTGTGTGCATGTGGAGAAGGGGCAGAGAGACAGAGAGGGAGACACAGAATCCAAGCAGGCTCCAGGCCCCGAGCTGTCAGCACAGGGCCTGACACGGGGCTGGAACCCACGAACCAGGAGATCATGACCTGAGCGTAAGTTACAGGCTTAACTGACTGAGCCACCTGATGCCCCTTAAGGTTTTTTGTGTTTTTTTTTTCTTTTTTCCCTAGAAACAATGTTACAACCTGTGCTTAGCATTCATTCCTTCAGTGCCCCATAGGCTGGAGAGGCAGGCAACTTCCCCAGAAGAGAGGCTGAATTGCCACTATATGTATCATTCTTGGTTTATCCCTCTGTTGGATCTAGAAGTTTGTATCATGAAGTCAAATGTAATTAAATTTTCAATTCACTTCCACCTTTTGCTAAAATGCAAATTCAGCCAACAGATCCCTCAAGGACTTAAGATAAATTAGCAAATAAGGCAAATGGTAAAGCTTTACTTTCTGTGAACTGTACACAAGTATCTTACATCAAAGTCAGCTGAAACGAACTAATCAGCACACAACTTCCATTATGCTACTACTTATACTTACTCTCTCAGCACCTTGGAGCCAGAGGCAAAGACCTAACTTTATAAATAAGCCAAATGAATGCTAAAACAGTGAACCAGCTTGCTGAAGCCACAGGCTGGTTAGAAGAGCCAAGACGACCTCAAGCTGTCTCTTCAAAGGACTAATCTCCTCCCAGAACACCCTACTCCTCTTCGTACCACGCACAGATTTTCATCTTTTTATGAATTTATCTTCCTAACAAGAGTGTAAGCCATTTAAGGTTAAAACCCCTGCATCTTTCACTCCTTTGCCCTTGTGACGTGTATAGCAAATGTGTGGTAACGGTATCAAAAACCAAAAACACAAACAAAAGTCCAGTACCATGCTACTACTAAATAATCCCTTTCAAGGCACCTGGGTGGCTCAGTCGGTTGAGCATCCAACTTTGGCTCAGGTCATGGTTTTGTGGTTCATGGGTTCGAGCCCCACATCCGGTTCTGTGCTGACAGCTCACAGCCTTGAACCTGCTTCAGATTCTGTGTCTCCCTTTCTCTCTGCTCCTCCCCCATTCCCGCTCTCCCTCTCGCTCTCTCGAAAATAAGCATTAAAAAAAAAATTTTTTTTTTTAAATCCCAGCCCTTGGGTGGCTCAGTCAGCTTAGCATCCACTTTTGGCTCAGGTCATGATCTCACTTTGTGAGATCAAGGCCTGCATCAGGCTCTGTGTTGACAGTGCTGAGGCTGCTTGGAATTCATTCTCTCCCTCTCTCTGTTCCTCCCTCGCTCTCTTGTGCCTGTGCATGCTCTCTCTCTCCCTCCCTCTCAAAATAAATAAACTTAAAAAAAAAAAAAGATAAAAAGTTATGCTGACTCTACCCCCCACCAGCCCTTCTCGAGTATGGCTGGAGTCTCCCGGACTCTTTCAACAGATACATGAGGTTAAAACAATTTTCATCATACGCTATGGTGTTTCCCCTTCTCTCATTGAGTCCAAGTGTTGTTTACCCATGAGCGTGATGATACAACAGATTCAATGCATAAGCTGTTAAGAATCCAACTGTCTTCTATTAAGCCAGTTACTAGAGAGATTTACAAGTGAATAGGGAAAACACTCCTCTTATTAAGCTGGTTTTTGTTTTGCAAAATAGGGTTATTTTTCATTAAAAATGAACTGAAATTATAAATTTTTTAAATTTTCCCAGTTGTAACTTCCAGTAAATATGATTTTTATATATAGCTGACAAAAAACAAGAAGCTCTTTAGGATCAGCCTAAGAACCAGTACCAACATAGGAATAGAAATTAATGAAGTTAAAATTTAATGCAGAATAACTAGTTCAAATTGACATGTACGTGACTTTAAATAAGAAGTTACTGGCTTGGAGTTAGAAAGAGATGGAAATGGGCCAATTGCGTGACTTCGAGTTTCTGATTCAAAAGCAAACTGCAAATCTTAGCATAAATTATCCAATCCAGAGATGAAATAGATTAGACTGTGCCTAATTCAATAAGGCCTTAGCTTGTGCACAGAGAAAGGATTCATGAGCAGTCACCTTATGAATATACCAAAAATACTACAAAGTAAAGAAAGTAAAGTAGAGGAAAAAAAGCTGAGCAGATGGGGTCAGAGAAAGCAATGATAATGTTCAGAAACTTCAATGGATTTCTGAACTCAGCATCCAGACAGATAGACTTACCATTACAGGCCACTGAGTCAGAAAGCTAGGTATGTTTTTCCCTGGTTTCCGCATAGAGAAGTCCAGATGCAGAGAATACCATGAATACCTCCAACAAACATTGGAGCAGATAGATAAATGAAATGTGCAAGTGCTGTATTAACTGTTGTGTTCCCAGAAGTTGGGCACATGTTTTGAAATTAGCCTACAGAACAACAGTGATTTTTCTTTCATTTGAAATTAGAGGAACTATAGATTATGTCCACTACTTCTGGTCCATGTGATCTTGGAGCATTCATGTATAGGAATCTATATTAAGCACTGGAGAAATTAAAATACACAGGACAATGCCCACACTCCCTCAAGATTATCCATTAAAAGTTAAAACAACTAAGTAAAATCAAGAGCTGTCACTGATTATCTCTTAAAGGCATGACAGCCAATGAGTGTTTTTAGCTCTGAAGACAGAATAATTCACAGGAGGGTCTTATGCTAGTCCTAAAGGGTCATTTTTCCAAACCTCAATCCTAAATACAAAAAAAGCAGCAATAATGTTTCTTAAATCAGTAAGCCTGGCTTACCAAAACACTACTTTGGTAAAGCAGTTTAATATAAAGTACATAACTAACATTTCTCAAATACAATTTTCAATCAAAATAGTCTTTTCAAACTATTCACTAATGTCACTAGAAATACTGGAAAAGTCCATTTTGCACCTTTTCCCCAGAAAAATGTCACCTTTCAAATTATGGCTTAACAAAAATTTATCTAGGGGCACCTGGGTGGCTCAGTTGGCTAAGCACCCAACTCTTGATCTCAGCTCAGGTCTTGATCTCAAGATTGTGAGTTCAAGCCCCACACTGGGCTCCACATATCATCATAGATACAGATATAGATATAGATATAGATCTAAAAGGATATTCATCTCAGGATTCTTAATAGTAAAAAAAAAAAGTTACTACCAAGAAAAAAAGAATGTTAAAACCATAAATGGGATATAATGCAGTTATTATAAATGACAGAGTATGATACTTACTTACATGGACACTTTACTTGCAGTGAAAGAACTACTAATCCATATGTAGACTTATCCCATTTTATAAATACAAATATGTAGAGATATATACAAATTCTCAACTGAAGTTAATTATGAGTAATAGGATTTATGGATAATTTTTATATTCTTCATAGTACTTAGGGGAATTTGGAAGTGATACAATGAATGCATATCCAGTCTGCAAGGAGAAAAAAAAAAAGATTATTTTAAAATATTAACTCTGTGTTCCTGACTCATCAAGGCCTTTCTCCATCTTGACGGGTTAATAGATAGCTAAAGATGTTTTTAAATTCTTCTCACTCGTAGTTAGTGGATAGAAATTTTTTTGCAAGATAAATTTTTGCCCAAGGGTCAAAACTCTGCTAGAAAAAAAAAGGATAATATTCTCAGCATGAGTTTAATTAAGCTTGCAGCTGATAAGTATCAGGCCTCTCCAGCAACTTGCAGCACTCTGCAAGCCAAGAAAACCATTAAAACGTAGTTTTCAACAAGGAAAAGGACATCAGAAACTTGGAAATGACATGCTCAAGGAAGGTGTTACACATCTGAATCCTAAAGAAAACACCATCTGCGAACTCAGGGCTGGTGCAGACGCCAAGCCTGGTGGGAGAGCTTCAGCTTGTGGTCCAGGCTCCTGAGGGATCTGGGAAGGTAGCAAGAGGAAACCTCAACTGTTCTAAGTACTGAAGTACAAAAGAAGCAAATGGAGGATAGTGTGGACAGTAAGGACTCACACATTAACCGAAACAACGGTTAATCCTTTGCTTTCGGGCGAAACGTTACCAGTTCAACGTGATCATCATCACACTCCCCCTTCCTGCTGATGAAAAGATATGATGTGGCTGGTTAAAATCTTTCACAAAGGGATACAGCCAAGAAAAATACATAAATAAAAGGGTGCATGACAGTGAGGAGGCTGGGAACCAGAACTGGATGCAATTCAGGGCTCCACCGAAGCCCAGGGACACCCCGTGGTGCCTCTCAGCGGGGTGCAAAGCATCAGGCAGGGCTTCAGGTGGCGTGCCGGCGGGAGAGGGCCAGGTGGCCTCTGTCGGCACCGACCGCATAAGCTGGAACATGGGGACAGGAGGAGAGGCAGGGCTTCAACTATGGGCCCATGTAATTCCCATCTGACACCTGGATATTTTAAAAATTAAGTACCAGCTGCTGCGGTCCGAGTTGCCAACTCTTTTCTCCGCATTTGCTGCTGCGCCGCATCACCGGCCCAGCTCTGGACACCTGGTTCTAACAACAGGGTAGCATGGCCCCATTAGTAATGGTCACAGGGAAGGCCGCCAAGATGCTGCGTAATCTGGCTCTTTGGCTCTACTCTAAACCCTACTCTACAGGGTGAACGCCATCCTAAAAGGCTGACAGAACGGCTCTCCACTTTTCCCAAGCATGCATTTTAGAGTTCGTCCTCGTAGGCTATTTATTTGCAACAAAATATTGTAGTTATTTCCTCTTTTCTATTAAAAAAAATCCTCGTAATAGTTCTTTCTACAGCAATACCAGTTTGGTTCCCTCCCACCCCTCACATCCTCTTATGTGCTCTTCATATTCACTGTACCTTAAAATGTGCTTCCTACTAAACATTTATTTTCACCAGCTGTGTGTTCTAAACATAATTTGTCAACGTTCGAAAAGGCACAGAATGGCTACTAGTACACCACAGACCACTTAAATACAGGAATTCAATAATCCACTACATTTTTATTTAAAAAAAAGATCAATGTAGTCACTGGAGATTTTTTTCTTCCTATACTTAAATGAAAAAGGTCATATGGTAAAGAGGCATCTTTTTTTGATAGCTTAAATGTTTATTCGTCAACCTGCTGAAAGGACAGTAGAGCACACGAACCACTTTGGACCTCTCAGCTTGGCAAGCAATTGATCTCTCTGTCCACCCCGCAGCCCTGTGATGATTAATGGCACTGCCCCTACCCGCAAGGCTCCATTAGGCCTGACTCAGGCAAGTCACAGACGCATGAGCGCCACAAGACAGCCCTTGCAAGAGCCCACGGGGCCAAGGACCAGCAAACAAATGCCACACTGGTGCTCCAGCCTTGCCCCCAAAGTCCAGTAACTGAAAAAAGTCCCACTGAAACTTGATTCTGGGAGCGCCTGGGTGTCTCAGTCGGTTGAGCAGCTGAGCAGCCGACTTTGACTCAGGTCATGATCTCACAGTTCTTGAGTTTGAGCCCCCCTGTTGGGATCTGTGCTGACAGCGCAGAGCCTGGAGACTGCTTTGGATTCTGTGTCTCCCTCTCTCTCTGCCCCTCCTTCCCTCCCTTCCCCCACCCCTCCTAAAAATAAACATTAAAAAAATTAAAATTTGATTCTGCTTTGTAAAGAGCTTAGGTAATAGGACCCCCAAAGTAAATTTTAAGAGGGCATCCCTTATAACACCTGACTTATGATTTGTGTCCCATCATCCCAAATTCCTAAGTATATTACCCACTTCTAAGTAGCTATTGATAGTGCAACATAGGATTAACTTTAGAAAAATACCACCAGATAAAATGTACAGGCTGCTTTTAAGATTTATAGGATTTGCAAAAAATTAAAATATGAAAAAAGGCACTTTGTAGTTAAGATGGTAATTTGGCAAGACCTGGACTGTTGTTCTCAGGACACGCACATATACTAAGAAAGTCTACTATACTCAATAGAACTATTTTTTAAAGCTTTGAAAAGCATCCTTTTGTGTAAAACTTGATGTGCTGACATGCAATTTAAAGCCACCTGGTGATTAAGCCTTATTAATTTCCTTTGAGTAATAAAATGTATTCTTTACTCTGTTCTCTGACATTTTGTTTATAGGACTAAGATGTCTTTTTATTAATGAGTAACTTCACACAGTGAATGATCAGGTTCAGTGATTCCATGATGGTCATCAGAATCGTAGGACTGTAGGAGATGCTAAAGTAACTTGGATTCTCTCAGAGCCTCTTTTTCCTCTTCTATTAAACATGGAGAACAGGGGCGCCTGGGTGGCGCAGTAGGTTAAGCGTCCGACTTCAGCCAGGTCACGATCTCGCGGTCCGTGAGTTCGAGCCCCGCGTTGGGCTCTGGACTGATGGCTCAGAGCCTGGAGCCTGTTTCCGATTCTGTGTCTCCCTCTCTCTCTGCCCCTCCCCCATGCTCTGTCTCTCTGTCCCAAAAATAAATAAAAAACGTTGAAAAAAAATTAAAAAAAAAAACAAAAACAAAAACATGGAGAACAGATGCTTACATTTAAGTCTACATGGCAGGACCTTAATAGGCATCAAGAGCTATACAGATGTTAACTGGTGGCATCATTATTCTTGCTAATAAGGAAACACAAAGTCCGCACAGAAAAATACGGGTAGGTAGGCACTTAGTTTTCTATAAACAGCTGTAAACATAAATCAGAAACAGTATAACCAAAAAAAAAAAACCAAAAAAACAAAAAAACAAAAAACACTATTGATTCACATTCCAGAAAACCCAACTGATGGAACCATCCCAGAAAAAAGGAGTAATTAGGCAGGTACTAAGCCTCCTAGCAGACACCTATCTCAGAAATAAGGTAAACAGCACAACGGTGTCTTTATCATCAGCACTTTTCAAGCAATACCTTCTGAAGTCTTTTTTTTTTTTAATTTTTTTTTTAATGTTTTATTTATTTTTGAGACAGAGAGAGACAGAGCATGAATGGGGGAGGGGCAGAGAGAGAGGGAGACACAGAATCGGAAGCAGGCTCCAGGCTCTGAGCCATCAGCCCAGAGCCCGACGCGGGGCTCGAACTCACGGACCGTGAGATAGTGACCTGAGCTGAAGTCGGCTGCTTAACCAACTGAGCCACCCAGGCGCCCCAATACCTTCTGAAGTCTTAACAAAACAGACTACTCCTCACCGTTTTCCCCTGACTGGCCACCAGCTGACAACAGCAACAATTTCAGTTTTAAGCAAATTTCCTACTGATTTAATTAAACAGGAGCACAGCAAAGAAATAGGTCATCTATTTCTCATTTTCAGCTGGACCCCATCTGAAGTTCTCAGTTATGTGAATGCTAAGGTATGGCAAGCGTACGGACTGAGGGATCATTTGTAGTATGCCAAGGGTATAAAAGTTAAATCTAGGTTGGCTCCCCGTGCATGGGTGAGGACCCAATTGTTTGGTGGTTTTCTCGAGAATGTCATAGGTACTGAATCCAGATTTTTAATTTACTGTAGAAAATACCTTAATAGCATGAAATCAAAACCCTTGGACTAAAGGAAACATACACTTAAAAATAATAATAGACTGATGGCTAGGCAAATGAATAAGCAAATACAGCAAAATGTGCACTGTAGAATCCGGATGGTGGCCTTATGGGTGCTAAGTGCATAATGGTTTCAACTTTGTGCATGTTTGAAAATTTTCATAATCAAGTGCCGGGGAAAAATAATTCAAAACTGTAATCACAATAAAGATGAGAGTAGGCCCCCCTGGAAAGACCTCAGCCTGGAAAAGATACTGGTTCTTAGCTGAACCCCAGAAACTCTCAAGGTTTAAAACTGGAAAATGCCTTAGGAGTCCTCTAGGGCAGGTAAAATATGTGGTCTTATAGGTCTGTGAAAAATTAGGAAAATAGCAATTATCATAGCATTTTCAAAAAAAACTAAAAAACTATTTTTTGCTGAGATTATTTGCCTCTGCTCTTCTATTTTTATATATTTATTTTGAAAGAGTGAGAGAGAAAGAGCAGGGGAGATGGTGAAGGCGGGGGCGGGGGGGTGGGGGGAGAGAAAACCTCAAGCAGGCTCCACTCTCAGCATGGAGCCCCACATAAGGGCTCAATCCCACAATCCTAGAATCATGACCTGAGCCAAAATCAAGAGTGGGATGCTCAACCGACTAAGCCACCCAGGTGCCCCAACTCTTCTGGTTTTTAAATATCCTTTATTACATGAAATGTTGGTAATGGCAGATAATAGATTTGGTTCTTTAGGTTCCCACTTAGCAGTCAAATCTGATCACTTTTCATATATGATCAATCTCCTCTCCTACCTTGATGTGTAAGCCCTTGACCTGCCTTCACAAGAATCTCCCCTACCCATGAGGTCTCTTCCCAGTAATTTTCCACCCACTAACATCTTCATGCTGCTCATTGGCTATTAATTCCCAGCTCTCTTTGCTGTATTTGGAGTTGAGTCTGATCTCTTTTCCTCTATTAAAATGCCCCTGGGGCATCTGGGTGGCTCAGTTGGTTGAGCGTCTGACTTCGGCTCAGGTTATGATCTTCAAACCCCGCGTTGGGCTCTGTGCTGACAGCTCGGAGCCTGAAGCCTGCTTCGGATTCAGTGTCTCCCTCTCTCTCTGCCCCTCCCCCACTCATGCTCTGTCTCTCTCTGTCTCAGAAATAAACATGAAAAAAAAATTAAAAAAAAATAAAGTGCCCCTATTGCAACAGTCTTGAAAAACATATTCCTTACCATTTTAATAAGAGTTACAATAATTTTTTTTTAGTCATACCTTTATATAGATATATATAAAGGTCTTGGGACCTCCAGGTACAGAGAACTTGACAGCTAGTCACAATGTTTGCTGGAAAGAACAGTTTACTTCCTTAGTAGGACTTAAAGACACCATGATTTCAAATGCTGAGATTTGAAATTTCCCAGAAGCATTAAGACATTAAAAATCAAACAAATGACCTCCCTGCACCCACCTTCTCCAATGCTGACCTCTTACCACCTGATTAGTCCATGATTTCACTTTAATTTCAAAGAATGACACTAAAGGGGAAAAGACTATGACATAAAAATTTTCATGAGGACAATGACTATGTCTTATATTATGGGCCCAGAATAGGACCCATACCTGACACACAGTAGGAATGCCACTCTTTCCCTGAGAGAATGGAAGATGAATAGTGTTTATTTCCTGAAAGAGGATGGCATAAATTCAAAGGGGGTGGGGGTGGGGGGATCAATCCTCTGTTCAAATTTAGACAAATCAGAACAAAGCATAAAGACAACTCCAACAACAACCAAAACATCTACAATTAAAAGACATCTTCTTTGAAAAAATAATTTGTCCTTCTTTCTCAATCTTCCAAATAACAGAAGAGGGAACACTTCCAAATACATTTTACAAAGCCAACATTACCTCGATACTGAAACCAGACAAGGGCACCACAAGAAAAGACAATTAGAGGCCAATATTCCTCCTGAACATAGATGCAAAGCTCAACAATATATTAGCCAACTGAATTCAACAACACATTAAAAGGATCACACACCATGATCAAGTGGGATTTATTCCAGGGATCCAAGGATGGTTCAATACACACAAATCGATTGATATAATACACAGTAACAAAATGAAGGATAAAAATCACATGATTATCTCAACACATGGAGAAAAAGCATTTGACAATAGTCAGTATCCATTTCTGATAAAAGCTCTCAACAAAATCGGTATAGAGGTAATGTATCTCAATGTAATAAAGGTCATCTATGACAAGCCCACAGCTATCATCATACTCACTACTCACTGGTGCTAAGCTGAAAGTTCTTCCTTTAAGATCCAGAACAAGGCAAGGATGTCTACTCTCACCACTTTTTTTTAGTTTATTTATTTATTTTGAGAGAGCAGAGTGAGTAGGAGAAGGGAAGAAAGAGAGGGAGAGAGAGAATCCCAAGCAGACTCCACACTGTCAGCAAGGAGCCCGATGTGGGGCTCAAACTCACAAACCATGAGATCATAACCTGAGCCAAAACCAAGAGTCAGAGGTTTAACTGACTGAGCCACCCAGGTGTCCCTCACCACTTTTACTCAACACAGTACTAGAAGCCCTAGCTAGAACAATTAGGCAGAAACAAAGAAAAAAAAAAGCAAAGAAAGAGCATCCCCATCAGAAAGGGAGACATAAAGACTGACACTATTTGCAAATGACATGATATAAATAGAAAACCCTAAAGACCACCAAAAACCTATTGGGATAAACACATGCAGTCAAGTTACAAGATACAAAATCAATATGCAAAAATCAGTTGTATTTCTATACACTAATAATGAACTATCAGAAAGAGAACTTAAGAAAACAATTCCACTTACACCTAGACACCAAAGAATAAAATACCTGGAAGTAAATTTAACCAAAGAAGTGACAGAACTGTCACTAAAAACTATCAGACACTGATGAAAGAAAGTGAAGAAAATACAAATGGCAGACACTCCATGCTCATGGATTAGAAAAAACACTGTTGAAATGTCCAGACTACCCAAAGCAATCTACAGATTCAATGCAGTCCCTCTATCAAAATTCCAAAGACATTTTTCACACAACTGGAACCATCCTAAAATATGTATGGAGCCACAAAAGACCCCAAATGGCCCAACACATCTTGAGAAAGAACAAAACTGGAGGCATCACGCTTCCTGATTTCAAACTATATTATAAGGCCACAGCAATTAAAATAGCACGGTATTGGCATAAAAACACATAGGTAAATAGAGCAGAGAACCCCGAAATAAACCCCTACATACATAGATGGCCAATTTATGACAGAGGAGCCAAGAATACATGATCGGGGGAAGTCAGTCTCTTCAATGAGTGGTGTGGGGGAAAACTGGACAGCCACATGCAAAAGAAAGAAACTGGACCACTATTGTACAGCAGACACAAACATTAACTCAAGACGGATTAAAGACTTGAATGCTAGCTGAAACCATAAAACTCCTAGAAGAAAACATAGGTGGTAAGCTCCTCAACCTGGATCTTGGCATCAATTTTTTGGTGTGACACCAAAAGCAAAGGCAACAGAAGCAAAATTAAACAAGTGAGACTATTCAAACTAAAAAGCTTCTGCACAGCAAGGGAAACCATCAACAAAATGAAAAGGGACCTTACTGAATGGAGGAAAATATGTGCTAGCCATATATCTGATAAGGGGTTAGTATCCAAAATATAGAAAAAACTCATCCAACTCAATAGCAAAAAAAAAATTTTAATTTAAATTTAAAAAATCTCATTTTTTTTAATGGGCAGAGAATCTGAATGGATATTATTTTTTTTCCCAAAGAAGACATACAGATAGCCAACATGAAAACGTACCCAACATCACTAACCCTCAGGGATATGCAAACTAAAACCACAATGAGATATCAGCTTATACCTGTTAGAATGGCTATGATCAAAAGAACAAGAAATAACAAGCGCTGGTTAGGATGTGGGGAAAAAAAGGGAACCCTTGTGACTGTTGGTGGGAATGTAAATTGGTGCACTATGGGAAACAGTATGGAAGTTTCCTCAGAAAATTAAAAATCTAATTACCATATGATCCAGCAATTCCACTTCTAGGTATTTATCCAAAGGAAATGAAAACACTAACTCAAAAAAATACCTACATCTTCATGTTCATTGTGGCATTATTTACAATAGTCAAGACACGGAAAAAAACCTAATTGCCCATTGATAGATGAATGGATAAAGACAATGTGGGTGTGTATCTACATATCATATATATTTTATACATATATATTTCATATATAGATATATACACCCAATGGAGTATTTTTGGCCATACAAAAGGAAATCCTGCCATTTGTGAGAACATACGTGGACCTTGAGCCATTATGCTAAGTGAAACAAGTCCGAGACAAATACTATATTACCTCACTTATGTGTGTAAATCTTAAAAAAAAAAAACAAAAAAACCTTATAGATACAGAGAATAGATTGGTGAACGGTTGGGAAGGGTGTACAAAAATGGGTTAAGGTGGTCAAAAGGTAATGCACAGGGTGATGACTACAGTAATAATACTGTCTTGTACATTTGAAGTTGCTAAGAGCAAATCTTAAAAGTTCTCATCACACACAATTGTAACTGTGTGTGGCGATGGGTGTTAACTAGATTTATTGTGATTTCACAATATATACAGATGCGGAATCACGCTACACATCTGAAATTAATGTCAATTATATCTCAATAAAAATTTGTCCTCAATAATATATTTTTAGAAAACAATTCTAGGATGCAGTTTTATCAGCTGGTACTACCATAACCATAGTTAGGAAGCACTGCGTGGTGGGAAAATATCAGAGATGTCTACCTAACTGAAGCTGAAACACAGAATAAACACAACCCCTCAGAACGGTTAAATCCTCTGCCAAAAGCATCACTAGTCTTTGAAGGAAACTGATCCAGGTTCCTAAGGGACAGCCCAGAAGCTCCATCCCAGAGGAGAAGACTTCATTGTGTTAAATCTGAAAAATGGAGGAGAGCTTAACCACCTGCTTTAAAATAGGAAATGAATACCTTCTGCAGGTTACCAGAAAGGCAGGTGACATGTTTTAGGCCACTGTGAACTTTTAATTCATCTGCAAGTAAGTGCTATGGAGAGTTTTGTTAAATGAGACACCTTCCTCCACAATCCATTCCTTTTTATCTTATTTTTTTTTTCAACGTTTATTTATTTTTGGGACAGAGAGACAGAGCATGAATGGGGGAGGGGCAGAGAGAGAGGGAGACACAGAATCGGAAACAGGCTCCAGGCTCTGAGCCATCAGCCCAGAGCCCGACGCGGGGCTCGAACTCCCGGACCGCGAGATCGTGACCTGGCTGAAGTCGGACGCTTAACCGACTGCGCCACCCAGGCACCCCCCTTTTTATCTTTATAGAAGAAGAAGTAGAGAACCTCAAGATTCTTCCGCTGCAAAAGTTAAACAGGAAGTTCCCAGGCAGGAGCTCTGCTAAGAGGTGTAAGAGGGGTGGCTGTGCTAGAGGAGGTCAGAAGAAAAAATGAAGGCCAGGGGATTTCTGAGCTTTGGATCAAGAGAGAAATAGTGGTTTCTCTGTCATCACCACCTCACAGACAACCAACGTGATTCACTGGTGATTGTTAATTAGTGCCAATAGCTGGGGAGGCAGAACAGCCTACAGATTCCAAAACAAATCTAAATGCGTGTGGGCTATTTGCTGGATTTAAACAAGGCTATTTCATCACAATTTTGAACACTATGAGACACAAAGAACTTAAAATAGTTTTTTTTTGTACCCATGCCTGGGTCACTTTTATAAGAAAGATACTAGGGGGAAAAAACAACAACAACAACGAGGGGCACCTGGGTGGCTCAGTAGGTTAAGCGTCCGACTTTGGCTCAGGTCATGATCTCACAGTTTGTGGGTTCAAGCCCCACATCGGGCTCTGTGCTGACAGCTCAGAGCCTGGAGCCTGTTTCAGATTCTGTCTTCCTCTCCCTCCACCCCTCTCCTGTTCATGCTCGGTATCTCAAAAATAAACACAAATAAAGAGAATTGTATAGTTGTAGCTATACCCCAAGTAAAATGCTGCTGTAATTACCGATTTCTGTACAAGCAAAAATTTATCCCTGACAAAAACGTGAATGTGATGCTTTCATATACAGACTATTACACGTTCTCTGGTGTTTTCTGCTGCGGTAGTTTCGGGCATGAACTCCATATCCACTTGTATCTGTAAGTCCAGTGGACCACTGATGAGAGTAAGGTTGGACAAGCTGGGAAGAAGTCAAAATGGGCTCCTAATCCATTAAAAACTGAATCAACTTCCAGGTCCCTGAAACACAGGAACCACTTGGGTGGGATTTAAAGTTTTAGAAGAGAAGGGTGCCCGGGGGGCTCAGAGCTGCCAATTTCAGCTCAGGCCATGATCTCTCAGTTCATGAGTTCAAGCCCCACACACCCTCTGTCCTCCTTTCTCTGTGCCCCTCCCCTGCTGGCCTGCTCTTTCAAAAAAAATAAGCCTAACTTAAAAAAAAAAAAAAAAAGTTTAAAGTCATGGAGAGAGAAGGGAAGTAGCTGCCCTGTGGGGGTCCCTGGGTCAAACTGTTGTTTCCCATGGGCTCTCTCTGAGCAGATCTAACAGTCTAAATCCATAATTTCAAAGCCAAACTAAAAAAGAAAACTTTTTAATCCATTTTTTTTAAAGATGTGAGCTCTGTGGATGTTATTTTTAACTGTAACACCTTACAGAGTCTTACAACCTAGCATATAGCCCTTAATCAAGTGGCTAAAATCTTCAGCCACAATAGAAAGCTTTTTGAGGAGCCAGGAAATTCCATTCAGCACAACGCCAATAAATACTGAATTAATAAGTGAGGGTCTTCAGTTTCTGGATCCTCAAGTCTTACAGGGATTTCTTAAGCTAATTCTCTAGGCCTATAACCTACAGAGAATCTCTGCTCGAAAAGGATTAACAAGAAGTGGCAAAAAATAGAACATTTATCCTTAATTTTTTATCGTCCAAAAGGTCAGCCTTAGAGTTCAACTGTCCTCTAACTGCTCAAACACCGAGATGCCAATTCTTCCTCCCCAGGAAGGCATTGAAAGTAACTCACTTTCTGGAAGGGTAAGCAAATCCCTTCTGATTCAGACCTTGATTCATAGCATCCCCCTGGTCCCTACTCTGTGAGCAATCTCTTTACCAATTCTCTCTCTCTTAGGTACCTTCTAGAACAAAGGGAATTCCTCCTTCCATGAAATACTATAGTAAAGGGCAGTGTTACTGGTAGCAGCGTCTGATCATAGCCCTACAGATCTTTCTCTCCCCTTCTCTATTTCGGACATTTTGATCATTCAGGATGTGTGTTTTCAGGAAGAGTAAGTACAGTTCAAGGTTTGAGGAAGTGGTACAGTACATCTGACATCTGGCAAAGGGAGGGGACAAGATAACAGTGCTTAATCCTGGCTATAGATAAATGCACCATAGTTTAATACCCTGTAAGAAGGCAGTTTGGTATTGTGGGCTGTGGAATCATGCTTGGGTTCAAATACAGGCTCTGTTAAGGTGGTAGGACTCTGGGAAAGTCGCTTAATCATTCATTACCTCTGTGCCTTATTTTATATATACTATATATATCATATATACATTCTGTTACATATATATTGCTTATATATGTAGATATATATATTGCTTAATCATTCATTGCCTGTGTCTTATTATATATATATATATTCTGTTACATATATATTCTGTCATATATATATTCTGTTTTATAGAAAATGCAAATGCTACTGCCTACTTTATAGGGTTGTTGCGAGAATCAAATGATATGATACAAAGCTGCAAACAGTGAAAGTACTAAACAGTAAGCACCTATTGTTAGCTATTATTAGTACTATGTATATACTTTAAAAGAATGAGGCAATTCTGTATGTATTGACTTGGAATAAAGTCCATGACATAGCGTTTTCTGAAAATGCTACAGAATAACATACTCAGTAGGAGTCTATCGTGGGAAGAAAAAAGAAACACATGATGCATATTTATAAGTGCATTCAAAGAAGTCTAGAAAGGCACACACACCAAACACTAAACAGTTACTAACCCTAAAGGGAGTGGGGGGGGGGTACCTACATTTGTAAAGGTATAGGTCTTTGCTTGAATTCACAAGTGTGTACTAGTTTCACAACTAATATTTTTAATATTTTAATCCACTATTTTTTAATGTTTATTTATTTTTGAGAGACAGAGCACACACGTGAGACTATGTGTGGGGAGGAAGAGAGAGAATCCCAAGCAGGCCCCATGCTGTCAGCACAGATCCCAGTATGGGGCTCCAACTCACCAACTGTGAGATAGTGACGTGAGTTGAAATCAAAAGTCCAAGCCACTTAACCCAGTGAGCGTTTAATAAGTAGTTTTTAGGAGTGCCCAGGGAGCTCAGTCGGTTAAGCGTCCGACTTGGGCTCAGGTCATGATCTCACGGTTGGTGAGTTTGAGCCCCACGTCTGGCTCTGTGCCTGGAGCCTGCTTTGGATTCTGTGCCTCCCTCTCTGTTCCTTCCCTGCTCACTCGTGCTCTCTCTCTCTCTCAAAAACAAAGATTCAAAAAAAATTTTTTTATTTTAAAAAATAACTGATTTTTAAAATTAAAGATTTTTACAGGGGTCCTTCTAACCTTCATACTGAACATCTCTCACATCTGGGTCTAGGAAAAGGCAAACTTCTTAGAGATAAGGAAATGGAGGCCTAGCTAGGAGGAGGTGTAGCCCCTCCCATCCATCCCTGCCACAGCTCTCATTTCAGAGTCCCTTATATTCTTTAGTCCTGAGCGTATCATGTGCCTGCCATAGGAACCAAACGTTCTGAAACTGGTTTTTATTCCCCTTTCCTTTTCTTCCCGTTTGAGGTCCTCCTTTTATCGTGCCCAGAGAGCTTCCACATGGGTTATAACATCTTCCCTCCTACTTCTCATGACTTTCTCACTATCTCCTTGTCATTCTGCCCCTCAGACAGATGCTCTCACCTTGTAAATCCCACTGGAGCGACAACTGGCTGGGTTGTTCAGGTTTTTTGGCAAGCACAAGTCCCCCACCTCACACAATTGTAGGACACAGTATGCCTCCGAGCTGTTTTGCCTTGCAGTGCGTCTAAATGGGCTTTAAACATTTTTTTTTTAATTTCACTCAAGAAAAGGTGTTTGGTATGTATGGACAGGCATTTCTTCCTTACACAGGTGTTTATCTTTGCTTTGGATTCTCCTATAAATTATAAGGCTATCTGGTACTCCCCCCCCCCACACACACACACACAACATTCCCTAACCAGGCTTGTCCCTTATTATGTGTTAATGGTTATTGTTTTAGCACCCAACCTTCTCACTGGGTTTTGTCACCATCTTTTATATTCCAGTAGTCTCTCCCCATTTATTCACCTCTTCTATTAAAACCCACGGAGAAAAGGTCGTATGATGAAAAGAAAAGGAAAAAAGAATTCTAGACTCTAAGCAGAGCGTCTTGCAAGCCCCGTCTCGCACCGGAACCCGGAGCGTCGGGAACCCTGCCTGCTCGCGGGTATCCGGGCCACCAGAACAGGGTCAGCATCGAAGCGCCCAGGCGTCGGGAGAGCCGATTGGTTCCCGGGTGAACCAATCAGCGAGCGATGCCGTTCGCGGAGAGGGGAGGGCCAAGATCATGGAGCAGATGGAGTTAAAGGAAAAGGGGCAGGTGTGCCCGGCACCGGGGTTTTGCGTGCACTTGTGCACCCACCGGGTCATTGTTAAGCCCTTATCTCTGGTCTCCTAAATGCCACCTTCCCAATTTCCCAGTTGCATAAAGATGAGTAGGAGGAGAAACCTTACTTATCCTATCATTCATAAGATGGTCATTAATAGTCAATGGAGGAGTAGCTGGGGAGGCGGGGAGGCCATTAAAATCCTCCCTCCTTTCCCAGTTCCACTCCAGGTCGTCAACCTAACTGAATCAGTTCTTGAAATAGTAAATCACTCAAACGCTCGCTTAATCGCCAAAGCTGATTACCAAAATGCTATCGTTAGACACCTGAAATAAGTTCCCACTCCCAGAGGACTGGGGGAAACAGTACTGGCACTTACCGAACGCGCAGAGGTTTACTACCCGCTAAAGGAGAAGCGAGCAAGCTCCTAGACTTAAGTCAGAGAAACTGAGACCTTCTCATATGTGTAACCTTGCACACGAACTGCCCCCCACCCACCCACTCATGCGCAGCGACAGCTCCTCCTGACTCTTCCCCACAAACTTCATACGGTGGCGCAAAGCTTTTGGGGAGGGTGGGCGCAGATGCCAGCTTTCCCTGCTGTGTTTCAAACTTCAGCAAAGCTGTTCTACGCACTTTCTTCCAAGTGTCACAGCCCCCGGAATCACAGACCCGTGCAACCTTAGCTTTCCCACGGTCCAGCGCTGCCACCCACCATCCACCACCCATACCCGGGCTGGAGACGCTGCGTCCTTGGGGTTGGGGGAAGGGGGAGTAGGAAAAGAGAGGAATGGCCAGTGTAAGTAAAGAGGTCCCCGCCGAGGCCTGGACGCCGGCAGCCCCTGGAGGGCCCTGAGGCCGAAGAAGGAGGAGAGAGGAGGGCTGGAACCGTGCGGGGAAGGGCCGCGAGGAGAGCAGGGGCGCCGCCGGTGTCGCTACACTCACTCTGCGTAGCCAGTGGCCCAGGGCAGCCTCCGGGTCTCCTTGAGGATGAGGATGGGGCGGGCGATGTGGTCGGCGCTGCACTCCACCTCGTCCTGAGACAGCCCCAGGAACTCCGGCCGCCCGTAGGGGAAGCGCAGGGGCAGGTCCGAGCCTCCACAGCCGCCGCCGCTGTGCTCGGAGCCTGAGCTGCCAGCCATGATGCCGCCCATGAAATTGGCCACGGCAGATTTCACTCGGGTGAGCATATTACTCCGGCGCCCGGCAGCAGCGGTGCGAGCAGGAGGCGGCGGCGGGGGCCGGACGAAGCGCAGCGCGGGGCATGCAGGCTGCGGCGGGCGCCGGGCGCACGGGCAGCCGGGCCGCTGGGGCGCGCCGCGCGGCTCCCGGAGCCTAGTGCTGCAGGGGGCCGGGCCCCGGCCTCCCGCGCTCCGTGCAGCCGCCGCCGCCGCCTCCCCCCGCTACACTTCCGCAACGGAGCGGCATGGAGCGGGCCGGCCGGGCCCGGGGAGACGCCGCGCGCTCCGGGAGCGACTGGGCGACCGCCGCGGCAGCAGGTTCCTTCCCCGCCCTCTGCGCCCGACTCCTGCGTGAGCGGAACTGAGCCCACCCGGCGAGCCGGCAGAGCCGGCGCGGCTGCTGCCACGGCTACCGCCGCCGTCCAGTCATGTGATAATCAGGCTGCAAGGGCTCGAGCAACTGCCGTGGCCGTGGCCTCGGCCCCTCCCCTGCCGGCCCGAGCGAGGCTCGCACCGGGATCGTGACCTCCTGGGGGAGGGGGGAGCCGGGCTGGGTCGGTACCTGGCGGAGGGGATGGGGGCGCTGTGAGCTGAAAGCAGTATACAGGTGTTAGGGGAGGTCACGTGGAGCCGGGCCGAGCCAGTAGAGGAATCCCCTAGCTGAGGAATGCTTGCCTGCGCCTCCGGGAATGGAAACTTCGGGAGCTGGAGGTTTGGGAAGGGGAGACAGGTGGAATCTCGGTGGGCCGGCCCCATGGTGGGCCGGCAGTGGAAATGAGGAGCACCTGGTGTGAAAGACTTTTCAGAGCTTTAACACAACAAAACTCACAAGTGTTGCATAAGAATCATTAAAAGTTTTTCCCTAGGCATTTCTAGAATTACTTTTATTCCTCATTAGCACCACGCACAACATTATCTACCGGGCAAACCCTATTTCCAACCCAGAATAAGCTTAACGGTAGGAACACAAAAGAGCTCTCAGAAATCAGAAGCAAGCCCTGTTTTACCTAGTACTTAACTGTTTAATAAACTTATACAAGTATTTTCCTCCAACATAGGAACAAAAGTGTATTTTCAAAGCTGGCCCTGTTTAATATTGAGACACTTAATGTAAACTATTTTCTTAAACAGAAAAATGAAAAACCAACTGATGAATGTGTTTCATCAGGGGTAACATTTGTTAAATATTGGCTTAAAAAAATTTTTTTTTGCAAGAAAGCTGTATCCTGTTCATGTTTACTTATTCTGTATCCTGTTCCCATGTTTACCTACCATTTAATTTGCCAGGATTCTGTGTTACTTGTGGAGTTACTTACTGAACAGCTCAGTAAGTTCGGGAGGGAATACAGGCCCTCATTCTTCTCAGCACTAGGAAGCTGGGAGAGCAGCCCAGGTGTTGGTGGGAAGGTAATTCTCTGAAGAGGAACTGGAATTTTTGCTCTCAGGTGAGGCCTGGGTAAACCTCACTGATCTCTTTTCTTTTCTTTTCTTTTCTTTTCTTTTCTTTTCTTTTCTTTTCTTTTCTTTTCTTTTCTTTTCTTTTCTTTTTTGTACTTATAGTATATATGTATATATTTTTTTACTGTTTATTTTTGAGAGAGACAGAGAAAGACAGAGTATGAGCAGGGGAGGAGCAGAGTGAGAGGGAAACACAGAATCCGAAGCAGGCTCCAGGGCCAGATGTGGGGCTCGAACCCACAAACCATGAGATCATGACCTGAGCAGAAGTCCGATGCTTAACTGACTGAGGCACCCAGACACCCCTGTATCTATAATATTTTTAAAGGCATTTTCGCCTTTGGCTTTTTCATAACCAGGAACTCCAGTTTACAGCATCCCAAGTAATTATGTAAAAAACAAAAAAACGAGAGAACCAACATGCAAATGTCCAGTGAAATACCATTTCTGTCAATGAGTTTTTACTACTTTTCACAGAACAGAAAAATAATTTTATCTTGAGCCCCTTTCTCTAATTTTAAATTCGGGGGGAGGATTCTAAATAAGGCAAAATCTAAATGAACAACAAACCGTTGTTCAACCGTTGCTTTGCTAAACTATGAACTCCTTCCAATTGGAAAATCTATGTAGTGGCTAAACATCTAACCAACCACATGCACTGGCATCCACCGAGTCTCCATAAACGCAGAATCCCTTTCTCAAGCTTTCATTGTAGAACAATTACCCTTTACCGATGTCCTTTGGATACTTCAGTAACTAGCCTCTATCAAGATCAATTTACTGTGTTCTGACCTTCTTTCGCTTATAGCAAGGCATTAGTATTTACTAAATATAGGATTTAAAATTTTTCCTGTCTAATTTATTTTCAATTTAAAGTAGTACCTGATCATAGTCAATAAATAAATAAAACCCAGGGCACCTGGGTGGCTCAGTTGGTTAAGCATCAACTTCGGCTCAGGTCATGATATCACAGTTGGTGAGTTCAAGCCCTGCATCCAGCTCTGTGCTGATAGCTCAGAGCCTGGAGCCTGCTTTGGATTCTGTGTCTCCCTCTCTCTCAGCCCTTTCCCTGCTCATGCTCTCTCTCAAAAAGAAATAAAACATTTAAAAAATAATTTAAAATTTTTTGAACAATTTGTAAAATGATTAATAAATAAATAAATGAAATACAATTGAATAGAACTGTAAATGAAAAAGTAAAAGACTCTAAAAATTTCCCCAGGGGATCACTACTGTTAATATTTTCTCTAGGCTTCCAAAATTTTTCTCAAATAGGATATTTGGTATCATTGAATTTGGTAATATTAGCCAGATTTGTGAACCACAGTTTTATAACAAGTTCTCCTATTTCACTGTAACCTGAGTATTATCTATCACAGAAAAGTGATGCTATATCTTTAGCTTTGCAAGTCTAGTTTGTTTTGCAAAAACAAGCAGACAGACTTTCATACCTGTTCTCCTTTGAATATTTTTTTAATGTTTATTTATTTTTGAGAGAGAGACGGAGACAGAGACAGAGCAAGATCATGACCTGAGTTGAAGTCAGACGCTCAACTGACTGAGCCTCCTTTGAATATTTCTATAGTATGAGTGTTTATCACTAACTGAAAAACCCACTACCTTTATACCCACCCCTAAGAGCAGTGTCACATCACAGGATTTTCCAGAGAAATATTTTTCATATAATTAACTTCTCAATTATGTCATTCTTGAAGATCAGCTGGGAGGTAAATTCTGATTAAAATGAGATGGTCATCCCTTTTAGGGGAGCCCCCCCCCAAAATGCCTTTCACACCTATTACAAATGCAAATTTGGGAGTATCTGTGCTCCCACCCTTAGGATGAGCAAGTCCCTGAATTTAAGTGGTGAGTAATCAGAAACTGAGAGACACTCAATGTTTGTTACACACTGTACATATGTCCCAGTCATTAATAGATTTACTTCACTCGTCTGTTTCATATTTCCTTCCCCCCAGGAAAATGTGAGTTGAAGACCTTACCAGGACGTTCATTTACAGGGTAGATACATGGACCTCCTACTTGGTTACTCGTCTCATAAATACAATCTCATTTCTAGGCCTATAAAACTATGGCTTTTGTGGATGGAACTGGAGGGTATTATGCTAAATGCAATTAGTCAGAGAAAGACAAAAATCATATGACTTCACTCATATGAAGACTTTAAGAGACAAAACAGATGAACATAAGGGAAGGGAAACAAAAATAATATAAAAACAGGGAGGGGGACAAAACAGAAGAGACTCATAAATATGGAGAACAAACTGAGGGTTCCTGGAGGGGTTGTGGGAGGGGGGATGGGCTAAATGGGTAAGGGGCACTAAGGAATCTACCCCAGAAATCAGTGTTGCACTATATGCTAACTAATTTGGATGTAAATTTAAAAAGTAAAATTAAAAGAAAAGAAAAAAATAAAACTATGGCTTTGATACACAAGGACTGTGCCATCCATAAGACTATTTTCAAGGGGAATAAAAGGTCTGGATAATTTCTTCGGTGAAAACATCACAGATTCCCCCTAAATATTTAATTACAAATCGAAAAACAATAATTTACAGTGGAATAACCTGGCAGACATCCCGTAAAACAAGCGACCAAGGTTAACATCCTGTACCTGCTGACATCGTGCAGCGACAGGAGCACATCACTTATGCGACATGCTTCCCCAAATCTTTAACTTCATTATACTCTTGAGAAAACATGAGTCAAACCCAAACTGAGGATATTTGACCAGGCATCTTCAAAAGTGTCAAGACCCAAAATAAAAACAAAAACAGGAAAGACTGAGAAGCTGTCAGATCGCAGACAGAGGAGACACAGCACTACAATGCTGTAGCTGTGTTAATTTCTTAGTTTTGATGTCAACATCAGAAGAAGCTGGATGAGAGATGTACAGTGTTAAAAGCAGTTTTCAAAAAAAAAATCAGGGGTATTTTGGTTCAAGTAGAAAGCAAACATTTGTTTGGAAGTCAGGCCAGGAAAAGGATGAATAGTACCTTTCCAGGACTCCTCTCTCGCACAGCTGTAGATTCATGCGTCCCTTATTGTGCTAACCTCCTCATATCATAACTAGCAATTTACCTATGTCTTCCCATTAGGTAGTGAAGTCCTATGGAGGAAGAACATTCTTATTATCTTGGTATTTCTAGCACCTAGCCTAATGCCTAGCAAGTAATAGGGTCTGGTTGGTAAATTAACTCTTTAAAAAAAATTATATTCAGAGGGCACCAGGGTGGCTCAGTCAGTTAAGCGTCCCACTTCGACTCTGGCTCAGGTCATGATCTCATGGTCCATGGGTTCAAGCCCCATGTCAGGCTCTGCACTGACAGCGTGGAGCCTGCTTAGGATTTTCTCTCTCTGTCTCTCTCTCTGTCTCTCTCTCTGTCTCTCTCTCTGTCTCTCTCTCTCTGCTTCTCTCCACCACCACCACCCCCCTCAAAATAAATAAACTTTAAAGAATTATATCCTTTCTTTATATTTATGACCTGTGTTTTCCTAAAGATTTTTCTCACTTTATCCCTTAGGATCTGTGCTAAGCAGAACTTCCTTAATAAGAGAAGGCTTAGTTCACTTCAGACAATATCCAGATTGATAATAAATGGATACCAAGTCATGTAGAGCTCTGCTTCACACTGAACTGGTAACCTGTTTTAGCTCTTAACAAGGATATGACATTAAATATTCAGTTTTGCTTCAGAAATAGTTTATTTATTTATTTAAACTAGGATTCATGCCCAGCATGGAGCCCAACATGGGGCTTGAACTCACAACCCTGAGATCAAGACCTGAGCTGAGATCAAGAATCAGATGCTTAACCAACTGAGCCACCCAGTAACTCACAGAAATAGTTTAGATTCTGGTTTTGTATGTAGTAATATACTGACTGAAAATCCCTGACATTGAAAGGGATTCATTTATTTCTTCATACTAAATGAGACCATTTATTTATAAATAACAATTTCCTTATCCATCAAGACATTTATAGCTAATTTTTGAGTACAGAATTATAGTGCATTCGCAATGTTTACATCGATCAAATCCAGATGTTCCCTAGATTATAAACATCTGATTTCGGAACATCTGGTACATTCAACCAATGGATTACACCTGACTTTTCCTAGTACTTTCCCATTGGCCACCTCTATAGGCTATTCTGTCCCTCACCCACATTGTCCTAGACTGAAACCACAGCTTTGTAACTGATATGGGAGTTGTATCAGCCTGTAACTCCCCCAAATGATTCCTGATCCCATATTACCTACTTTAGATTAGACTCTGAAATGTGCTCATAATCAGAATACGTATAGATAAAATGGGAAAAAATAGTCATTTCAATCTCATGGGATAGCTGCAAGGATCGATGAGATAATGGTTGTAAATATGATACAACTAATCGTAAGGTTGTCACCCTTCCTGGTTATATGTATTTTTTTCCTTAGGTACTAGTTTTTAACATTAAAATTTTAAACCATTTCCTTTTTCTATTTTCCTCATACAGCAATAAAAATAGCTATACCTACCTCCTAGGATTATTTTGGTGATTAAATGGAATAACAGGAAAATTGCTAGTATTCTTCCTGGTACAGAAGGGGCGGTTGATAAAAGCATAATAAGTGCTATGAAACAGTAGTCCCTTTATCTGAGTTTTGCTTTCTGCCGGTTTAATTACCCACAGTCAACCCTGGTCCAGAAGCAGATGATCCTTCTTCTGACAAATCTTAAGGTCAATAGCACCCTGATGCAACGTCACAACATCCGAATCATTAACCTCACTTCATTTCATATGTAGTCCTTTTACTGTATCACACCATCACAAGAGTGCAGTACAATCAGGTGTTTTGAGAGAGCACGTTCACATAGTCTTTATTACAGTAGATCATTATAATATAATAATGTTATATTATTATTATTACTCTCCTTTATTATTAATTCTTGTTACTCTCTCACTGTGCCTAATTTATAAATTAAACTTTGTTGTAGATATGTATGCATAGGGAAAAACATAATATATATAGGATTAGGTACCATCCATGGTTTCAGGCATCCACGGGGGGTCTTGGGATATATCCTCCTTGGATGAGGGCGGGGGGGACTACTGTACTTACTGACAGCACCCTGCACTGTGAGGGAGGGGGAGTTGACACACATTGTCTCCAATGCTCTTAGCCAACACTGTAACTTAAACATGGTTTCTCATGCTCTTAATCAATACTACCAGTTTATTATTGAGAAAACGAGGTTGGTAAAAAATAAATGACTTGCGCGAGACCACAGAGCTAGGAATGAGGCAATACCTAGTCCCACTGAATGTTTTCTTTAACACTCCATAAATAGAAAGTATACTTTAGGGGCACTTGGGTGGCTCAGTTCATTGAGCATCTGACTCTTGATTTTGGCTCAGGTCGTGATTCCAGGGTCGTGGGATAGAGCCCTGAGTCCAGCTCTGTGCTGAACATGGAGCCTGCTTAATATTCTCTCTCTCTCTCTCTCTCTCTCTCTCTCTCTCTCTGTCCCCTCTCTTCACCTCTTTCTCTCTCTCCCCTTCTGCCCCTCTCCCCAGCTCATGCACTCTCTTTCTCTCAAAAAAAGTTTATTTCAGGGGTGCCTGGGTGGCTCAGTTGGTTAAGTGTCCAACTTCAACTCAAGTCATGATCTCACAGTCTGTGGGTTCGAGCCCCGCGTCAGGCTCTGTGGTGACAGCTCAGGGCCTGGAGCCTGTTTCAGATTCTGTGTCTCCCTCTCTCTCTGCCCCTCCCCTGCTCATGCTCTGTCTCTCTCTGTCTCAAAAATAATAAAGAAAAACATTAAAAAACAAAAAAAATTAAAAGTTTACTTTATAAAATATTTCTTCTACCTTTTCCACATAAAGATCTGGTATTTCAGTTATCTTGAGAGTTTTGTAAATTTTCTTTGGATTTGGAAATAAAACAACCCTCAACCTTAAATAGAATGTTATGAGTATAATGTCATTTGGAAATTGTTCCAACTTCTAAACAAATGGCTTTGCAGGGAGGTTTTTAATCTTTTTTTTTGTTTGTTTTTTAAGTTTTTACTTAAATGCCAATTAGTTAACATACAGTGTTACATTAGTTTTAGGTATACACTATAATAATTTAACATTTCTAGATAGAACTCATTTCTAAGTTGGGAGTTGCCTCACACTAAAGTTGTATAAAACCTCTAAATTCTATTCAACTGAAAATATATTTCTAAAAAGTTCATAATATTACCAATTTGTTTCCAGGCCTTGCCATGTTAACTTCTCTTTCCAAATATGATTTCTTTCCCTACTCTTCTGTCATTTTAAAATCCCTGCTATCAGGATTATTTTTTCACGGTAATGGTGGCCAAAGTAGCTGATGAAGATTGTTTACTGAATGGAAAAATAAGTGCGCAAAAAAGGGCATGTAGTTTGCAAAAATTCAGAGATCAAGCAACTAAAGATAGTTTCTTAACTAAGAGCCACAAGCTCACATACCTTTTATTTTCTCAAAGCATCAGTCTTGCTCTATGCAAGTACATGTGACAGCTATCTACAAAGTCTGGAAATGCAGAATTAGTTGCTTTGTCCTTCTTATCATCAGCTGCATTTTGAATCAAAGTAGAGAGACTTTTTCTGCTTGCCTATAAACATTTTTAGGGTCAGCTTTCCAAAACCAAAACCAAGTGGAATGTCATAGCAATTAATCTCGTATTTTATTCAACAGCAAGACCACACCCCCACCCCAGTTACTCTGAATGCTCGTTCATCATGCACACACCCTACTTTCAGCAAGTTCTTCTTTATGTCTTTTTCAGGGAATTTTAAAAATGAATTTCTTGTTTCAGTTCTTTTCTAATTGCGCTGGTTGTGAAAAATTGTCTTAGATTACACTCCCTGGACCAGCAGCAATAGCAGGATCACCGGTAAACTTGTTAAAACAGTAAATTCTCTAGACTCATCCTAGATCTAGTGATTCAGATCAGAGTGATCGTTGGTGGTGGGACCCAACCATCCAGCTGAACAAGCCCTCCAAGGGGTTCTCATAGAAACCATCTGAGAAACTCTGAGGTTGAGTAAACGTGTGCTACATACTTAATGGACAGGCAGACACGGGAGTGCAGGAACACATCAGATAGGAAAATAAAGGGTGGCCCAAGAGCTCTGACTCTAAATGGATACAGAAAATGAGACTCAGGAATTGGACCTATTCAAATGCCTGTGAACCGTCCTTTTCTGTTTGATTGCTGTGGGCTCATGTTACTGTAAAACCCGAAGTGCATTTGCCATGGGCTGATGTGTGAATTCTTCCGTGCATGGGAAGCTATAGAGAAGGAAGTAGGGCTGACCACTGTTCCCATCACCTCCCAGGCTGGATTACCCAATAGGCAGTCTGTTTATGCACATGTTTCTGTCATGTGCCAAGCAGGGGGTGGAAAAAAAGTAATATGTAAATATATTTATATAGGTAAGTACGTTGGTATAAATATAATTTTTATAGAAATAAATGTATATAACGTATATTTAAAATCTACAGTTTGGCAACATTTTTTTAAAAGTCATCATTAGGAAAAAAAACCAAAACATTTTTAGTTTTCCTTGTATTTGTTGTGGGGTTTCGAATTGTTTTTGGTTTAACAGCTGGGACTAGGGCACCAGATATAAAATTTCAATGTCTGAGGACTCACAGGGTTTGAATCTGGCTTAGAATTCTTCACTTGTTTATTTTCCAGGCATCCCAAATTCAACATGTCACAAATAAGATTCATCATCTTCCCATGACTCTTCTCTTTCTTCTGAGACTATAGTCTCAGCTAATGGCATCAGCAGACACCTACCCAGTCTAGACATCTGGGCAGTATCTTCTGTTCCTTCCCTCTCCTCAGTCTATCAACCAGTTTGTTGCTTCTGTCTTCTAAATCCCTACGAAGTCTGTCTCCCCTGACTGTTTTATGGCAACTAATTTGGCTCAGATCTTCATGATTTTATACCTAGACTTCCACGCCGATTCTTGCTGGTGTGCATGTGGTATTACCTTCCACTCATCGGCCAAAGGGAGCTTTCTAAACACAGGACCTGGTGATGTCACTTTCCTGTTTTAAATTCTTCAGTTGGCCATCCAGTTAAAATTCTCACCATGAGCTTTCATGATGTAATCTGATTATCTTTCTAGCCACAGGCCGGCCTTGCCTGTATTCCAACAACCCTGTGCTTCAGCCCCACTTGTCATTTCTAGAACGTGATGTCTTTGCTCCCCACCCTCCTGTCTGAACAGGCTGTGTTCTTTGGCATGAAATGCTGCCAGCCCTTCTTCCTGCCCTGCGCCCCACACCCAGTGGTTAATTCCTACTTTTTCAAGTCCCCACATCCTTTTAGCACTTAAGACCTTCCTTCTCTGTATTCCCAAAGCACCTGTACATAACTCTGTCCCTGATTATAGAACATCACACTGTGCTGTGTTAAAGTTATCTGATGCCTGCAATGTAAGATAATTGAAAAAAAGGGGGCAGGGGAGCAGTTTCTTTTTCCTCTTTGAATATACAATATTTACCATACATTATAAATATTAGATAAAAGTTGAATACATGAATGAGGGGTACCTGGATGGCTCAGTGGATTAAGCATCTGACTCATGGTTTTGGCTCAGGTCATGATCTCACAGTTTGTGGGTTCGAGCCCCCCATTGGGCTCTGCACTGACAGCCTAAAGCCTGCTTGGGATTCTCTCTCTCTCTCTCTCTCTCTCTCTCTCTCTCTCTCTGCCTCTTTCTCTGCCTTTCCCTGCTGCCGTTTTTTCTCTCTCAAAATAAATAAACTTAAAAAAAAAAGGAAAGTATTTAGAATGCCCCTAGACTTCATGTCTTTGGCCTTTCTACTAAAGCATTAATAAATGTGTAGGAAATGTCTGTTATTAAATTTTTTCAATTTGAAATTTCAAATCAGTGTGTATAAATACAGTGGGTTTTCGTAAATACCACCCATCAATATTTTCTATCTGAAAATAACTATCTTATCTACCAATTTGTTCTTTCCCAGTAAATGTTTGTTTCCATTGTTTTGCTATTGTTCTTGAAAACAATCAATAGAAAAACGTTTTAGGAAGTTACTAAAGGTGGTAAAGTATGACAGTTAAAAATAAAGTTAACTTTTTAAAGAACTAACTTGGGTAGTTGTCTAATGAAGAAGCTTACTAATAATTAGTGCTTCTATGTGTCAGGGCCCATACTTTAATATGATGACTTGACAGTGAGGCTCATCAGTTTTAGGTACTGGAACTTTGTAGAATAATTCAGAATATTCTTTTATCTTTGAGATACTCTAGAATAACATTTTTTAAGTGCCTACAATGTATCTCACACATAGTAGGCATTTAATAAATGGTAGCTATCATTTTTACTGAGAGTTTCATGTGTGAAGGTCAATTAAGACTTTGTTTCTAGCCTCTAAATATTTCTAAATATTTCACCAACCAAAAGGGTAGTTAAGACAAATCTCAATTGTGCAATCAAAGACAAATACTCATCCCTCATTCTTTCTGCTAAAGAGAGTTTAGAAGATCTCTACAGGAATACAAAAATATCACTACTTTTTTTTTCAACAGAGAAATGACAGGCAACTAACTTTTAAAGCCTCTGTTGGTATTCTCGCTACCTTTCTTGTTTTTTATTTCGAATATATTCTGCATCATAGGAGGAGGTGGACAATAAAAATTTGAAAGTCAGGGAGCCTAGATGGCTCAGTTGGTTAAGGCTTCTGACTTCAGCTCAGGTCACGATCTCACGGTCCTTCATCAGGCTCTGTGCTGACAGCTCAGAGTCTGGATCTACTTTGTATTCTGTGTCTCCCTCTCTCTGCCCCTCCCCCCCCACCTCTCTCTCTCTCTCTCTCTCTCTCTCTCTCTCTCTCTCTTAAAAATAAATAAAACATTAAAACATTTTGAAAATTTGAAAGTCAGGGAGTTCATTTACTAGGTCCTAGTTCCACATTTCAATCCAGTAACATGCATTACCTTTTCTTTTTGCCTGTCTCAACTACCCGGAAAAGCCTTTTATTTATTTACGTTGTTAAGTTTATTTATTTATTTTGAGAGAGACAGAGAGAAAGTGCAAGTGGGGGAGGGGCAGATAGCAAAGGGGACAGAGGATCCTAAGCAAGCTCTGTGCTGAGAGCAGACAGCCTGATGTGGGGCTGGAACTCATGAAAACAAGAGATCATAACCTGAGCTGAAACCAAGAGTCTGGCGCCTAACCCGACTGAGCCACCCAGGTGACCCTCAGAAAGGCCTTTTAAACAAAGAAGTTAATTCCCTCCACCTTTCTTCTTCATCTCACTCCAACAAAGGTTATTTTCTTTGAAAACTTCGTTTTTATTGTTTTTTAAAAATTTACATCTAAATTAGTTAGCATATAGTGCAACAATGATTTCAGGAGTAGATTCCTTAGTGCCCCTTACCCTTTTAGCCCATCCCCCCCCACAACCCCTCCAGTAACCCTCAGTTTGTTCTCCATATTTGAGTCTCTTCTGTTTTGTCCCCCTCCTTGTTTTTATATTATTTTTGTTTCCCTTCCCTTATGTTCAACTGTTTTGTCTCTTAGAGTCCTCATATGAGTGAAGTCATATGATTTTTGTCTTTCCCTGACTGACTAATTTCTCTCAGCATAATACCCTCCAGTTCCATCCACGTAGTGCAGATGGCAAGATTTCATTCTTTTGGAGTGCCGAGTAATACTCCATTGTGTATATATACCACCTTTTCTTTGTCCATTCATCCATTGATGGACATTTGGGCTCTTTCCATACTTTGGCTATTGTTGATAGTACTGCTATAAACATGGGGGTGCATGTGTCCCGTTGAAACAGCACACCTTTATCCCATGGATAAATGCCTAGTAGTGCAATTGCTAGGTTGTAGGGTAGTTCTATTTTTAATTTTTTGAGGAACCTCCATACTGTTTTCCAGAGTGGCTGCACCAGCTTGCATTCCCACCAACAATGCAAAAGAGATCCTCTTTCTCTGCATCCTCGCCAACATCTATTATTGCCTGAGTTGTTAATGTTGACCATTCTGAGAGGTGTGAGGTAGTATCACATTGTGGTTTTGATTTGTATTTCCCTGATGATGAGTGATGTGGAGCATTTTTTCATGTGTCGGTTGGCCATGTGGATGTCTTCTTTGGAGAAGTGTCTATTCATGTCTTTTGCCCATTTCGTCACTGGATTATTTGTTTTTTAGGTGTTGAGTTTCAGAAGTTCTTTATAGATTTTGAATACTAACCCTTTATGTGATATGTCATTTGCAAATATCTTCTCCCATTCTGTCGGTTGTCTTTTAGTTTTGCTGATTGTTTCCTTTGCTGTGCAGAAGCTTTTTATTTTGATGAGCTCCCAGTTCATTTTTGCTTTTGTTTCCCTTGCCTCCAGAGACATGTTGAGTAAGAAGTTGCTGCAGCCAAGATCAAAGAGTTTTTGCCTGCCTTCTCCTTGAGGATTTTGATGGCTTCCTGTGTTACATTGAGGTCTTTCATCCATTTTGAGTTTATTTTTGTGTATGGTGTAAGAAAGTGGTCCAGGTTCATTCTTCATGTCGCTGTCAGTTTTCCCAGCACCATTTGTTGAAGAGACTGTCTTTATTCCATTGGATATTCTTTCCTGATTTGTCAAAGATTAGTTGGCCATACGTTTGTGGGTCCATTTCTGGGTTCTCTATTCTGTTCCATTGATCTGAGTGTCTGTTCTTGTGCCAGTACCATACTGTCTTGATGGTTACAGCTTTGTAGTATAGCTTGAAGTCTAGGATTGTGATGCCTCCTGCTTTGGTTTTCTCTTTCAAGATCACTTTGGCTATTCAAGGTCTTTTCTGGTTCCATACAAATTTTAGGATATTTGTTCTAGCTCTGTGAAGAATGCTGCTGTTATTTTGATAAGGATTGCATTGAATATGTAGGTTGCTTTGGGGAGTATTGACATTTTAACAATATTTGTTCTTCCTATCCAGGAACATGGAATCTTTTTCCATTTTTTGTGTCTTTTTCAATTTCTTTCATAAGCTTTCTATAGTTTTTGGTGTATAGATTTTTCACCTCTTTGGTTAGATTTATTCCTAGGTATTTTATGGGTTTTGGTGCAACTGTAAATGGGATTGATTCCTTGATTTCTCTTTCTGTTGATTCATTGTTGGTGTATAGGAATGCAACAGATTTCTGCACGTTGATTTTATATCCTGCAACTTTGCTGAATTCGTGAATCAATTTTAGCAGTTTTTTGGTGGAATCTTTTGGATTTTCCATATGGAGTATCATGTCATCTGTGAAGAGTAAAAGTTTGACCTCCTCCTGGCTGATTTGGATGCCTTTATTTCTTTGTGTTGTCTGATTGCAGACTAAGACTTAGACTTGCAAGCTAAGACTTCCAATACTATGTTGAATAACAGTGGCAAGAGTGGACATCCCTGTCTTGTTCCTGCCCTTAGGGGGAAAGCTCTCAGTTTTTCCCCATGGAGGATGATATCAGCATTGGGTTGTTCATTTATGGCTTTTATGATCTCGAGGTATGGTCCTTCTATCCCTACTTTCTTGAGGGTTTTATCAAGAAAGGATGCTGTATTTTGTCAAATGCTTTCTCTGCATTTATTGAGAGGATCACGTGGTTCTTGTCCTTTCTTTTATTGATGTGATGAATCACGTTAACTGTTTTGCAGATATTAAACCAGCCCTGCATCCCAAGTATAAATCCCACTTGGTC
Organism: Prionailurus bengalensis; assembly: GCF_016509475.1. Lineage (NCBI taxonomy): Eukaryota > Metazoa > Chordata > Mammalia > Carnivora > Felidae > Prionailurus > Prionailurus bengalensis. Next base: position 88,505,546 of record NC_057358.1, read on the forward strand.
GTGGTGAATAATTTTTTTAATGTATTGTTGGAGCCGGTTGGCTAATATCTTGTTGAGGATTTTTGCATCCATGTTCATCAGGGAAATTAGTCTATAGTTCTCCTTTTTAGTGGGGTCTCTGTCTGGTTTTGGAATCAAGGTAATACTGGCTTCATAGAAAGAACTGGAAGTTTTCCTTCCATTTCTATTTTTTGGAACAGCTTCAAGAGAATAGGTGTAACTCTTCCTTAAATGTTTGGTAGAATTCCCCTGGAAAGCCATCTGACCCTGGACTCTTGTTTTTTGGCAGATCTTTGATTACTAATTAGATTTCCTTACTGGTTAAGGGTCTGTTCAAGTTTTCTATTTCTTCCTGTTTCAATTTTGGTAGTGTATATGTATCTGGGAATTTGTCCATTTCTTCCAGATTGCCCATTTTGTTGCCATATAATTGCTCATAATATTCTCTTGTTATTGTTTTTATTTCTGTGGTGTTGGTTGTGATTTCTCCTCTTTTATTCTTGATTTTACTTATTTGGGTCCTTTCCTTTTTCTTCTTGATCAAACTGGCTAGTGGTTTATCAATTTTGTTAATTCTTTCAAAGAACCAGCTTCTGGTTTCATTGATCTGTTCCACTGTCTTTTTGGTTTCAATAGCATTAATTTCTGCTCTAATCTTTATTATTTCCTGTCTTCTGCTGGTTTTGGGTTTTATTTGCTGTTCTTTTTCCAGCTCTTTAAGTCGTAAGGTTAGGTTGTATATCTGAGATCTTTCTTCCTTCTTTGGGAAGGCCTGGATTGCTATATACCTTCTTCTTATGACTGCCTTTGCTGTCTCCCAGAGGTTTTGGGTTGTGGTGTTATCATTTTCATTGACTTCCATTACTTTTTAATTTCCTCTTTAACTCCTTGGTTAGCCCATTCATTCTTTAGTAGGATGTTCTTCAGTCTCCAAGTATTTAACTTTCCAAATTTTTTCTTATGGTTGATTTCGAGTTTCATAGTATTGTGGTCTGAAAGTATGCACGGTATGATCTCAATCTTTTTGTACTTAGTTAGGGATGATTTGTGTCCCAGTATAGGTCTATTCTGGAGAACGTTCCATGTGCACTGGAGAAGAATGTATATTCTGCTGCTTCAGGATGAAATGTTCTGAATATATGTTAAGTCCATCTGGTCCAGTGTGTCATTCAAAGCCATTGTTTCCTTGTTGATTTTTTGATTAGATGATCTATCCATTGCTGTGAGTGAGGTGTTGAAGTCTCCTACTATTATGGTATTACTAGTGATGAGTTTCTTTATGTTTGTGATTAATTGATTTATATATTTGGGCGCTCCACATTTGATGCATAAATGTTTACAATTGTTAGGTCTTTTTGGTGAATAGACTCCTTGATTATAATATAATGCCCTTCTGCATCTCTTGATACAGTCTTTATTTTCAAGTCTAGATTGTCTAAGTATGGCTACTCTGGCTTTCTTTTGTTGACCATTAGCATGATAGATGGTTCTCTATCCCCTTATTTTCAATCTGAAAGTGACTTTAGGTCTCAAGTGGTTCTCTTGTAAACAGCATATAGATGGATCTTGTTTTCTTACCCATTCTGTTACCCTATGTGTTTTGATTAGAGCATTGAGTCCATGGATGTTTAGAGTGAGTACTGAAAGCTAAGAATTTATTGTCATTATGATGCTTGTAGAGTTGGAGTTTCTGGTGGTATTCTCTGGTCCTTTCTAATCTTTGTTGCTTTGGGTATTTATTTATTTATTTATTTATTTATTACTATATACATATAAATATATATATATATATATTTTTCATCTTCTCTCCCCTCAGAGGGTCCCCCTTAAAATTTCTTGCAGGGCTGGTTTAGTGGTCACAAACTCCTTTAATTTTTGTTTGTCTGGGAAACTTTTTAACTCTCCTTCTATTTTGAATGACAGCCTTGCTGGATAAAGAATTCTTGGCTGCATATTTTTCTGATTCAGCACACTGAAAATACCCTGCCACTCCTTTCTGGCCTGCCAAGTTTCTGTGGATAGGTCTGCAGCAAACCTGATCTCTCTTCCCTTGTAGGTTAGGGACTTTTTTTCCCTTGCTGCTTTCATGATTCTCTCCTTGCCTGAGTGTTTTGTGAGTTTGTCTATGATATACCTTGTTGATGGTCGGTTTTTGTTGGGGGTCCTCTGTGCTTCCTGGATTTTGATGTCTGTGTCTTTCCCCAGGTTAGGAAAGTTTTCGGCTATGATTTGCTCACATAATCCTTCTACCCCTATTTCTCTCTCTTCCTCTTCTGGGACCCCTATGATTCTAATGTTGTTCTTTTTTAATGAATCACTCATTTCTCTAATTCTTAAATCATGCTCTTTTGCTGTTCTGCCTCGTCCATCCTTGCCACTGCTACATCCATCCATGATTGCAGCTCACTTAGCATTTTTAATTTCATTCTGACTATTTTTTTACTTCTTCTATCTCTGCAGAAAGGGATTCTAATGTATTTTTGACTCCAGCTAGTATTCTTATTATGGTGATTCTAAATTCTGGTTCAGACATCTTGCTTGTATCTGTGTTGGTTAAATCCCTGGCTGTCGTTTCTTTGTGCTCTTTCTTTTGGGGTGAATTCCTTCGTTTTGTCATTTTCAATGGAGAAAAGAAATTAATGAGGTAGAAAAATTAAGATTAAAAAAATATTAAAATTAAAAAATTAAACACACACACACACACACACACAAATCAAATAAATGATGCTAGATCCTAGGTGTGTTTTGATCTGGGTGTTGAAAGTGGCTTGACAGATTACAGAAAAGAAAGGGGGGGAGGAAATTAAAAAAAGGAAATTGTTTGAGAATTTGAAAACATGAATACACTGAAGTAGACTAAAATGAGATGATGGGAGTAAAATAGAATTTGAAAAAAATATACACAAAAGTAAAGAATATGGTCAAAAAATAAAGAACAATAGTTTTAATAAAAATTAAAAATAAAAATGAATTATTTCTTTTTCTGTATTCAAGAAAAAGAAAAGAAACAAAAAAGAGAAAAAAGAAAAAAGGAAATCATTTGAAAATTTGAAAAAGTGAATACACAGCTGTAGACTAAAATAAAATGATGGAAGTAAAATAGAATTTGAAAACAATTACATAAAAGCAAAAAATATAGTAAGAAAATTAATGAAAAATGTTTTTAATAGAAATTGAAAGTAAAAATGAAGTTTTTCTCTTACTGCATTCAAGAAAAAGAAAAGAAACAAAAAAGAGAAAAAAAGAAAAAAAAAGGAAATCGTTTGAAAATTTGAAAAGGTGAATACAGTGAAGTAGACTAAAATAAAATGATGGAAATAAAATAGAATTTGAAAACATTTACACAAAAGTAAAAAATATAGTAACAAAAATTAAAGAAAATTTGTTACTAAAAATTGAAAATAAAAATGAATTTTTTCTTTCTGTATTCAAGAAAAAGAAAAGAAGTGTAAAAGAGAAAAAAAAAGAAACAAAATTGAATAGATGGACCTGCTAACAGATTGAAGTAGAACTGAAATTACTTTGTTTACCCCTAAAAGCCAGACTATGTAGTGCTTTATAGTCCACAAACTAAGCAGGGGTGAGACTTGTGTTCTTGAAGAGCGAGGTTGGCCCAGTTGGGTGGGGCTCAGTGTAACGGTTCTGCTCTCCACTAGATGGCATTGCTAGCCTACTGGGGTGGAGTGTTGTGGCGCTCATAGGTGAGTATGCGCATGCGCGGGAGCGGTGAAAATGGCGCCACCCAGTTACCCAGTCTCTAGTATCGGAACTCTGTTCTCCCCGATCAGCAATTGTGCACCCGTCCTCTGTCTTCAGCTTTCATCCACTCCCTGCTTTTTCACTGTCCGTGACCAAGACCTAGGCGCTACCCCTCTCCCAAGTTTTCTCAGATGTGGCTTTTTTCCAGGCCCCTTACTTCTGAAGGACTGCGGCTTTGACCCCTTCCACCCCTCTGCCAGAGGGTCTCAACGAGCAATAAGCAATGGCCAAATGTCAGCTGCACCCAGGAACGCTTGCTGGACCCTGCTGCTGCCGATGCCCCAAGACTTTGTGAGATAGTGTAGCAGCAGCTTTTCAGGGATTATGGAAAATCACAACACACATCTGGCACCAGGCTTCACCCTTAACGACCTTGTTCCAACACCAGCAAATGTGGTTGTTCTCTGGGGTCTGCTGGGACCAGGGAGCTTCAACAGTCTCTCTCAAATGTCCTTCCAGCAGTGGAACTGCTTTTCCCCATGTGGCCCAAGAACTTCCCAGACCCCACTCCATTCCTGGGGATTCGCCCTTCCCACCAGAGCACCACCAGGTATTGAGCTGCAGAGTTGCAGACTTTGCGCTCCCCTTGTTTACAGTCTGAATGGAATTCAAACCCTCTCCTTTCTCCTTTCTCCCTTTTTAGTTTAGTCCCTGTGGCTGTTTCCAGTTTTCCACTTTCTCTCCAGCTCCTTTTGGGGAGGGGTGCTTTTCTCATATTCTTACCCCCCCCCCCCCCCCGCCGCCAGTCTCCGTCCTCTCTCGGCTCACAAAAGCACCTCCCTTCCTACTCCTCAAGTTCTCCTCTCCGCACCACATACCTGCTGAATTCTGTGGTTCAGGTTGTGCAGATTGTTGTGTTAATACTCCAATCAGTTTTCTAGGTGTGTAGGATGGTTTAGTGTCAGTCTGGCTGTATTTCATGGATGCAAGACTCACAAAAAACTACCATGCTGTTCTGCCATCTTGGCTCCTCCTTGGGTTATTTTCTAGAAAGGGAGCTCAGAGAGAGGCAGTTTGGCTGGTCTGAGTTAAGTCTGAAGCAATGATCAAAGAGGACCAAGATTCTCTCTTGAGGCTTCAGTGTTACTCCATCTGTTTAGCTGAAAGATTATAATTTTGTACTTGAACTAGATTCAAACAGAAGTAAATATTCATTCCAAAGGCATGCATAAGTAATTTGGGGTCATATGTATCTGTAGATCTCTGATTTTCATCTTTTAGTATATGTAATTGGGAATCAAAACATTTGTTTTTAGCCCTTTTCTTCTTTCTTCCTTTCTTTTTTTTAACGTTCTCATCATTAGAGCAAGATCAGTACCTGGCAAATATAAAAGACCAAGGATAGTATTTGCCAAAACAATTTTCTGATGGGGAAAAATCAGAGCAAATATTAACTCATACACTTGAGTTACTATATTTAAAAGTCATTAGTCCTCATTATACGTGGTGTGGAAAGATGAAAAACTTTTGAAAAAAACGAACAAATTTTTTTCCTACCACTTACTGATGATTCTTCAAATAAACAACTGAATACTGATTTTAAAAGAGCAGCTTTGGGGTGCCTGGGAGACTCAGTCAATTAAGCATCTGACTTTTAATTTCTGCTAAGGTCATGATCTCAGGGTCATGATCTCAGGATTATGAGATCGAGCCCCGAGGTGGATTCTGCACTGGCATGGAGCCTGCTTAAAAATCTTTTTCTCTCCCTCTGTCCTTCCTCATCCTGTGGACACTCTCTCTCTTTCAAAAACATAAAAATAAAAGAGCCCTTTTATCTGTAATTTGAAGGAATTCTTTTGTCAAGTCTAGTGTAGTGCTCTGTCCATGGCTCTTCCGTTTAAAAATTATTTTAAAATTTCCATTTTTCTTTTTTTTTTAATTTATTTTTTATTTTTTTATTTTTTTTTCAACGTTTATTTATTTTTGGGACAGAGAGAGACAGAGCATGAACGGGGGAGGGGCAGAGAGAGAGGGAGACACAGAGTCGGAAACAGGCTCCAGGCTCTGAGCCATCAGCCCAGAGCCCGACGCGGGGCTCGAACTCACGGACCGCGAGATCGTGACCTGGCTGAAGTCGGACGCTTAACCGACTGCGCCACCCAGGTGCCCCTAAAATTTCCATTTTTCAAGCAAGACTATTTTTCCATGATTTTAGAAAAAAATGAATGAGGTTTAATTTTTTTAAATTGTGTTCCAGGCTGGCTCAGTTGGTGGAGTAGGCAACTATTGATCTCAGGGTTGTGAGTTTGAGCCCCACGTTGGATGCAGAGATTACTTAAAAATAAAACCTTTACACTCAAAAAACCTCAAAAACATGTTGAGTAAAGAAATCCAAGAATGAAAGAGTTCATGACTGAAATTCCATGAAGTTCAAAAACAAGCAAAAGTAACATGAGAATAACAGTTGACTTTGGGTGGGAGAAAGGGAAAGGGGCATGGGAAAACTCTCTAGGATAAGGGAAATATTCTATATCATGTTCATGATAGTTGGGTACATGGGTGTTTGCTTGAGCTCACTGAACTGAATACTTTAAATCTGGTTATTTTATTGTGTGTAAGAGTAAAATCTTAAAAAACGAAAAAACAAAATCATTTCTTTAGGTAATTATCAAAAATAAAAATAAAAAATAAAATCTTTAAATAAATACAAACATATTTACATACACACACATACATACATACATAAAAATTGTGTTCTCATTATGTTCTGTGTTAGAAAAAAAAAAATCACCCATTCCAAGATTAGATCTACTCCACTCCTTCCTGGAGCGATTTTGTTCATTCTTTGTAGTCTTGTGGGACAGTGTTGGGTTTTCCTCCCTTTCTGTTTTTTTTTTTTTTATTCCCATCACTGTCCTACCACTTTCTTAGTAGAAGCATCTTTCTTGGGAGCACATATCTTCTTCTTTGTTTTAGTTTAGGGGTCTATAAGGAAGACTCCACTGTTTAGTCAGCTGCTCAGTTTCAGGGCCAGATTGCACGATAGTGGCTGAGCACACAGGCAGCAGTTAACTCTTTTTTTTTTTTTTTAATGTTTTGTTTATTTTTGAGAGAGAGAGAGTGAGCATGAGCGGGGAAGGGCAGAAAGGGGGACAAAGATCCGAAGCAGGCTCTGTGCTGACAGCAGCAGAGAGCACCATGTGGGGCTTGAACCTACTAACTGTGAGATCGTGACCTGAGCCGGTCGAATAAGCCACCAGGCACCCCCAGCAGTTAACTCTTCAGGGCCAAGTTCAAAGAAAGAGTATGAACCATGATAGCCTGGCAAAACCTCTGTGCGGTGAACTTGTTTTTCTACAGAAACAAAACAAAGGCAATTCTGCCTCCAGTATGCCATTTTGTTTGTTAGAATTTACAAAGTGTTATGTGTGACCAAGGGAGATAGTATCAGCCTCTTAAACAACCACTGTGTTCTTTTGAATTGAGTACCGCCAACATTTGCATAATGTCAGAACACTCTGTAGAGGAGTTGCTGGTATGTGTAGTCTGTTAGTAACAAGGACCACAAATATAATTTTGAATTGTTGTAAAACATTTGACTACCTTAAATTACGAAGAACAATGACTACAGCACATTGCTTTGTTTTATTAAAGTTTTCTATCAATAACCACAATAAACTAAATGTGTAGTAATGTTTCGGTCAAGCAGACACTGTGTCTATTTTTCTTTGAAGGAAAGATTTTTGGGTTACATGGAAAATGATAAAACCTTAATGTAGAGTACAGTTGAAAACAAACAAATCCTGTCTTTGCTTTGGAGAACACCAGAAACAAACATTGTGCAAGAAGCCAAGTTTGTCCTCTGTGTCTTCTCCCAAACTGTACCCACTTCTATCCCCAGGGGCCATCCCTAAACACTGTATTTGGAGATCAGTCTTGCTGAGGTTCTCACCCTCTCGTGCTTCCCTGATTTTTCAGGCCTTTGTCTCAACCCTTCCTTCCTTCCTTGTGTCAAGCCCAGCTGTCAGAGTCTTTTTTTTTTTTTTTAATGTTTGTTTATTTTTGAGACAGTGCAGGAGACAGAGTGCAAGCAGCCAAGGGGCAGACAGAGGGAGACACAGAATCTGAAGTGGGCTTCAGGCTCTGAGCTGTCAGAGCTCACGTGCTCGAACTCACAAACCGTGAGATCATGACGTGAGCCCAAGTCGGACGCTTAACCAAGTGAGCCACTCAGGTGCCCCCCAGCTGTCCGAGTCTTGAACTGGATCACCAAATCTCTACTATTGTGATCAGGAGACAAAGTTATGAGCCACCTTCTCAGGCCTGAAAATATATATCTGGTATGGGGAGCAACCATATTCTCCAGATCGTGATCAAAATGCAACCTTATTTTTATCTCCCACAGTCCTTCAAAATTGACTGGGGATACAGGGAGCTAATTTCCCCCAATCCTTATTAAGACAAATTATTAAAAGCTTGGAACTAAGGCAAGAGGGTGGTTATCTGTTATTTCTGTGTTATGCTAGAGTGTTTTCTCACAGGCCCACCCAGGGATTACTTAATTTTCTAGGGGAATATGCCATTGTTCACCACTGTTGTGTAGGGCGCATACTTTGTGATGTTGCATGTTCTCTTTTAGATTTTTGTTCAGTAGAGATACAAACGATTTCTGTCTGATAGAAAAAATAGATTCAAAGGTTATGGCTGTATTGCCTTGTAGGAGTTTAGCCACTTTAGTTACTAATCTCTCAATCTTTCAGTATCCTATCCTCACTCACTTCCTATAAATAATCACTTTTTCAAATGCTCGTTGACCCAGCATTAACATCCTTCTAACTCTCTCACCAATGAGTTAAATAAATCATGACACATGTTTATTCTGTGCTTATATGAGAGTCATGTTTTTAACTTTTGAAAATTATATTTTGCCATCCTAACTGAAGACTTAGGCAGACATATTATTTCTGGTCAGTCTTAGAAAATAAAAAGTCCTCTAGTTACTTTTGGTAAAAATAATTTCAATCCAGTAACTAGAATGCCCAACCTTTTGTAATTATCAAAACTCTGAAAACCCGTCTCCTCTAGCCCAGGTGAGCCTCAGGATGGAAGTCTGCAGGAGGAATAGGGAATGTGGTTCTTTTACTCTGTTCTCTTTATACTCACCAGGTGAGTTGTAGTTTTGGACCCCACTAGGGTCAAAGGGAAATGGGGTACATGGAGAGAAGTAAGGCAATTGGCCAACACTTGCTTGGCTCAGTGCCTTCATACTGTCAATCCAAGCCAAGAGTTGATGGTGACATTTCTGCTAGGCCCTCCTCTGATGTAGGTGCCTTGACCTGGGGAAATAAAAATTGCTTGGATTCCTTAATCAGCCCCCAGGCAACCAGGGGGTCACCTCAGTTTCGTTCTGCAAATAACACAGTCTACTCCATGTAGCCCCATTGGCAATACCCAATATACCTCAATCCGCTGGTCCTTGAGAACATGTATCCTTTGCCTCATAAAACTCTAGGAATGTGAATGATCCTCCAAGAGCAGCCCTCTCTTGTCTCCCTCAGTAAGCGGTTAGCCCTATCTCTCACTGTCTTGATTTCCTGGGTGGTGATCAGAGATCACTTTAAGCTCTCTCACATGCAAGTCAGGTACTTTGTCTTCGGATTTAGGGAACACAGTTCTCTGAGTGGTCATCTTCAAGCTCATGGTTAGACATTTGCCACTCCTACCCAAAGTGAAAGTGTGGTCAGGGCCTCTGGTCTCTCCAAAGTAATCTCTTCACCAGTCCACCTTCTGTCCACTCTCTAAACTCTTTCTGTGCGTTTCAGTTGACTAAGGGGATCAGAGGCTGTGGAACAACTTCTCGGGTCTGTTTCTTTTGTAAATCCGCATATGGCGTTGGTGGTGTGGCGGATTTTCACACTCTTGCTATGATACTCTATCCCCTCATTCAAAACTGAGTTCGAAAAAATATCTCATTCTGGTTTCCTGTTCATTTACATTTAAAGTTATTGGAAATAAGCAAATATAGTAAAGGGGATTTTAAACTTTGCAGGAGGGGAGGCTGTGCCATGTCAGGAGAAACCTTGGGATTGAAGCACACCCAAACACAATTACTTATTCAATCCATGAGTAACATTAGCTTTGAAATAAAGGCAGAAGCTTTATGCATGTGGCCATTATTCAGCAAAAGGCATACATTTTCCCTTCCTACACATATGGTAGACATATATGTACCTTAAAAATCTTTATTTGTCATAGGTTTGGGATGGTATATGCAATTCTACCTCCATCTCAACTTTCATTTGGTATTTATTTATTGATTCAACATCTCAACTTTCATTTGTTATTTATTGATTCAACCTCACTGTGCTGGAATATACAGTGGTGAACTAAATAAGCCTGCCCCAAGTCTCCAGAAGCTACAGGAAACTGTGTCAGGTGTTTGTCACATTTATCACATTCTCATTTTCCTCTTCTTCTTCCTTATCTTTCACTTAGAGAACTCTAAAGTGACTGAATGGGTTTTCACAAGCTTGTGACTTTTTCCTCAACACACCCTTGCCTCTCATATTGTATTTTCTTAGGAGTTGTGACTCTCACACAATGTACTAATCATGAAAGGATTACATTTTTATACTCCTCCCTTCACATCTTTGGGATTGTACTGGAAAAACACTCTGTTTTGGAAGACTTGGGTTTGAAGACCAACTTTTCTGTTTATTACTACCTTTATGATTGGGGCAACTTAATCTCTTTGAAACTTGGCTTCTTTATCCACATTGAGGACTATTACTGTCCAGCTTAAGTTGTTTTATTAGCTGAGATGATGTATTCACAGTGCTAATGGGAAGTGGATATTCCCTAATTGGACTCCCCTGGGACCTTACTCTCTTTTCATCCTGTTTTGGGGGTACCTCTTCCAATTTGGGCCCAGGGCTGAGGTTTATTATCAAAACAATTTTGTCCCTGATGTTCCTAACTTAAAAAATCCATAAGTTTGGGGCGCCTGGGTGGCGCAGTGGGTTAAGCGTCCGACTTCAGCCAGGTCACGATCTCGCGGTCCGTGAGTTCGAGCCCCGCGTCGGGCTCTGGGCTGATGGCTCCGAGCCTGGAGCCTGTTTCCGATTCTGTGTCTCCGTCTCTCTCTGCCCCTCCCCCGTTCATGCTCTGTCTCTCTCTGTCCCAAAAATAAAAATAAAAACGTTGAAAAAAAAAATTTTTAAAATCCATAAGTTATGAGGCACCCGGGTGGCTTAGCGTCAGTTTAGCGTCCAACTTCGGCTCAGGTCATGCTCTCACAGTTGGCGAGTTCGAGTTCCACGTCAGGCTCTGCGCTGACAGCTCAGAGCCTGGAGCCTGCTTCAGATTCTCTGTCTCCCTCTCTCTCTGCCCCTCGCCCACTCACACTGTATCTCTCTCTAAAAAATAAGTAAACATTAAAAAAATTTTTTAAAATACATAAGTCCTTCTTTGTATGTAACATTTGGACCATGAGATTATCCATTCTTGCTTCACACAATGAGATGATGGCTATGCTTTTTACTCACATTCTAAATTTTTTTTTTCAACGTTTATTTATTTTTGGGACAGAGAGAGACAGAGCATGAACGGGGGAGGGGCAGAGAGAGAGGGAGACACAGAATCGGACACAGCACTGCGTGGTGGGAAAATATCAGAGATGTCTACCTAACTGAAGCTGAAACACAGAATAAACACAACCCCTCAGAACGGTTAAATCCTCTGCCAAAAGCATCACTAGTCTTTGAAGGAAACTGATCCAGGTTCCTAAGGGACAGCCCAGAAGCTCCATCCCAGAGGAGAAGACTTCATTGTGTTAAATCTGAAAAATGGAGGAGAGCTTAACCACCTGCTTTAAAATAGGAAATGAATACCTTCTGCAGGTTACCAGAAAGGCAGGTGACATGTTTTAGGCCACTGTGAACTTTTAATTCATCTGCAAGTAAGTGCTATGGAGAGTTTTGTTAAATGAGACACCTTCCTCCACAATCCATTCCTTTTTATCTTTATTTATTTTTTTTTCAACGTTTATTTATTTTTGGGACAGAGAGACAGAGCATGAACGGGGGAGGGGCAGAGAGAGAGGGAGACACAGAATCGGAAACAGGCTCCAGGCTCTGAGCCATCAGCCCAGAGCCTGACGCGGGGCTCGAACTCCCGGACCGCGAGATCGTGACCTGGCTGAAGTCGGACGCTTAACCGACTACGCCACCCAGGCGCCCCTCACATTCTAAATAACTACTTAAATAACTGTGTCACCTCACAGAAATGAACAGAGTACTGTGATTTTTCTTCCATTCTCCCACTGTACCTCTTCTCCTGATTATTGTTTTAGGATACCCCTGAAGACTCACAGTTCCCTAGAGATCATTACGTTGTTTCTTAGAATGGAACAAATAATATATTTAGCTGTTAATCACAAAGTTAGCCCAGGATTTGTTCAATGAGCACCAAATGTGTGACAATTTGTGAGCAATCATTGATTAAGTGGTATTTCCAAAGGGAAAAAAGGAAGTACTATGGTATTCATGAGGCATCATTTTATGAGCATGAAACTTGATTTTATCAGTACTTCCTGGTTTCAATTCCAAAGCATCATGAGACTCATAGGTATTAAATTCTACTGCACCCCTAGATTAATATCAAATTGATCTGGTTTTTCAGCATATCTCTCATTTCTTCTTCTCCACCCAATTCATCAAGAGTCATTTGGCACTTCAAATGGGGATCAATTGGACTCATATACTCACCACAGGACTAACAAGAGATCAATGCCCTCGGACACTACTCAGTACCACCAGTCATTGAAACTATAGTTATGACTGTTCTCGCTGGCCCTTGGCAGAAACCAGATCCTTCATAAAAAGGTAAATGGACAACTGTTAAAGGTATTAGAAGTCATCTAGGGTCAGCTTGATGTTTGATTTTTCTAATTGATTTTGTTGTAATTATTGAAACCTTTAAAAAGTGAATGTATAAGAATCATCTTAAATAAAAGCAATAAAAGATGGCTAGTCTGGTTAAGGCTAGGTTGGGGGATGTAGAGCTCTACCCATTCAGCCCCTCCTCATCTGAGTTATTTCTGAAGACTCCACATGCTGCTCAGGTCAGAGTCTAAAAAGCGTGAATCTAGGTCAACCCCTGGATTTTGCAGAAGAGGAAACTGAGGCCCAGAGATATGAAAAACTTACTTAAGATCACACAGTTATTAGTGGCCGATTTTATTCAGAACTTATTCAAGGCTTTCTGTTTATTGTTTTGTTATTGTTATTTACACCATTCTGCCATTTTGTATGATGACTAAATAGTACTAGTGGGCCAGGACAAAGGTGAGGCAGTAGGCTGGATGCCTGGGTGCAAAATTTAAGGAGACACTCCCTCTCACGTCTGTGCAGGAGTTGAGTCTGCACTTGCAATGGCTTGAGAGTGAGTGCTTCCTTAAATTCTGTGCCCTAGTTGTCTTGTTTGCTGTCCTAATCCCAATCCTGCCTCAGGTTATATTTAATATAGTAAACATATTTATGTATATTTACAAACATGCAATATACACCCTCTAACTGTTAATGTTTCTTGCCCTCTTTGTCTTCCCCATTAGATTGTGAATCTTGGAGATCAAGGATAATGTCTTTCATCCTTATATTCCCAGGGTTTGGTTTGGTATATGGGAAATAATGAGTACTTGATAATGTCTATGGAATGGGAAGATGAGCAGATTTAAATTTTGTCTTTTATGAAGCCTTTCTTGACCCCTTAACTCCTCCCTGACCTCTCCATCCTCTGGACTCATAACACATTACCTGAATGACTTAGTTCACATTTAATCATCTATGCTGACATAACTTTTTTATTTATGTAACTCTTGTGCAGCAGATTAGTGTTATAAATGTATTTATAGCCAATTAGATCTCACCAAGTTAAGAGCAAAAGCCAATTCACATTTTTTTTGAATTCTCTCAGCAGCTATCAGAATATTTTGCACATTTGAGGCATGCAGCAAATCGTCCTTCAATATATGAATGAAGAATAAATGAATTCATGAATAAATGAACAAGTCAATCAGTAAATGACATTTTCTCAGCTGAAAACAGAATACATAAAATTTGGTAACTCTTTTTAAGTCCTGGCTTGCCCGATAATCAGTTAAGTGACCTTGCACAAATCATTTCACCACTTTGGCCTCAGTTTCTTCATGTGGAAAATGAGGAGGTGGCTTGGGTGATTCCGAAGATATCTCCAGCTCTAGAATCCTATAAATGTATGATATTTAGAAATCTGCTATGCAAGAGTTGTATAGGGCGCCAGGTATAAATTTTGCTACTCTGAATCCACTTGTCATTCTGACAGTGATTGCCTAAATGGAGTTGATGGCCCAATTTTTTTTTCTTTTTAAATTTTTATATAAATTCTAGTTACTTAACACACAGTACGATATTGGTTTCAGGAGTAGAATTCAGTGATTCATCACTTACATACAACACTCAGTGCTCATCTGAAAAAGTGCCCTCCTTAATACTGATGGCCCAGTTTTTAACTGTTTAGAGAGGCCTAAAATTATGAACATATTGTGTGTCAAAAATTAATTTGTAATATACTATGAACACTACGATTGGGCTACTTTTGTGGTCTAGACTGGAAATTAAATATCCAGTATATAGAATGAATACAATGTTAAGTATACATATTTATCTATAGCATTATTTCTATGGGAAAATGCATTATAAATCTAATCAGGAACTTTAAGAACAAATCTTGCAAGGCTATTAGGTGGAGAAGGAGGAGAATGTAAATGGATGAAGTGTTCCCATGCCTTTAACTACAGTACTTGAAAAAAGATCAAACATTGTACCTTCCAATTTCTATCTCAAATCAGAAAGTCATTAGCTTAGAACAAGGTCAAAGTGAGTTTTATTATTTCAAGGAGGTAAACAACTCTTTTAAAATAGCCAATTATATCGGTATGTTCTTATTTAGCTATTTTTAGTGTTTACTTTTTATTCTGTAAAATAAATGCAAGACTGAAAATGTCTCATTAGAATTTCTTTACAGAAATATGAGTAATTCTCCAAGAGTCTCTTGGAAAAGATAAAACTCTTCTCACCTGCTTGCCCCACAATGTATTTAATTCAAGTTTCATGTTTAAAAACCATGGAGATTTCCTACGTGAATGACATCCAGGTTTGGTGACTATATTAGCCATGTGATGAAATTGTTATTTGTTAAGGAAAAGTATAGTTTCCTGAGGAAGTATTTTGTGGTTCATGATAGGCCCCATGCCATCCTGGAATTCATCATTCAGAATTATGATTGAGGCATTTCAGTTCATGGCAGTGAACCAACCTTGAACATACATTGTAATTTCTCCCCAACTCCACGTTTATCCAGGCCCTGGTTCACTTAATGAATTATCAGAGTGTAAAAAAGAGTGCAAGACTATGTGTTAGATCTGACAACATTTTTATTTTACATGACTATCACTTACTGGTCTCTTAGATGCCAGTTATTTCCATCTAGTTTCTGTTGATCACGGTTGGAAGTTAATCTTTCTTGAAAACGATTTCTTCTTCCTCAGTCTTTAGTTTTATCCACTGTCTTTAGATCAAATCTGAGGATTTCAGCCATTATTTCAAGTCCTCTGTACCCCCATCATCAGGCTTCTCCATGTCTTATCAACATCATTTATCTCACTTTGCTGTCCCTTGGCCTCAATCTGTGGTAGCTCATAGCTCATCTGGGGAGGATCTTTTCAAACCTCTTCCATCTGCATTTGTATTGGAACTTTGTGAGAGACCTGTGAGGCATTGGCCAAGTCCTCCAGGGCCTGACCTCCTTCTTCCTTTTGCTTAACATCTGTATTGCCTAAGCATTTATGCCAGGCATTGTGCAATAATAATAGACGTAATAACGATATCATTTATTGCAGGGTACTTACTATGTCAGGCACTAAATTATTTTATATGCCTCATCTCCACTAAAATAACATGATTAGGTAGATTGGGTATTATTATCTCCATTTTACAGACAAGAAAATCAAGGCTCAGAGAATTCAGAAATTTGCACTGTCATATGCTAGCAATTGCCAGAGCCAAGTGTTGGAGGAGGTCTTTGAGAGGGTGTGGAATATAAGTTCTGCCCACCATAGCCTTCAAGTCATTTCAAAAATGCAGCCTGAAAGAGCAAAGTGTTGTTGAGACCATCTGGGCTATATAGGCCACTGAAACCACTGAAGCCCTATATGAACTCTTAAAATTTGATGGGCAGATATGGAGATTGACTTGTGTTGCGGCCGCCCAAGGCAAGTCTCGTAGGTAACTTCTTTTACTTGTTAAACCTGTCACCTGCCAATCTGGAGTGGCTTCCTCTTTCTTTGGTCTCTCCTTGCCCTCCTTGTATGGGAGCCAATTTCTTTTCTTTTTTTTTTTTTTTAAGGGAGCCAATTTCTTTCTTTTTTAAATTTATTTTTGAGAGAGAGAAAGAGCGTGAGCAGGGGAGGGACAGAGAGAGGCAGAAACACAGAATCTGAAGCAGGCTCCAGACTCTGAGCTGTCAGCACAGAGCCCAACACGGGGCTCGAACTCAGGAACCCTGAGATCACGACCCAAGCCGAAGTCGGCTGCTTAACCGACTGAACCACCCAGGATCCCCTGTTTCATTTTATTTTTATTGTTCTTAACTTCAATTAGGGAAGTTCTTTTTTTAAAAACAATTTTTATTTTGATGGAGAGAGGGGCAGAGAGAGAATCCTAAGCAGATTCCATGCTGTCAGCACATAGCCTGATGTGGGGCTCAATTTCATGAAACGTGAGATCATGAACTGAGCTGAAATCAAGAGTGGGAGGCTTAACTAACTGAGCCAACCAGACACCCCAGAGAAGTTCTTTTAAAGCAAGGTTCATGGCTTATGCATCTATATTTCCCAATATGACTCAGTACAGTGTCACATACACAGTAAATGATAAACAATTGTGATTAATCATCTAAGGATAAGATTTATTCATCAAAACAATTAGGTCAGGCTTTCTCACAGTTCAGATTACTACACACCATTCTCTCTTAAATGTTCTTACAACAGCCCGTATTTCACCTTCATTACATTCATCAACTTTCACATATTCGTTTCACCTGTGTCTTCTCTACTAGACTGTAAATCCCATGTAAATTCAAGGACGGTGTGTGTCCTATACACCAGTGGATCCCGGGAGCTTGCAACGTGTGCACATAGTAGGTGTTTGAGAATTATTTGCTGAGTGAATGAAACAGGTGTCTCAAGGAACTCTTTCCATGAAGGCTTTCTGGGCCTAGTGAGTTCGGGAAAAGACTCATCTTATGCCATCCTCTTGGATATTCACAGTTATGCATCAGCAAAGGCAATCTCCAAGAATCTTGCAGTAAAGAAATCTGCTTAAAGCGGATTGTGTAATTTCTTAAATTAACTTGGCTGAAGAACCACTTCTCCCCCCTTTTCCCTGAGAAACATCTGTTAATATTCTGTGAAATCACTATGGAGCAGACACTCTTAGGAAAACCATTTTTGGGGGAAATCTGGATGCAGTATTTGTCATACGATGTTGTCACAACTGTAGATTCAAGAAATGTACTGTCTTCTTGATCTTTTCCCAGCTGGAGGGACTGTGAATTCTAAAATGCGGAAATGGGGTGCCTGGGTGGCTTGGTCGGTTGGGCGTCCGACTTCGGCTCAGGTCATGATCTCACGGTCCGGGAGTTCGAGCCCCGCGTCGGGCTCTGTGCTGACAGCTCGGAGCCTGGAGCCTGTTTCAGATTCTGTGTCTCCCTCTCTCTCTGCTCCTCCCCTGTTCATGCTCTGTCTCTCTCTGTCTCAAAAATAAGTAAATGTTAAAAAAATTAAAAATAAATAAATAAATAAATAAATAAATAAATAAATAAAATGTGGAAACGAGGATGGTACCAACCTAAGGTAGCTTCGTCATCTAAAGAAAAGGGGCTTGTTCTGTGCTTTTATTCCTCAGCATGTGAAATTGAATGCTTTTACTCAAAATAGCCTGCCTGATTGAGAAGGATTATTTACTTTTCTGTCTCCGATATTCAGCTATGAGGTTCACATTTATTTTTAAGAATAAAATAACTAACTTTACAGGGTTCACAGAGTAATAATAACTAACTTTACAGGGTTCACAGAGTAATAATAATAAGGATAAAAGCTGAAAGCTATGTTTTTGAAGGCAGCTTAAATGAGTTGCAATGATTTTATTTAAACACAATCAATAACTAAATTATAGACCATGTAGGAAGGTGATAAATGTTATGACAAGTACAGAGAAGAGCAAGTACACGGAGTGTATGTGTATAAAGGGAGGTGGGCTGTAATTGTAAATAGATTGGTCACTATGGACTTCCCTGAGAAGTGATATTTGAGCAAAGATTTGAAGCCGTTTAGCAAGTTAACTACGTGGCTATCTGGGGGAAGAATATGTTGGCCAGAAGGAATAATTAACTTAAAGGTACTACATCAGGAATGTGTTTGTTGAGTAAAAAGGTCAGTGTGGCTGAGGCGCTGGGGCTCTGGGGACTGATTCTATAGGGCCTTTTGATCATGATAAGAACTTCGGTTTTCACCTGGAATGAAATTGGGAGTCTTTGGAGAATTTTGAGCAGAGGGCTGTTACGTCTGACTTCTGTTTTGATATTTACTGATTTATTGATTTTGAGAGAGAGTGAGTAAGCATGGGGGAGGGGCAGAGAGGGAGAGAGGGTGAGAAAGAATTCTAAGAGCACACAGGGCTTGATCTTATGATCTTGAGATCATGGTCTGAGCTGAAATCAAGAGTTGGATGTTGGGGCGCCTGGGTGGCTCAGTCAGTTAAGCATCTGACTTAGGTTGTGATCTCACAGTTGTGAGTTGGAGCCCTGCATGGGGCTCCACGCTGATAGCCTGGAGCCTGCTTGGGATTCTCTCTCTCCCCCTCTCTCTGCCCCTCCCGACTCTCTTACTCTCTCTCAAAGTAAGTAAACAAATAAACTTTAAAAATAAAGGTTCATTCTGGGTAGGAGGATGAGAGTGGAAGTAGGCTAATGAGTTAGGGGGTGATTGCTACTATATATAATGCAGGCGAATGAATATCAGGACTCAGACCAAATAATAACAACGCAGTCAGTAAATATGGATTAGATACTGGATATTTATTCTGAACACAGAGCAACAGCGTTAATTGGAAGTGTGTATGAGAAAGGGGGAAGTCAAGGATGACTTTAAGACCTATCGACCTCACTTAATGTTTATACCAAGTAGGTTATATTATCAGCTCTGTTTTATCGATGAGGAAATTGAAGCTTACAGAGATAATTAACTTTATGTGGTTTAGATGGTAAAGAGCAGAACTGGGATTTGAACCAGGGTTGTCTGAGTCCAAAGGCTGGGCTTCTTTACCGTAGTGCAGTATAGCATCTGCAGGCATTGAGCTATTACTGTGAACTCTGGCCTCAGATCACCAAGAAACTGATTCCAGGTATGTTTTCTGGTTACTCGGTACCTATGTTGAATGCTAAGTTTCCATTCACATGTTTCCATGCCTTCAACCCTAGTTCATTAGTGACTATATTCCTGCCCCCAACACCTTCTTTTCTTAGAATCGACTACTTCTGAATCCTGTTGCTCAACTCTCTTAATCTCTCTGACCACTGAAACATCCATTATTGGCTTGATTTTTCCCCAGGCCTTGGACTCAGTTTGGACTTCTGCCCAAAGCTTTTCTTTTCCCATTAGCAAACCTTCACATTTCAGAGCTATTTTCTAATATTTGTCCTCTTAAGCCCACTTTAGATTAATTGACTCAACCACTTGGAAGTTAAAACCATATGATTCTCCATGAGGAGGAGGGAGCATACAAAAGGGACAGCATTGCTGACAATGACATTCATGAGGTCTCCATATTTTTCTCAGTCATGGTGGGAGAGAAAAGCATGGTAATAGCAATCAGCTTGGAGGCCTCTAGGCAGGACAGTTTCTGATCTATTGGCCAGTGACACCTGGCTTTAAAGGAACTCTTTCCCTGGTTTTACCTTCTTCAACCTGAGCAACTTACTGTCTTCTTATATCTCCCTTTGCAGCTTCAAGCAAACTCATAAGGAGTTAATGGTATTACCTTAGGAACCAGCATTGAAATTCTTCCTACAGAAGAAATGCCATGTTGGGGAACATGTTTTGATATGTGGTTAGGGTAGAAGATGTATTTCCCAATGGCTAAGGTGTCAGAGGAAGGTGAAGCTGCCTAGCACAGTGGAGGAAAAAGTGAAGCTTGTGGTTCAGTGGCAGAGGAAAAGACAGGGCACAGCAGAGATGAACAGAGATGGGAAAAGAGGAGGGAAGATAAAGCCATTGAACTGGAGGAAGTCTCTTTAGAATACAGTATGACTCTCTCCATTTATTACCACCAGATTACCATCTGTAATCATTGTGAAAATCTCATCCCCAGAAGGCTTGATATGAATGAGGGTTGCTGTGGGTCTAAAGCAGAGTCTCTGTCAGTTTTGGGTTATGGTCTTCATAGTGTAGAGTAAGAGCATTGTGTCAAGGAGATAGAACCCAAAAGACATAGGCAGGAGAGAGCTTTGGGCACCTTGTTCATAATAGCCCATAAGTCAATTCAAGTGTTATCAACAAGGTGAATAAATAAACAAATTATGGTATATCTATTCAGTGGAATGCTACTCAGCAATAAAAAAATGAACTACAGAGTTGCTGATACATGAAACAACATGAATGGATCTGAAAATGTCTATGTGAATGAAACAGGCCTGGTGAAAAAGAATACATTTTTGTACAATTCCAATTACATAAAACTTCAGAAAATGCCAGCTCATCTACAGTGACGGAAAATAGAGCAATGGTTGCTAGAGAACCAGGGGAAGTACAGAGGAATTACAAAAGGACAGGACAAAAAGTTCTTGGAGATGAAGCACATGTTCATTGTCTCATTTTTGGAGATGGTTTCACAGGTGCGATACCTGCACCAAAATTTATCAAATTCTACACTTTAAATAGGTGCAATTTAGTATATCACAGTTATACCTCAAAAAGGAGGTTAAAAGCATTTTAAGCCCCTTGAAAATTTAAGCCATGACTCCTTTAAGAAGAATGCCTAGTAAAATGCCACACACCCTCTGAGGACTAAATAAATATTTCCTGCTAAATTTTTGGACTGAATAATAGTTCAGCATGACCATGAGGGTTAGACATTTTCCTGATGTCTATAGTAGTTTAGTTAAAATTGACTAACATTTATTAACTTCCTCTTATCAAATCAATAAAGAAATATGAGATGTGCTTTTTTAAAAGTTTTTATTTAAATTCCAGTTAGGTAACATAGAGTATACACCTGAAACTAACATACATACTAATTTCAGGTGTACAATATAGTGCTTCATCACTTCCATACATCACCAGGTGCTGATCACAAGTGCACTCCTTAATCCCCATCACCTATTTAACCCATTACCCTCCCACCCTCCCCCCACCCCCACCTCCGGTAACCCTCAGTTTGTCCTCTATAACTAGAACAGTTAAGAGTCTGTTTCTTGGGGCGCCTGGGTGGCTCAGTCAGTTAAGTGTCCGACTTCAGCCAGGTCACGATCTCGCGGTCTGTGAGTTCGAGCCCCGTGTCAGGCTCTGGGCTGATGGCTCAGAGCCTGGAGCCTGCTTCCAATTCTGTGTCTCCCTCTCTCTCTGCCCCTCCCCCATTCATGCTGTGTCTCTCTCTGTCTCAAAAATAAATAAACGTTAAAAAAAATTAAAAAAAAAGAGTCTGTTTCTTGGTTTGCCTCCCGCTTTATCTTTTTTCCCCATTGCTCATTTGTTTTGTTTCTTAAATTCCACATATGAGTGAAATCATATATTTGTCTTTCTCTGACTGACTTACCTCGTTTAGTATAATACGCTCTAGCACTACCCACATAGTTGCAAATGGCAAGATTTCATTCTTTTTTATGGCTGAGTAATATTCCATTATATATAAAAACCACATCTTCTTTATCCATTCGTCAGTTGATGGACCCTTGGGCTGTTTCCATAATTTGGCTATTTTGATAATGCTATTACATATTAGGGTGCGTGTATCCCTTTGAATTCATATTTTTGTATTCTTTGGGTAAATACCTAGAAGTACAGTTCCTAGATCATAGGGTAATTCTATTTTTAATTTTTTGAGGAATCTCCATACTGTTTACCAGAATGGCTGCACCAGTGTGCATTCCCACCAACAGTGGGAGAGGGTTCTCCTTTCTCCACATCCTTGCCAACACCTGTTGTTTCTTGTGTTGTTGATTTTAGTCATTCGGACAGGTGTGAGGTGATGAGATGTGCTTTTGATGAGTTTATAAACAGGCTGATTTTAACATACCCATGGACACAGGTTCTTCCTATTTAACAACAAAATTCAGCAATTCTATTAAAATTAAGTACTTCAGGAAAAAGTGTAGTCAGACTAGTTTTGCACTGCACAAGTTAAACATTTGACTGACTTTGATTTTCCCAGCAATTGTAATATTGTATGATATTCAGGAAGGATTTAGACCTCTGTTTCTTGTTGATAACAAAAATATTTACCATTTATTAAGCACAGATAATACCTCATGCATCAAGCACTTTATAGAATTACCTTATTTAATCCTACAACGGCAAGGTGGGAAATAATTAGCTATTAAGCATTCCTCTCAAACAGATGAGAAACTAAGACTCAGAGAAATTAATGATTATACCGATGTCAGACAAGCAGTAAGTACTGGAAGGGCGATTTGAAAGTTAATCTGATTTCACAGTGAGGATTTTCTCTTTGTAGCCCCCATTCTTTAGGATTGTCCTTGCAGGACAACGCCCTGGACTTAATAATACTGCCAGCTATTGTTAAACCAAAATGCAAAGTCTCTAGGTTTTTAAGGAAACATGGAACAAAGAAGATTAAAAATAATGCTGTGTTTCTTCATGATAAAGTCAAAAGCTACTGAAAACTACACGCACACACATACACACACACCTACAATTAAACCCTTTCAGCATTAAATGATACTTGTGTCCTTTGAAGCATTTTCTTATATATGCATATATTCTTATCTCTCTTCGATATACATTTTGTGCTCAGGTTACTAAATAAAGTATGTTATATTGCTGAAACTTTTTCTGGCTCTTAGCTAAGGTTCCAATAGGTTTGGATATTCTCAGTGTGACCTAGAAATTTCCCTACAGGCAAATTTGTGGCATCTGGTCTAATTTTAGAGGAAGTTTCTCTAATGTGGCATTTTTCAGATATTTGCATTCCTTGACTTTTGTCCACTCTTTATCTTCTACTTTAAATGTTTATTTATTTATTTTGAGAGAGAGAGAGAGAAGGGGGGGACAGAGAGAACCCCAAGCAGGCTCTGTGCTATCAGTGCAGAGCTCGACACGGGACTCCATCCCACAAACCATGTAATCATGACCTGAGCTGAGATCAAAAATAGAACACTTGGGGCTCATGGGTGGTTCAGTCAGTTGGACATCTGACTTCAGTTCAGGTCATGATCTTACAGTTTGTGGGTTGGAACCCCACGTCGGGCTCTATACTGACAGCTCAGAGCCTGGAGCCTGCTTCAGATTCTGCCTCCCTCTCCCTCTGCCCTTCTCCTGCTCGCATCTGTGTGTCTCTCTCTCAAAAATAAATAAACATAAAAAAAATTAAAAAATAAATAGGATGCTTAACTAACTGAGCCACCCAGGCATCCTTCTTCCACTTTCAATGTTTTTGTTGGAGACTAACGTTCAGTTTTCTTAACCACATAAAAAACAAGCAAACCAACAAACCAACAAATAAACCCAGTTGCGTTAGGAACCAACAATACAAGGGGCTGCCCAGAGCTCATGATAACAGTTTCCCTTGTTACTGCAGCAGATCTTAAAGACTGAGAGCAAGAGAAGCACAAAAATGAGGTGGGAGCTCACCAGCCCTAAAATCTTAATGTGTTGACATGTTTATCTCAGATCATTTCATTTTAAATTTTATTAATTTTACTGTAGTTAAATGTTGTAACTACATCTGTACCCTTAGGATGCAATCCACCACTTGTCTTTACAGAATTAACAAATGTGCCTTTATTGATGATTCCTCTTTCTAGCCCTGTTTTCCCCATTCACTACACCTGTGTGCTTTCATCAATATGCAATATTGATTTGGACGAGTTTAGCACTTGGCTTAACAGAAGGCATACTGTGTAACTCGCTTCCCCCCAGCTCTATATTGTTTTAAAGATTTATCTACACATATTCATGTGGCTGTATCAAATTAATTTTAACTACTAAATTGCTTGCCATTATACCTTAGATTTTTATACCTCATATTTTACATTATACCTTAGATTTTTAAATGTTTAGATTAAAAATTTAAATGTTTAGATTTAAAAATGTTTTATTTATTTGTGTGTGTTTGTTTATTTAAAAGAGAGAGTGTGCAGGGGAGGGGTAGAGGGATGTGGAAAGAGAGAGAGAGAGAGACAGAAAGAATCTTAAGCAGGCTCCACACTTGGAGTGGAGTGTGAGTTCCATGTGGGGCTCAATCTCATGACTTTGAGAGCATGACCTGAGCCAAAATCAAGAGTCTGGCGCTTAACCAACTAAGTCACCCAGGTGACCCAGGTAGGTGCCCCTACCTCAAATTTTTAATATCTCTCCTGTTTATCAGCAGTAAGGCTAAGTTCAATATTTTGCTGTTAAAAAGAAAGCCTCAGTGAACTTCCTTGTACAGGTCCCCTTAGCTATATATGTTAGATTTCCTCTGGTTTATAGAGAAGAATCTACCTAGAGATGGAAATTATGGTTTGTAAGATGTGTGTGTATCTTCATTTAAGTTAAATTTTTTTTAACATTTATTCATTTTTGAGACAGAGAGAGACAGAGCATGAACGGGGGAGGGTCAGAGAGAGGGAGACACAGAACCTGAAACAGGCTCCATCCAGGCTCTGAGCTGTCAGCACAGAGCCCGACGCGGGGCCGAACTCACGGAGTGTGAGATCATGACCTGAGCCGAAGTCGGCCGCTTAACCGACTGAGCCACCCAGGCGCCCCTCTTCATTTAATTTAAAACATTCCCCGCCCCCAGCTTTATTGAGATTTAATTAACATGTAACATCATGTAAGTTTAAGGTGCACGACATGTTGATTTGATACACTTGTATATCACAAAATGATTACCACCGAGCTGAGGAGGTCGTGGAGAGGACATGACCTCCGGTTGACCCCGGAGCTGCCCCCCCCCCCCCCCCCCCCCCCCCCCCCCGCCCCCACGCGATAGATAGGAGGCTTCTCAGCCCGCCCCGTCCTTGGAATGTGTGTTCCGCCCACCACAGCGGGAGCGGGTTCTCAAAGATGAAGCCTCCAGAGAGCAATGTGCTGCTGAGACTCTCTGGATGCGTATACAACTGAACCCCGTTAGGGCCTGCATCTAATCTTTTAAGATTCCGGCGAGCAGGTGGGGAGATCTACCCGTCTTCCGGCCTCCCAAGACAAGCCGTGTGAGTTCCCTGCTTGTTACACCTCTCACCTGTCAACCTGGAGGGGCCGGCCTCTTTCCCAGGCCTCTCCTTGCCTTCTGTGTTTGAGGCCAGCTTCCCGTTTCACCAGAAAGCTCCTGAGCGTTCAATGCAACACACCACAGTGCTCGCTAACAGCTCCATCACGTCGCTGAACTGCCGTTTCTTTTTTGTGGTAAGAACATTTAAGATCGATTTCCTTAACCGCTTTAGAATGAGTGGAGAAGGAAGATGTGCCGTTCAGTCAGCCCTGAGAAGGAAGGAAATCCTGGCACTGGTAACACCATGGCTGGACCTTGAGGGCGTCATGCTAAGTGAAACGTCAGAGAAAGACAAAAACTGTACGATCTCACTGATCTGTGGAAGCCAGAAAGGCCGAACTCCTAGAAGCAGAGGAGAGCGGTGATGACCAGAGGCAGCCGAAAGAGGGAATGCAGGGATGTTGGTCAAAAGGTATAGACCTCCAGTTAGAAGGTGAGTAAGTTCTGGGGATCTGATGGCAGCACTGTGATTATAGTTGACAACATTTATGTACGTGAAAGTTATTGAGTAAGGAAATCTTAAATGTCCCCTCCACTCTTAATCTGCTGGGGTGCACGTCTTCTCTGGACCAGCTCCACTGGATTGCCATTGATACCACGGTGGCTTTCTGGAAACAGCTGCTGTAAGCAGTGAGAGTTTGCCTCGTCCCTAGCTTTGAGTGGGAAAAGCTTGCCCTCTGGTCTGGATACTTCCAGATGTTACCACTTGCATCGTAAATATTTAGTCATTGATTTATTTTTGTCTCGTTACTTAGAAGCCCTTTCCTTGCAGTTATTCCCTAGCTCTCACTGTCTAGGGCCCCAGGGTGCCTGAGGTTTTAAGCTGTCCGTCTGGGGACAAAATGCTGCTTTGTGAGGCTTTCAAACATTGTTTTTAAGTGCTTCGTGTCTTTGAGGTGAATTATAACTCGAAATGTCCAGAACGCTTTCCTATTCAAGAATTTGCAGGTAATTGTCTTATTTGGCTCTCCCAGCCTCCTGTGTCCCCAAGGCATGGTGGTTTAATGTCAGGGAAGGGACACAGAATGGAAGAAAACTGGCAGAGGGGGGAGCGTTTGATTGGGGGTAATTAATGTTGCAATCAGCTCTGGTTTCTGATGTGGCTTCTAGTCTGAAAGTGTAATTTGGAAAATGTCTGACATGAGAGTACTTGACTTCTAAAATTATACCTAATGTAGACTAAACACCAATAAACCTATCAGAGGGGATTTGGCTTCCTAATGTAGGCACAACCTTAGATAAACAAACTGATTGTGATACTTTTAATACTGTATACTTTTAGAGTCCCCAGTTCCATTATAATTAATTATTTATTGAAACCCATCTAAACAGCCATAAGTGAAAACTTAGGCCTTCCTCCGGGCCCTCCCGAGCTAAATTCTGTTGGTTAATATCCTGGTATTATAGGACAATGGATTGGTCTACGGCTCAAAAAAATTCTCTGAAGTTTAGAGGAATCATGAAAACCTTGAAAAGTTATTATCTTTTGTATTAGCTCTAAACCAAAGTTAGAATCGTTTGTTTCTTAAGTACCTACTATATTTGATGGTAAAGCTCTTAGGTTATATATTTCAGAGTATTAATATATGGATAAACTCTTGGTTTATCAATTAATGATTAGGTTAACAAGTTGAAAGTTGCTTGCCTTCACAAAGGACAGACCCCGTTACTGGCTATATCTTTACTTTCAGCGTATGCAATAAACTGGGCCACAAAGGATGTTTTGATCAGCAGATCACTACCAAATGATTCAAATCTCAAATTTTGCCACCTTTGGCTTAGCATTTTATAATCTGCAAGCCCCAGCATAGTGCTCTGGGACCTTGCTACTGAAAGTGTGGTCTGGTTGACCAGCAACTTTAGCATCACCTAGGAGCTTATGCAGGCCACTCCAGATGTGCTGAATCAGAATCTGTATTTTGATGTTTTTTTTTTTAAGTTTGTTTATTTATGTATGTATGTATGTATGTATGTATGTATTTACATCATCTCTATACCTAACTTGGGTTTCCATCTCATGACCCTGAAATCAAGAGTCACATGCTCTTCCAGCTGAGCCAGCCGGCCACCCCTAGAATCTGTATTTTAAACAAGATCCCTACGGGTGCCTGGGTGGCTCAGTAGGTTAAGTGTCCCAACTTCGGCTCAGGTCATGATTTCGTGGTTCATGAGTTCAAGCCCTGCGTCGGGTGAGCCTGGAGCCTGCTTCAGATTCTCTGTCTCCCCTCTCTTCTGCCCTTCCCCCGCTAACATACTCTGTCTCTCTTTCTCTCTCTCTTTCTCACAAATAAATAAACATTAAAAAATTTTGCATTTAAACAAGATCCATAGGTGATTTGTATGCATTTTTGAGTCTGAGAGACATTGTGTCCATCAGCAAATTATTAGGGCTATGAGAGCATGGAGGTTTCACTCCCTCCCTAGGTAGAAAAAAGGCCCAGGGGCTTATGACATTTACTCAGTTACTAGTAGGCATGTAGCTAGTGCAGATACACAGTCAGGTCAGGTCAGGTCCTGCCCTGTGTGTTGCTGACATTTTTTAGTTGTCTGCCCAGCAGATCATTCCCCTCCCCCTCAGGGCTGTCTCCTTTGGGGAAGTACCATCTGCACTGCCAGTCAAGGGAACTTTCTCTCATCCTCTACCCTGCCCCCACCCCCAGGGATGTGACTGACTTAAGATGGGTCAATCAGCTTCTGTCTCTAGAGCAAGCCATCTTCAATTGAGACACACAGGGATGCAGGGTGCTTTGAGGAGAATCATCTTATGGCTGCACTACAGAGAAAGGCCTAGGAGCTCCCTCTTGCTGTCCCAGGCCCCATGAGATGTCCGTTCCTGTGATGGCAGAATTGTTTAGCACTGCCTTCTGTTACATTCCTTAGATATCATCAATGTACATTCTTTAAAAATAATCTTTTAAATGTTTATTTATTTTTGAAAGGGAGAGAGCAACACTGCATGAGCAGGAGAGGGGCAGAAGGAGAGGGAGACACAGAATCTGAAGCAGGCTCCAGGCTCTGAACTGTCAGTACAGAGCCCGATGTGGGGCTCCAACTCAAGAACAGTGAGATCATGACCTGAGCTGAAGTCAGATGCCCAACTGACTGAGCCACCCATGCTCCAAAATGTACATTCTTTTTAAATAAAAAATATATACTCCTTTCAGAATTTCTAGGCACAAACCACTGTATGTTTTTTTTTTAATTATGCAAATTGGATCATCCCACAGACCCTATTCTGTAGGAATACAGAATACACTATTAGTGTAGACCATATTCTTCATTGAGAGTCTTTGGGGCCAGCTGAATTTAAGAGTTCAGAATCTTCTGGATTTTCGAGCAGTGATAGGATATGTTCACCAAATATCACATAATAAAGCTGGTATGGTCTGAGACCATACCTCGTAATTAAGCACATTCAACAGTTTTGTGCTGTTTATGAGATCAATAAAGTCTTAAATATTTCCATGTCAGGAGGGGTAAATATTTGCTGTCAAGTGAGTTTAGGATTGGTCAAGTTTTGTGACTAAAGTTTCAAAAAAGTTTAGTTTCTAGAGCATTTTTGGAATTTGGAATTGTGGGTAAGAAATTGTGGAGTATGAAATATATTGTGGAGGTATGATTGCCAAGTCAATCCCTATGCATAAATCTTTCTCACGTCTATAGAAGTATTCCATTATATGGATGACACATAATTTATTTAACCAATCTTTTATTGTTGGATGTTAAGGATTTTCCACTTCCTGCTCTTGTATATGATGTTGCTGTGATCATCCTTTGTGTTTATTTTAATGTAATTGTACAAATACGAAGGGAAAATGTTGCTCATTTTCTAGCCATAGTTGATTTCTCCCATTGTTGAAAGACATTTATGCAGAAGATTCTAAATCCAATGGTGGAAAATATCCTGGTAAAAAGGAAGGAGGGTCATAGCTTTGGGAGTCAGGACTCGCTTTCTAGTTCAGGCCTCTCCATTTGACATGGACAACTTAGGTGCGGGGGGTGGGGGGAGGGCGCGGTTTGTACACTAGTTTCTCAGTTGTATAAAAGAAAGAACTGTAACGTATGACTTCTGCCAATTCTGACTTTCTTTGTATAGGTACTGCTCTGAGTTCCTGAGAAACAGCAGAAATCCAAAACAGACAATCCCTGCTGTGATAGGGCTTCCATTTTAATGAGAAAGACCAACGATAAACATGATAACAAAGTATACTATTTAGTGTGTTGGATAGTGATAAGTGGTAGAGAAAAACTTAATAAAGCAGGAAAAGCTAAGACCATCCTATTCCACTGTATATGTGTATCATTCCTTCTGGGGCTCTTAAAATATGAGGAATATGAAAAGTGTGAAACAACGTACTGCATTTCAACAGGACTTCTATGGGGAAGGATTCCATTTGTTACAATTCTAAATAGATTTTGGTGGTCAAGCCATGTTAACTGCTGACATTTCTACTTCTCAAATAGTCTCAGGTAAATGGTTATTGAATTCTGTGGATGGAGGTGGTGGGGAGAGAATATCTGTAGAGGAGCATTTAACATCCTTTGTGACTTGAAGGCTGAGACTGGAGCCTCTCTCCTCCCTCCTCTCTCTCTCCTTCATCCTCTTGCAAGACTTGGGCTTCCATACCTCACATTCTCACTGAGGATCTACTTTATTTTCCTGGGAATCTCTTCCCTTCTTTCTTCTTCTTATCTAAATCATACTTAATTTTCAAAATTCAGATCAGATTCCATTTTCTTGCTGAAACTTCCTTTGACCCATCCAATCTTCAATTATCTTCTCTTTCTTTAGTTCTCTCTATTCCTGGAGAGATAAAAGACCCTGGTCTATTGTTGGGAGAGTGAAAAATGTTGGGATGTGCAAAACTGGGGAGAATTTGTATGTGGAAAGCCACCTACTGGGATATTGAAAATTATAAATTTGGATTTTAGTCATGACCCTGCCACTAGCTATATGGCACGGATTAAGTTATAGAACTTCTCTGGCCCTTAGTAGCCTGGTCCTTAAAATTAGTGGGTTGGACTAAATGATCCAACCTAGACACAACGGATAAAATGCAAACATTCAGCTCAATTTTGAAGGTAGGGAGAATGTTGTTTGGGGGCACATTGTACATTGATGGGTGGTGTGGGATTATGGTTTGGCTTTGGACTTTATGTCCCTCAGACCCTGTCCATTGTTGGAACCATTCACCTTCCTTTTGAGCAACCATCCACTCCCTGGGCCCCTTACCCAGCCCCATACAACAGCTCACTGTGCTAGCTTTGCTGGTCATCTTTGTTCCAATCCACTTGTCTTGGCCCATTCCTCCTCCATATTTATCATGATCTGCATCTTCTCAACTTTAGACCTACTCCTTGTTCTTTCTATCTTTAACTCTCTCTTCAGGTTTCTCTCTCAGTATTAGATTCCTATCTATGAGTCTGTCTACATCTTGATGATAATTTGGATATTCCATCTGCTATGGATCTGATTGTATCTTGAGTACACATTTCTTCTTGCTCTAGTGAGGAATACCATCAGACCTAATCTTTTTCTGAGACTCAGATGCAAGAAAATTATTTCAATTTTTTTAGGTCCAAGTAATGACTCTGCTGTTGGTGTTATCTTCATTGTAGTCTCTGCATGTCAGGATCAGTGCTTTTTTCTGCTGATTCTCCCAAGAACCTTATTTAATGTTCAGCTCTTATTAGATGCCTATTACTACCTAATTCATACACTCCTACTTCTCAGTCTTCATCTAGCTTATTTTTTGTTGGAGGATCTTATGAAAACAAAGGGGTGAGGAGTAAACACTGATAAAGGAAAAAACTTAAGCGTCAAAAGCTGACTTGTTTCCTCCTCTTTTATTCCTCCTGTTTTAATTTTCTCCTCTTACTACTTTTAATATATTAATGGAAGTTATATTGTATGAATGTCAATATATTTGTTTGAATTTAATGAAAAATATCTATTCTAGGTAATCACTCTGCTTTTTCAGGGAACCCTATTGTATCATTTTATTAATATTTATTAATTTCCTATAATTAATGTATTCACTAATTTCCTACTAAATAATTTCATAATTAACAGCAAGCCTTAATGTCTGGCTGACTAAAGAAAGGATCAGTTTTGTTGTTAGGACAGAAACTCATATGAACTAGCTTAGGTCAGAAACAAACAAACAAAAAGAATGAATGAGTGAATGAATGAATGAATAGGAATTTATTGAATGTCTGAAAGTACTCCTAGTAATTGTAGAATAAAAACTATAGAGATATGTCGTAAGACACTGGAACCAGGAACTAGAAAATTCAAATTCAAAGTTATTTGCTCTGTCTTTCCTAGGATATTTGACCTCTTGGCTCTCCTTTTGGCACATTTACATTCTTTTCCCTTGATCTTATTGTAGATTCTTTTAGTGTGCTGTGGCCTGCACCTGTTCATCCTAGCTTCTGCTTTGCCTGATTTCCTAGCTCTAGCACTCCTCAGAAACCAAGTGAAGTCTAGCTTATATATTCCAATTCTAGATTCCAAGAAGAGATTCGGACTGGCACAGCTTTGGTCAGATGTCAATTCCTGTCTGGTCAGCAGTGGTGAAGGATGGATTGAGCTGGGCACCACATACATGGCTACAAGTATGTGCGTGGGCACAGGCAAAGGGGTGCATTTACCCAAAAGATCCTAACTATGTTGGCACAGAGCAGTTCCTCAACACAAATTTATTATATTTAATGTCAGGCTCACAAGTAAAGCTTATACAAAATATGCCTTTCCCACCTCTTTAATTTCTTTCTTGAAGTATTGTAATTGCTAAAGCTGACGCTAAGATGTGGCTGATGTCTAAATATAGAAATAAACAGAATAACTGAAAGGCTGTTGGGAGATTTAGGCTGAAGGGCAGTCACTTTTTAACTTTATAAGTATTTTAGATCTTGATTTATCTGTCTTTCTTTGGGTGAAAATTTGTTTGATCCTATCTTACTATTAGAAAAGTCATAGTATGCAAATGTTATTCATTCTTATAAAGTTCAAACACATTACCTTTTGTTGACAGATACTAATTTATATGAGGAAGGCAAAGGAAAAATGGATTCAAACAAATACTGTAAGTTCAGTAGTATACTAATTAATGGATTTTCTAATTGGTTTTCCTTTTTTTTTTTTTTAACTTTTCCCCTAAGTCTGCTGATTAGTTATGATTGCTTTATTACAAGGCTTTGGAGGACATCTGGAAACATAATCACCTGGGGATGTTTGTCCCCTTGTTTTGGGGATGGATCTTACAAGATATTAAAGCAGCACCATCCAACAGAAATGTCATGTGAGGGGCACATGGGTGGCTCAGTCAGTTAAGTGTCTGACTCTTGGTTTTGGATCAGGTGAGGATCTCACAGTTCATGAGATTGAGTCCCAAGTTGAGCTCTGTACTGTCAGTGTGGAGCCTGCTTGAGATTCTCTGTCTCTCCCCCTCTCTCTCTGCTCCTCTCTCTCTGTTTCTCTCTCGAAATAAATAAACATTAAAAAAAAAGAAATGTGAGCTACACATAAAGCTTCAAATTTTCTTCTTAAAAATATTTTTTAAATTTATCTTGATTTATTTATTTTAAAATAAAGAGCCAGCAGGGGAGAGGCAGAGAGAAAGGAATAGAGACCATCTCAAACAGGCTCTGCACTGTCAGCATGGAGCCCAATGAGGGTCTCGAACTCATGAACCATGAGATCATGACCTGAGCCAAAACCAAGAGTTGCATGTTTAACCTACTGGAACCTCCAGGTCCAGCTAGACTTCAAATAGGATCACCATTGGACTTGCCAATTGTATGAAATAATAACTTACCATTTTTGTTTAACTTAGCTTGAACTGGGTGATTAGTGTCACTTACAATGAGTCCTGATGAGTAAACTACTTGTTTCTTTCTCATTCCTACACTCTCCCTTGCCATTAGACCGTTTCTCTTATTCAAACCTTACATGCCCATGCTTGCTTGCCACAGAAAATCAAGGCAGATTTTACTTACCCTGCAAAGGAGATCAGGAGACCAATTGCTGTTTGGGAAAGGCAGAGGTAAAATAAAGTTAGAACATTCTATTATGAGAGTTCTATGTGTGCTGGAGGATGAGTCAGAGACTATCTACCTCATTGACTTGGGAAATTCAGCTTTTCAGCCATCTGCATTTTCCTTCCTCCCTATGGAGATAGGAGGGATCCTGAGACATAGCAGGGGGGTTCCTGGATCAAAGGAGACATGGCTACTTCCTAGATGAACAAGAGTCCATTCAGATTAGAAAGACCTTTACTAGTCAGTGAAGCACAACCATCATGAGTGTATGGAATGAAAGATGTGTTATAGGATTTAGACCCTGCACAACTGAGGGAGAAGCTGAGGAAACAAAGGTCCAGAAGGAGGAACTGGAAATCTGACGGAAAGGCATTAATCAGTCTTCATGGATCACATGGCCCAAGGGTCAGACTTCAGGTCTCCTTGCTGCAGTGGCAGCTCCAGAACAGAGTAAAATGGGTGGGTGGGTGGGTGGGGGTGTAGATAGGGAGAGGGGCTGGAGTCATGGCAAGACCAAGATGTTTAGAGAGTTTCTTCCTCTCTTTGCGTTTTAGTTGAAAGGAGTGCAGCCAAAACTATAACCAAAGGAGGCATTAGGCTTCCAGAAAAATCTCAAGGAAAAGTATTTCAAGCAATAGTAGAAGCTGTTGGATCAGGCTCCAAAGGAAAGGGTGGAGAGATTCAACCAGTTGGCATGAAAGTTGGAGATACGGTTCTTCTCCCAGAGTATGGAGGCACCAAAGTAGTTCTAGATGACAAGGATTAGTTCTGGTGTAGAAGTGGTGACATTTTTGGAAAGTGTGTAGACTAAAATACATCATTATTGAAATGGTGCTTAGTGAAGCTCCCCATTCCAGTAAAATTGTGAAATCTTTAATCATGTAAACAACTTTCATGTCTCTTTTGTAATATACTCATGGTATCCAAACTAATGATATTGCATGTCTCTAGAATTTAGTTTTGGTGTATTGATATAAACATTACCAAATACAAATGCATAAATGGTGGTTAATCTTGAAAAAAAATCTGTCTTCTTGGGGCCCCTGGGTGGCTCAGTTGGTTAAGCATCCGACTTCAGCTCAGATTATGATCTCATGGTTCGTGAGTTCCAGCTCTGTGCTGACATTTCAGAGCCAGGAGCCTGTTTGGATTCTGTGTCTCCACCTCTCTCTGCCCCTCCCCGCTCTCTCTCTCTCTCTCTTTCTCTCAAATAAATAAGCATTAAAAAAAGGTACAAAAAAATAAAAAATCTGTCTTCTTAAAGCATTGATACAAATGGACAAGATAGAAGATGCAGGGAAGTTAAGAGAAGTCAAGAACATCCAGTACCTGAAGTAAAAACACAAAGGGGAAGTTCATGGGGAAGTCTATGGGCAGTTATTGACTCTCCATAACTATTGCTTCTGTGGGTCTGTAGCTAGGTTTCTGGTGGTGGGCGTGGGCTCTGTTAAAAGTAGCAGTGTCAGTAGTTGGGAAAAGAGTTAGAGGGGGCCAGAAGAGAGTGAAGGAAAACTGGAACTTGCTGGGCACCTCTGCATTGGTTTTTCATTCTATTTGACTGCAAAGACCTTTGGAGAGTAATAGCCACTATTTCACTTCTGTCTCCCAAGTCCCAAATTAATCACTGCTAACCTAGAAACATACAGGGCAAGGAATTCAGGAAAATGTGGTTTCCAGCTTGGCCAGACTGACTTTAGGGGAACCCAGGACAAGGTCAATCTCTGTGGTGATACCAAGGCAAACCATGAACCATCCATTAAAAGGCAGCACTTGACAATAAAGTACAAGGTACAGTTAGCACAACTCACCCTTTGGGGAGCAATATAAGCTTCTACATCAGGTTAGTGCTTTCTTTGTGTCCTCTTTGTGTCTTTAAGTAGATCTTCTAATTCCCCATCACAAAGGGGATCCTGACCCTATCACCCTGTTTCTTCCTTGCCGTTGGATTGTTAAGACTTAGCATCTGGTTGCTTCTTCTTTCCACCAAATTGTTTAGCAGTGATACTTGGCCAAGACTTAATTTACTTCTGTTGTTTCTCACTATTTCTTCTGGACCTAGACATGTTTAGGATGCCCAAGACTCTCGCCAGGCCAGATTCCCAGCTAAGCCCCAGCTCCTATACAGCCATAAATGGCTCCTTCACCTCAACTGGGGAGGCCAGCCTTCCTTCATGCTTACCAAATGAGTGCACCAACTGCTCTAACATTGAAACTCTTTATTATTTGTGATTTTTTTCTGTAGGTGGAAGACTTCCTCTCAACTCATTGAAGGGGTTGTTCCTCCTCTCCTCCTCCTCCTCCTCCTCCTCCTCCTTCTTCTTCTTCTTCTTCTTCTTCTTCTTCCTCTAGAGGGAGAGAGAGAGCAAGAGAAGGGCAAAGAGAGAGAATCTTAAGCAGGCTCCATGCCCAGCACAGAACCTGACATGGCTCTCAATCTCATGACCAGGAGATCATGACCTGAGCCGAAATCAAGAGTCAGACACTTAACTGACTGAGCCACCCAAGCGCTCCTCAATGAAGGGATTTTCTATGCTTGAGTATGAACTAATAGATTGATACGAAGAATATATAGTCAAAGAAACATGGATTTGGTGCCAACAGACTAGCTTTTGTATATGTAATGTGGTAGCTAGGTAAACACAAACAGGAATCTCAACCATAATCATAGCTATTTCTCTCCACACTTAGCACAGTAAAGCAGATGAGTCCCTGAGGACTTAAGGACACTGCAGTATTGGCCCTGGAAGGCTACCTCTGGACTCCTTACTAGGAAATGGTTTAATCCACCATTTCCTGAACCTCTATTACTAGCAGATGCACACCAATCCCACACACAAGATGCAAACTTCGGGGATCCTGCTCTTCATTCTTAGTGTTCTGAAGATGAATTCTACCATGTGGGAGAAATGCAAATGAAGTAACATTTGGATCTGGAAGACTTAGAAGGAACCAGATGCTCTGTCCTAGTCTACTATATCTAAGTGGAACTTTGAGCATGTGTGCACTGAGTGCAAAAATCACTCAATGTTAGATTGAGCTGACCTCTGCCTTCAGAATCAAAGAGCCCATACCAAAAATAAAAACAGAATTCTGAATTTGGCCCAGAGAAACTCAGCCAGTTTATTTGGGCATCATCTAACCCCTGCAGGCATTTGACAATTTCCATAAAGTATCAATAGCAGTACAGCTTTTACTCATGTCTTATTACATCTTGATCTCGTTGTCTTTGAATCTTAATGTTAACTTTTCAATGAATCTTCATTGCTCTGGACTTGGTGCTTTTATGTTTCCTTTATGTATTTTGTAACAATCCTGGGAGGTATAGGTCATAATTATTTTAATAGCTAACACAGATATATATGTATATATACACATTATGTGCCAGACACATAGTTCTAAGCATTTTATTAACTCATTTAATTGTATATCACTCTTTGAGGTAGTTCTTATTAATATCATCATCTACCTTTTACAGGCGAGGAAATTCAAATATGGAGTTAGATTATCCAAGGTCACACAAGCAATGAGTGGTAGCACTTGGGTTCAAACCCAGGCAGTCTGGCTCCACAGGTCATGCTCCAACCACTAGTCTACATTGCCTGCTATTTTAAAATAAAACCAAGACTCAGGAAGTAAGTGAATTGCCCAGGGACCCGCAGCTGCTAATGAATGGAGCTACTATTCTAACACAGGTTTTTGGAGTCTAGAGTTCATATCCTTCCATACTGCTTTCATCAGCTACAAGGTGTGTGACTTTAGGCAAGTCACTTGATTTTGTCAAGCCTCATCTTCCACCTATAAAATGGGGATAATAACGCTGATCTCACAAGGGTATTCTGGGACTAAATACAATTAATTATATAAAATGTTTAACTCCATGACATCTAAGTTAATGCTTAATAAATATTAACTTGCCAGATAATGGATGGGTTCCTAAGAAAAGCTCTTTCTTCTCAATGTTTGATAAGTATTAAGAACATGTTAACTCTGAGCATGTTAACTAAGAACATTTAACTATGGAAAGCACAATGTACATAAAATATTGACGGTTTGACATAATTTCTGTTCTTTAAACCTTGATAATTGCATTTAGATTTGATTTAGAACTAGATGGTTGTTGTGTCCTGGAAATACTTCTTGTCAAGGGCAAAACAATTATTGTGTAAGCCCTTAAAAACCGACTCCAATTAAGGCTATTTAAAAAAATATATATATATATATATTTGTGATCTGTGTCTATATACTCTCTTAAAATAGCATTCTTTTATTTCCATATCAAAATTTTAAGGTAAGTTAAGCCTGGAACACTAAAAAACAATGTTTGTTGACCTGATAATCTGTTTTCCCATTGTCTGTTGAAATTTCTGTTGATGGAATCAGTGGAAATTATCAGGTTAAGTATAAGTCTCTTTGTTCCTCTAAACAAAATTATGGAGCACTTGTCAGATTTCAAGGACATGATGAAACATGGTTTAAAAATGCCGTAGATAATTGTACTACAGAAAGTAAAAGGTCTCAGACAATAAAAAGTAAGAGCCAAGAATATTTTAAACTCAAAATAGATAGAAATATTTTTATAATGTGAGTAGTAACTGGAAACAGATCAAGAGAACAAGAATATTAATGGTTTTTGCAGCATGGTGTCCATTTCAATGAACATTTGGGGTTATATGTAATATTCTTTGCATTCATAGACCCACTCCTAAGTCCACTGCCATCATTCCAGCCTACCAACTCTTACCTACATGATGATACTAGCCGTTGCCCTCAAGATGAAATCCAAACTGCTTAGTCTGACATCAGGTACACCATTATTGTGAGCATTATACAAGATAATATACATTGATTCATGAATTTGTTCATTCAGTGTAAGTTGACCTTTTGCTGGTCCATTCCCTGTGTTAAACTTTGGGCATGCAGATGGAGATCTTGGTCTCACAATCAAAGCAAAGTGTTCTCACCTTGTAGAGGGGAGGACAGACAAGAATAACATCATTCACCATGCTACGTGGTAGTGGTACAATAGACATAAACCGAGGACACTGTGGAAGTTCAGAGGAAAGGTAACATTTCCAACTTACCTCCCACTGTTTCTTTATTCAAACCCTGTGCTCAACTGGTCTATTTGCAATTCTCCTAAATAAGCATGCACATGTCCATCTCTCTACCTTTGATGATATTGCGTTTTTTTATGCTGAAGCGCTTCATTTTCTGCTTATTCATTCAACCAATATAGATTGAAATTGTACTGCATGCTTCAGTATGTGTGCTCTCTGCCACACAGCAGTGAGTGAGAGAGGTACAGCCCTCTGGAAGCCGACAGTGTCACCTTTCCCCTCCCCTCCGACTCCCTCTAAAACTCCCCTTCTTTTACTACTTGCCCCATGGTGTCTTCTTCTGGAGCTCCAGTAAACTTACTTATTCTCTGTCACGTGTCAAATCTTATACAATTATCTGGGATCAATCAGTATTTTAGTGGTGAATTTATCCATAGTAACAGGAAATGTAAGTATCCTTGTTAGATAAAAATTTTAGATGATTTTTAAACTCTGATCTTACTCCTTTAGTTGGATGATGGTTGGCAATCTGCAAAAGACTCCGTCTCCACACCTGTGACAAAATGTGCAGAATGAGCAGATGAAAGAGTTCCAGGTGTGAAGTTACATTTCTTTAAAAATCTGACATTTTAGTATCCATTTAATAAGCTAGATCAAATTTCTTCACATTTTATTTCTAATGCTCATGGATATTTGGGGCAAGGGGAAGGAGGTCAAGGTGGAGAAAGAAGGAAGAAGAAGATGAAGAAGAAAAGGAGATCAAGGGCTCCACCAGAAAGAGGGGTGGAAACTTACTGAAATAAGGGCAAAGAACTTCCTTTGCACAGAATATTTCATTTTCAGGGTTTCTTTCCTCCTACTCCCCATGTCAAATCTTGTGAAAAAGCTGGGTGTGTTGTGAATCCTTTGTGTGGGATTCAGACATTGAAAAGCAAGGGCTGGAATGTGGGGTGAGAATCATATGACTGACCTCCGAAATCTCCAAATGTATTTGTCATATAGTTGAGTAAGAGCAGTTACAAAAAAAAGGCCAAGAGTATCTGTTTATAAATATATTTTAATAAAGCTCAGTGTTAAAGTCTCCCAAAATAAACAATCTGTGTTGAGGTTCTCATATATGTCTTATATAATCAAAGGATTATGAACTCTATTTTTTTTAATTGAATATATAGTTTAGTCCAGGTCTTCTGGGGAAATCACTTTATTTGAGCTTTTTTTTTTTTGTGCACCTGCTATATGCTAGGCAGGGTGTTTATATATTTGATAAATGGAATGCAGTTTTTACTTGCAAGGTGTTTATAATCAGTGGGGGTAACTATTATTAGTCATCAAATCATTTTTGTTGTAATATTTTACATGATGTGCATATCTACATTTATTTTTTAAAAAATTTTTAATGTTTATTTTTGAGACAAAAAGAGACAGAGTATGAGCGGGGGAGGAGCAGAATGAGAGGGAGACACAGAATCCAAAGAGGCTCCAGGCTCTGAGCTGTCAGCACAGAGCCCAATGCAGAGCCTGAACCCACGAGCCGTGAGATCATGATCTGAGCCAAAGTCAGACGTTCAACCGACTAAGTTACCCAGGTGCCTCTCCATTTATTTTAAATTTCTTCACTCTTACATGTGTATGTGTCTGTATGTGTAATCGATTATATATAATTGTATACATACGTATATAAAACTTTATGAATATATATATATGTGCAAATATAAGAAAGTGCCTACAGATGTGATATTTTAGAAGGTTGATGGACTCCTTGAAGTCCATCTTTGTATCCTGGGTTGGGAACTTCAGGCAAAAGCAGACTATGCTATAGAAAAATTTGAAATTTCAGGGTATTGTCCTGTCCAAGAGGTTGATGCCAGCTTTTTAATGTTAAAATGCCCACAAATTGCTATTAAAATAAAAATGGAACACCTAAACCCTGCATGGTTTAAGGCTCTCTGTAGAGGGGTACCTGGGTGGCTCAGTCAGTTAAACGTCCGACTTCAGCTCAGGTTATGATCTCATAGTTCATGAGTTTGAGCCCTGCATTGGGCTCTGTGCTGACAGCTCGGAGCCTGGAGTCTGCCTCAGATTCTGTCTCTGTCTCTGTCTCTGTCTCTCTCCCTCTCTCTCTCCCCCACTCATGCTCTGTCGCTCTCTCTCTCTTAGAGATAAACATTAAAAGAAAATTAAAGTTCCCTGTAGTAAATTTGGCTGAAGGCAAGCAACTCAATGAATTAATCCTTCGTAAATATCACGTTATAATTTTTTATAAATCAGTACATGTAAATCTTTCCTTTTTGCCTGTAGCAAATCAGGGGAGCGGTCATTGATAGACTCTCACAGTTATTGTTGGAACGCTCTTTCTCTTTAGGGCAGAGGTAACATCACCTGATAGGATTGTGAGAAGTTGATTTATTGTTGGCTGTTTTGCCTAGCCCTTTTCCATAAATTTCTCTCTATCAGATCTAAGCCGTGGAAATCACATTGTTAGTCTTTTGTTTTTGATAGCAGTGACTGCTTGCTTGAACTCTCCTTTGGGTACCAGCAGCTCCGTCTTGATCTCTGATGTTATGCAAAGCACATCTGCCTTTTAACTTGCCTGATCCAAACCTTATTTGCCTTGTGCATTTTCTACCCTTTGATCCCTCTCTGCATTACTATTTATCAGTATCAAAAAGCTTCAGCTGGAAGCTGGGCGAATGCAGAGGTTGCCAGTCATTACTTTTGGCCCCAGATCCATAAAATCAAGTCAGTTACACATCTGGTGGGTTTTTCTCTAACTGGACAGCATGCATCACAAGAGCACACTCTCCCCTGTCCTTACTGAGTCATGTCAAGAACTGAAGGTGAGCTTTATTCTTAAAATTATGAGTACCTTCCCCCTAAGTCCTAGCACGCAGCAATTTAGTCATCTATATAAGTTCCTTTTCTTTTTTTCTTTTAAAAAAATTTCATAATTTATTTTTTTAAATTACATCCCAGGGGGCGCCTGGGTGGCGCAGTCGGTTAAGCGTCTGACTTCAGCCAGGTCACGATCTCACGGTCCGTGAGTTGGAGCCCGCGTCGGGCTCTGGGCTGATGGCTCAGAGACTGGAGCCTGTTTCTGATTCTGTGTCTCCCTCTCTCTCTGCCCCTCCCCCGTTCATGCTCTGTCTCTCTCTGTCCCAAAAAATAAATAAATGTTGAAAAAAAAAATTAAAAAAAAAAATTACATCCCAGTTAGCCTACAGTCCAACAGTGATTTCAGGAGTAGATTCCTTAGTGCCCCTTACCCATTTAGCCCACCTCCCCGCTCCCACACTCCCTCCAGTAACTCTCTGTTCTCCATATTTAAGAGTCTCTTAATGTTTTTGTCCCCCTCCCTGTTTCTGTATTATTTTTGCTTCCCTTCCCTTACATTCATCTGTTCTGTGTCTTAAAGTCCTCGTATGACTGAAGTCATACAATATTTGTCTTTCTCTGACTAATTTCACTTGGCATAATACCCTCCAGTTCCATCCACGTAGTTGCAGATGGCAAGATTTCATTCTTTTTGATTGCCGAGTAATACTCCATTGTATATATATACCACATCTTCTTTATCCATTCATCCAG
Source organism: Prionailurus bengalensis (assembly GCF_016509475.1). NCBI lineage: Eukaryota > Metazoa > Chordata > Mammalia > Carnivora > Felidae > Prionailurus > Prionailurus bengalensis. Next base: position 88,547,514 of record NC_057358.1, read on the forward strand.
TGATGGACATTTGGGCTCTTTCCATACTTTGGCTATTGTCAATAGTGCTGCAGGTGTCCCTTTGAAACAGCACACCTGTATCCCTTGGATAAATACCTAGTCGTGCAATTGCTGGGTGGTAGGGTAGTTCTTTTTTAATTTTTTGAGGAACCTCCATACTGTTTTCCAGAGTGGCTGCACCAGTTTGCATTCACACCAACAATGCAAAAGAGATCCTCTCTGTCTACATCCTCACCAACATCTGTTGTTGCCTGAGTTGTTAATGGTAGCCATTCTGATAGGTGTGAGGTGGTATCTCATTGTGGTTTTGATTTGTATTTCCTGGGATGATGAGTGATGTGGAGCATTGTTTCATGTGTCGGTTGGCCATCTGGATGTCTTCTTTGGAGAAGACATGTATTTTGCCCATTTCTTCACTGGATTATTTGGTTTTGTCTTTTGCCCATTTCTTCACTGGATTATTTGGTTTTGGGTATTGAGTTTGAGAAGTTCTTTATAGATTTTGGATACTAACCCTTTATCTGATATGTCATTTGCAAATATCTTCTCCCATTCTGTCAGTTGCCAGTTTTGCTGATTGTTTCCTTTGCTGTGCCAAAGATTTTTATTTTGATGAGGTCCCAATAGTTCATTTTTGCTCTTGTTATATGAGTTCCTTTTCAAAATATCATTGTATTATTTTCCTTCTGAACAATTACTACATTGTGAATTTTACACTATACTTGTGTGATTAATATCTATTTTCACAATTATATCGTAAGCAGCATGTGTCAGGAAGCATGTTTAGATGGCTTCTCTTTATATTCCTAGCACCTAACACAGTGCCTGCCTGACATAGGCCCGTAGGTGATTATTAAAATGTGCTGAATGAGGGTCCCTGGGTGGCTCAGTCAGTTGAGCGTCTGACTTTGCTTCAGGTCGTGATCTCACTTTTGGTGAGTTTGAGCCCCGTGTCAGGCTCTGTGCTGACAGCTCCGAGCCCGGAACGTGTTTCGGACCTATGTCTCCCTCTCTCTCTCTCTCTGCTCCTCCCCTACTCGCACTTTGTCTCTCAAAACTAAATAAAACATTTAAAAAAAGTGTTGTTTTTTTTTTTTTAATTTTTTTTTTTCAACGTTTATTTATTTTTGGGACAGAGAGAGACAGAGCATGAACGGGGGAGGGGCAGAGAGAGAGGGAGACACAGAATTGGAAACAGGCTCCAGGCTCCGAGCCACCAGCCCAGAGCCCGACGCGGGGCTCGAACTCACGGACCGCGAGATCGTGACCTGGCTGAAGTCGGACGCTTAACCGACTACGCCACCCAGGCGCCCCAAAAGTGTTTTTTTTTTTTAAAAAAATAATAAAATGTGCTGAATGAATTTACCTTTGCCCAAATACTATGGAAGTTTCTCCTCTGGAATTGTCTTCAGAGCCAATTTGCCAGCAACAAGAGAATGGTTTCTTGATTTTCTTTGAAGAGCATCGGAATGTCTGGGTCTGCCTGTGTTTTTCTTTCTCTTTCTTTTGCTGAGCTTTGGCCCTCTTCGTTGGCCTCCATTCTCTCTTCTCTCAGTGTGGTGGAAACTCCCACTTGGAAGTTACCTGGCACAGCCATGCAGATGCTGACTTAGACTCCACTCAGGGGACCCTGGGGCAGCTGAGGGGCGGAAGCAATAGAAAGCCTTTGGTGAAACGCTCGTTGCCCTGACTGAATTCGCCTGGGTGCTGTCTACCTGCTGTCGTTGCCATGAAAGCCTTAAGTGGGTGGGATTAGCTGAACATTGTGAATGTTCATTGCTGAAGGTTTGGGACTCAGGTTTTAAGTGCGCTCCTTACAACAGAGATGGTCTAAAGTGAGCTGATGGTGTTATTAGTAATTATTGGTGGAGAGGGGAGGCCCTGAATTTACACAGGACTGTAACTGTCTTCTTATGTATTTCTGTAAGATTTAAGCTTCCTTTTTACCCTGGGACTGTATTTACCTTAGTAATTAAAAGAAAGATGTACAGGGCACCTGGGCGGCTCAGTGGTTGAGGGTCTGATTTTTGGCTCAGGTCATGATCTCTCAGTTTGTGAGTTCGAGCCCCGCAACGGGCTCTCTACTGTCCATGCAGAGCCCCCTTCATATCCTCTGTCCCTCTCTCTCTCTCTCTCTCTCTCTCTGCCCCTCTCCTGCTCATGTACATGCCCGCTCTCTGTCTCAAAAATAAATTGAAAAAAAAACATTTAAAAGAAAGATGTACAATGAATATTTTTAAGTGTCATAGGAAAAATGATGCCCTTTGGTCATTGTCAAGAATTTACCAATTAAAAAAGCTCCAAAAACACAATATAAAATGGAATACATTTATAATAAGATATATACAAAGAACGTTACTGAGTTGCTCATAAAATCACCTAGAACTATTGTGTTTTGAGACGCATACCTAAAATTGTATGGTGTACTGGCCCGGAGAGGACTCCAAGCCAGAGTGCCCCGGATGCCACTGCTTGCCAGCTCTGTGAACGTCGGGCTAGCAAACTCCATGTGTCTCCGTTGTCCTGTCTGTAAAACAAGGACAGTCTAATTCTTATCTTACAGAATCTGAAGCACACAGGCGAGGCTTAGCAACAAGTCAGGCTGTATCACTATTGTGGCTGCTCTTGTCGTTTCCTGCTTCCAACAATCTACGTACACACAGCAAGAGATCTCAAGATGTGACTACCCAGCTTATCTCTCAGAGCTTATTGTTCATAGATACAATGTACAGTTGAGAAAACTAATGATAGTTTGCTTGATGTCTAGCAAGTTTCCCCTTCTCCCATGATTACATTCACCCGTTATTAAGTAGTACTGGAATATATTTATTTCATCGTGGGGTCTATAGACTTGGGGGCAAAGGGATGGTATACAGGGCGGTCATGCACTCGGAGAAAAAAGCGGTGGTCTGGTCTGGTGACATGGGGATGTTAGAGGTTATATGCCAGCTCTACTACATGTCTACTTGCTGTGTGATCTTGGACAGATCACTCAACCTCTCTGGGAAAAGATATCTACTTCACTCAATTACTGTGAAATAACGTGTACAAAAAAGAGGGGGGCCTGGGTGGCCCAGTTGGTTAAGTGTCCAACCTCAGCTCAGGATCTCGCAGTTCATGGGTTCGAGGTTTGAGCCTCGCATCCAGCTCCGTGCTGACAGTTCAGAGCCTGGAGCCTGCTTCAGATTCTGTGTTTCCCTCTCTCTCTGCCCCTCGCCCACTTACATTCTGTCTGTCTCTCAAAAATAAATAAGCATTAAATTTTTTTTTAATTTAGTATTGTCTGTAAAATGCTTTGTGAACTTTTTTTAGTTAGATTCAGTAGGCTAGTTCCACCGTAGGAGCCATGTACCACCCTTAGTTCCCTGTGGCCCCTCATCCTCGTGTTTCCTTCTCCTGTTCTCCCCAACCTTTCCCTCCTTGTCCATATTCCCTTTGAAGTTGTGTGTTTTTTTCAGCCCCTAAACTAAGGGCATGCAGTCATGCATTGGCATAGTTTGTCCCCAGATCTCTTTCCCACTAGTTCTGCCACTGGTTAAGGCACTGAAAGCCAGGGAGAGAGAAATGGTTTAAAATTTACTGAAACACAGCGTAGAGCAGCCTGACTATAACTGGAAGGCAGTTGGGGCAGTCACTTCTTCGTGAGCTAGAAGCAATAGTGTCCTCTTTAAGAGAAAGTAACATGCGGAAGTGTATCTCGAAGAATTACAGACATCTAGCAGTGTTAGTGTTCAGTAAACATTTATTCAACAGCTGTAATGTTAGTTAGGAGGATCAAAAAAAGAAAACTGAGTCATCCGTGCCTCTCAGGACCCTATGTCCAGATGTACTACTTACAGACCCACATTCAGGTTCATAGGTAGGACTTATGGTAGCATATCAGTACAAGCACACACACACACACACACACACACACACACACACACACATACACACACATTGTGTTTGAAAAACAAAGCAGTGCAATCTCTTAGAGATACCTTTGAGTGCTTTCAACACTGTTTAACTTCTTAAACTTGTGGTTTACTTGCTAGGCAGATAATGCAAGTAGTAGTCAAAGTTAAAATGCAAAAGAATATTTAGAAACAGAAAATACTAACTTTGAAAAACTTCTTATATCGCTTTCTCATTGCCACAACTTAGTCATTAAAATACTCAGACTCAGGGCACCTGGGTGGCTCAGTCAACTGAGCATCCAACTTTGACTCAGGTCATGATCTCACAGTTTGTGAGTTCGAGCCCCGCGTCGGGCTCTGTGCTGACATCTGGGAGCCTGGAGCCTGCTTCAGATTCTTTGTCTCCCTCTCTCTCTTCCCCTTCCCTGCTTGTGCTCTGTCTCTCTCTCTCTCTCTCAAAATAAACATTAAAAAAGATACTCAGACTCTATTCCCAAAATAACTTCACATGTGCTTCTTTAAAAAATAATCCTATCTGGGGCGCCTGGGTGGCGCAGTCGGTTGAGCGTCCGACTTCAGCCAGGTCCCGATCTCGCCGTCTGTGAGTTCGAGCCCCGCGTCGGGCTCTGGGCTGATGGCTCAGAGCCTGGAGCCTGTTTCCGATTCTGTGTCTCCCTCTCTCTCTGCCCCTCCCCTGTTCATGCTCTGTCTCTCTCTGTCCCAAAAATAAATAAAAACGTTGAAAAAAAAATTAAAAAATAAAAATAAAAAATAATCCTATCAATTGAAGGTCTTTGCTCTTTGAGTCTCTGCCTATACTTATCATTCAAACATAAAGACCTTGCATTTTAAGAATAAAGGATGTCTCGGGGCGCCTGGGTGGCGCAGTCGGTTAAGCGTCCGACTTCAGCCATGTCACGATCTCGCGGTCCGTGAGTTCGAGCCCTGCGTCGGGCTCTGGGCTGATGACTCAGAGCCTGGAGCCTGTTTCCGATTCTGTGTCTCCCTCTCTCTCTGCCCCTCCCCCGTTCATGCTCTATCTCTCTCTGTCCCACAAATAAATAAACGTTGAAAAAAAAAAAGAATAAAGGATGTCTCCCATCAAAAAGGAGACATAAAATCTAAGGTTTCCAACGCACACACTCACACTTTCAAAATCCTAAATTCTACCAAAACACCTAAAAGTAATGGCCTATTATGTACTTCCAACTTAAAATGTCTCTGAGGTTCATTTTGTTTTAAAGTATATACCAACTTCCATGGTCCACTAGTTTTGCTGTTCAGTTTCTTGTATTAGATGACCACGAGTCCACCCACATTTTTCCCCTGTGTCTCCTTCATCAGCCTTAGAGAGGGAAATGACCTGGGGCCCTGGAAAGCTTCGGAGGCATGCCACTTGTGACTTGTCCTGTGGTTTGTGAGTTCCCTTTAATTACCTTCCTCTTTTCAGTGGATATTTGGACATCTTCCTTTGTAAATTGAAAATCCTAATGGGAATAAGTATACTAGAGAGCAGAATCCAGGTTAAAGAGGCTAAACACTCTGTGGCCAGGAAAACCAGCAGTGTGAGAGATAAAGGTTGTGTTAGTTAAGTGAAGGAGTAATGGAATACCTCTCTCAGGGGTAATGGGAAATGGGTCAAGTACCATAGTGTTGGCTTAATTCACTGCTTGGTGGGAGCTATAGACAGCTGGTTAGAGGTTGAGCCCATTACAGTTGCTGGAAAGTGGCTGTGTTGGACTATTTCCAACTATTTCATCCGGGTCACTGTTGTGAAAAATAAGAATCATTCATGTGAGTTACAGTTTCCAAGAAACCTTTCAGAAGCCCTGGGGTGGGGAGCAGAGTATACAGAGCCATAAACGCTCCATGGATCAAAATGTAAGGGATAGGGTAAGAGCAGTTGCTCCATAAAATGGTGGTATCATTGAGTTTCCAGAGTCGTTTTCTCTTGTCTTGGTTAGTGAGCTGGCCAATTATGACGCATCGCCATAACCATCGGTGTTCCATTGCCTCGAGTCTGCGCGTCCAGCTGGTTATGCATGCTCTCTGTTTCTTGCCACTCATTTTCTTTCTACCTGTGACCCTGGAGGTGAAAGTCAAAATCAGTACTTTTTCTTTGTTTTTCATATTAGCAACACTTGTAAATGTTTGAGGGGATAGCTGACAATTAAAACAGAATTTTTCTAATTACATCTGAATATCATTTGCCAGTGTATTCCCCAGTTACCGTGGATAATTGTGATCACTGTTAAGCTTCCTTGTAACAGAGCTTTGACCCTTGCTGTGGAGCTCCTGCCAAGAGGTACTTGGAGGTAGAGGTGAGAAAGAGGTCCCAATCTGTGACTGTATGGCGGGTAATGTTTGGTCAACATGTTGGGCTGGGTATTCTCTGAGAAGGGCTTCCTTATGCGAGGTTGGTGTGTCCCAGCCATTGTTTTGTGACATCTGAGACTATTCCTATTACCCCAGGGGATTACACAATCCTGCAAATATTCTCAAAACAAGATTTAAATTAACCTTATTTTTGTAAGCAGGCCCTTTGTCTTGTAGTACCCTCTCTCCCCCACCTTGTGGAATGGGGAGAAATGAAAGATGACTGTCATGATGTGAAACTCAATTTTAATTTTGTTTCTATACCATAGAAACCATGTATCGAAAACCTACAATATGTCTGCCACTGTATGCATGTGAGAGATACAGTAATCCTATGCAAGCTGTTTATGAACCAGGAAACTGAAACCATGAGAAATCCAGAACATATGGCCCAGGTCATACAGCTATAAGGAGCACTTCTGAAATTTTAACCTAGTTTCTATAACAAAAGTCTTTACTCTTTCCGGTACACAATCCTGATTCTCTAGCTCCTTAAGTTGAGCAACTATGTCTTAACAAATCTTTGTATATCCCACAGTTGAGAAGTGGAGACCCAGCATCAAAGACACAAGTTTTAACCAATTGCTTGGGTAAAATCACATGATTTTTCTGGTTCTCATCTACTTCATTTATGTTCAGAGCATATCAGTTAACATTTATGGGCTCTATGGCAGGCATTGTTAGGCACATTACATACCTTAGCTTAATTAACCCTCTTAACAGCCTATACCTATGTCATAGGTCTAATTACATCTATTATACAAAGGAGGAATAAGACAGGAAGATTAATAGTTTGGGCAAGTTCACAGAGCTAAAACTGTGGGATCATGATGCAAATGTAGGCTCTCTAACTCTGGTCTAGAGGATGGACCCTTAACCAGCATCCTATACAGTTCCCTATAAGACAGTCTCATGGTCACTTCCTGCTCTCTGGTCTGTGACTACATAGCTGCAGATATTCTCATCTTGATGACTTCCTTTGATTCCTTAACTCTTCCTTTTAAAAGACTTTTCCCTGTAGTTAATTAATAAAGTTTAATTAACTTTAATTAACTGGCTCAGTCAGAGGAATGTACGACTCTTGATCTCTTGGTTGTAAGTTTGGGCCCCACACGGGGTATAGAGACTACTTACGTAAATAAAACTTAAAAAAAAAAGTTTGGAATCCTCTACAGTTAGAATAATTCTCCACTGATTAACCCCTAACGTTCCTCTTACATGTTTATTCTATTATTCTATAGTTCCTGTCTAGCAGAACTTACTATCTTCTCTGAAAGATTTACACAAGCCAAGTCTTACGTGGACCACATTTCTCCATTTGCAATACCTCTTATACAAAGACAATACCTCCCACCTTCTAATATATATGACCCAGTGCAGCACAAAATATAGTTTTATGTCATCTCAGGAGGCCACATCAGAACTCCATTTTCACAGTAGCAAGCTGTGATGCTGCAGGACTGGATTATCTTTTCAAGTGAGGAGTAAACACCAGGAACAGATGATCCATCTGTGGATCATCTTAAAAACAATTCTGGTTTTGTTCTGTCTGTGTTAAAACCGTAGGAATAAAAGCAAACAAAAACTAAAAGTCTATCCAAACCATGCATTTATGTCTTCCCTGGGTGACTGTATATATGCTAATTAACATTTTAAATACTGAGGATTCTGGGAAAAAACATAATTTATATTAAAATGGCCATATACATCTAGCCTTTATTTCTGGAATAGGTATAATTATCTAGAGGTGACAGAAATGCAGATAAATTGTGGAAGAGGAAACACAGTGAATAGATCTATTCACAGTATAACACAGTGAATAGATGCTGAAAAATTTCATTTTTGTCAAATTAGATGTTATTGAAATTCCTTTGTACTCTTTATTAAACAATTGAACATCATCCCTTATAATTAGGGTGTTTATTTTAATGGCCCAAATTAAAAAGAATGGAAATGTACAAGTATGTCCATAAATACACTACATTATTTATTATTAAGATTTTATTTTTAAGTAATCTCCACACCCTCATGGGGCTCGAACTCACAACCCTGAGATAAAAAGTTGCACACTCCATCAGGAGCCCGAATTCTTTCTTATTGTTGCTCATTTTGCTAAAATGAGCTAAATGAGCTTCCTGTTTCTAGAAGCATATTTGAAGTCAATGAATTCATGAGGAAAATCCAAGTAAAATGTTACAGAACTTGCATTAAAAAAATTTTTTTTTACATTTATTTAGAGAGACAGAGACAAAGCACAAGTGGGGGAGGGGCAGAGATAGAAGGAGACAAAAAAATTCGAAGCAGGTTCCAGGCTCCGAGCTGTCAGCACAGAGCCCGTTGCGAGGCTCGAAGTCATGAACCGTGAGATCATGACCTAGGCCGAAGTTGGAGGCTTAACCGACGGAGCCACCCAGGCATCCCTTGCATTTTTTTAAAAAACAAAACTTTAGGAAAGAGTACTTTCCATACCCAATAGTTGCCCTTATTTATTATTTATCAACTTAAGAAAGTTAGAAGAAACTGGCAAGCTTACTTAGTTTCCAAGTATTTGATAATGTTTACAACTATTCTTTTTTTCCCTGGTGCATCTGATAAGGTAGTTTAAGTAAAACATTTCAGAAAATACCCCCTGAGCTCTTGGAATAAAAGAAGAGCTTATCCGAGACTTAACCTCATACTTTCTGAAAGACTTTACTCCATACCTAGAATGATTCTGTTAGTAGGAGTGCTGTGTTTATTTGCTTCAGGAGCTGAAAAGGAGAACTGACCAATGTTCCTCACAAATTGGTAACGTCTAAGAGAATAATGTGAAAGATCCAAGATTTATTGGGTTTAAAATATTTGAAAACAAAACAAAACAAAAAAAGTCTCTACCGGAATGAATATATTTTCCTACATCATTTTCCCTGCTTTTGTGTTTTCTGACATTGCCTACCTGCTTGACTCTTGGTATTTCTGAATTCCTTCCAATCATTGCTTGACTGGGAATAAATTTCTTTTCTTTTATGCTACTCTATTGAAAGTTTGTTGAAAATACAGTCAAGGGGCACTTGGGCGGCTCACTTGGTTAAGTGTCTGTCTCTTGATTTTGGCTCAGGTTGTGATCTCACAAATTGTGAGATGGAGTCCCGTGTCAGGCTCTGTGCTGACAGTGGGGAGCCTGCTTGGGATTCTGTCTCTCCCTCTCTGCCCCTCCCCAACTTGTGTGTGCGCTCGCTCGCTCTCTCTCTCTCTCTCTCTCTCTCAAAATAAATAAATAAATGGAGCACCTGGGTGGCTTGGTCGGTTAAGCGTCCGACTTCGGCTCAGGTCATGATTTCACGGTCCGTGAGTTCGAGCCCCGTGTCGGGCTCTGTGCTGACAGCTCAGAGCCTGGAGCCTGTTTCAGATTCTGTGTCTCCCTTTTTCTCTGCTCCTCCCCTTTTCGTGCTCTGTCTTTGTCTCAAAAATAAATAAACGTTAAAAAATTTTTTTAAAAATAAATAATTAAAAGAAAAAAGAAAAAAAAAACATAGTCAAGAGGAGAATGAGAAAATGCAAAGCAGATTGATAATAGAGCTGTTGACTTCAATACAAGACAGGACTTAGTGCTCAGGTTAGGGTAGGGTGGGGTTGAGGAGAGAGTCAGACACTTCCTTACCACCCTGTAAGTGGAATGTCCCTATTATGGTGATTTCCTGCTTTTTTTGGAAGGCAGCCCCTATATCTGTTTGGAAAAGAAGTGTCCTTCTGCATTCCTGAAGACTAGAATCACATGTTCCTTTCCCTTGCTGGGTTCATCTTAGACGGCTCAGAGTGGTTGCTCATCTGCCTGGTACCTACAACCCTGAATTCTGAAATCTTATCTTTACGTGTCTACTCTGTAATGGCTGAATCATGAATCCCGTGTATCCTGCTAGTCCGGTAGGGTGTGTGTTTGTGTGTGTGTGGAAAGTCATGAACATACTAACACTGTGCTTTTGCTGTGTCCTCAGGGACAGTTTAGGGGCTATGTGGGTAGTGGTGACCAACACAGACAAGGACTCTGCTCCTATGGAGCTTATACTCTGTAACAAGATTTGGATGAAAGTACAGAAATGAGTAAAGAAGTGAGAGAAAAGAAGAAAGGAAGGAAAAGAAAGAAATATTAGATATGATATGTGCCAGGGTGATAGTTTGGAAAGATACTAGCTGGCCGGACAGGGGCTACTGTAGATTGAGTGGTCAGCAAAAGTCCCCTGGAGGAGGCAAAACTCAAGTTGAGAGCCAAATGACAAGAATTATGCAGTTATGCAAAGAACAATTCAAAGAATATTCCAAGCAGAGGGAAAAGCTAGTATAAAGGCCTTTCGGTTAGAATAATCTCAGTGTATTTCAGGAATATTTTTCTTCTTTATTAAAAAAAAATTTTTTTTAACTTTATTTATTTTTGAGAGAGAGAGAGAGAGAGCATGAGCAGGGGAGGAACAGAGAGAAGGAGGCACAAATCCAAAGCAGGCTCCAGGCTCTGAGCTATCAGCACAGAGCCCGATGCAGGGCTTGAACCCACAAACTACGAGATCATTACCTGGGCTGAAGTAGGATGCTTAACCAACTGAGCCACCCAGGCACCCCAGGAATGTTTTTCTTTTTTAAAGTTTATTTATTTTGAGAGAGAGAGCAAAAGTAGCATGAGAGGGGGAGGGGGCAGAGAGAGATGAGAGAGAGGGGCGGGGGGGTGTGTGTGGAGAGAGAGACTCCCAAGCAGGCTCCACGCTGTCAGCACATGGAGCCTGATTCAGGGCTCGATCCCACAAACTGCAAGATCATGACCTGAGCTGAAATCAAGGGTCAGATACTCAACTGACTGAGCCACCCAGGTGCCTCCTGAAGAATATTTCTGGGCTGGAGTGGAGTGGGTGAGGGCAGGGTGGTCAGAGATGAGGGGGAAAATCATGGAGGGTTTTGCCAACTAGGTTTAGGAGTTCAGGTTTTATTCTAAATGTGATTGAAAGCCATCCAGGAGTTTTCAGATAGGATAAGGATAGAGGGTGACTTGATCTGATACATATTTTTTAAAGGTCACATACTGATGTACATTTTCAAAAGAAAATATTATGGAGAATATTTTTCAGGACAACAAGGTACACAGTGGAGGCAGGAAGGCCATTCAAGAAAAAGTTGCTCTAGTCCCAGGTGAGAAGTGATGGTGACTTACCTGGGGGATGTGGTTTAGGGGAGAACCAGAGAAGTAGATGGTTTCAGATATGATTTAAAGATTAAAGGGACAGGACTGCCACATAGACTGGGTCTAGATGGTACAGAAAGAAAGGCATCACATTTAAGTTGTAGACTTTGGCTGGAGAAACTAGATGGATGGAGGTGCCTTTTGGTAAAACTTGAGGAAAGTCAGATTGGGGAAGGGAGTGGAGTTCTGGCCATGCTATTTCTGAGATGTCAAAGTGAAGATGTCAAGTAGGCCATTGGATATATAAATCCAGGGATTTACATTTCATGATCAAGACAAACCTGGAGATTTGATTTGGTTCTCATCATCTTAAAGATGTACTGTCTTCAAGACATAATCTGGAACCATTGGATTGGATGAGATCTAAGGGTGGTTGGTATGTAATTCTAGTCCATTCCAGTATTTAGAGGATGGGAAGAAGAGAAATAGGAAAGGTGTCTGAAGAGTAGCAGTTCAGTGAGATAAAAGTAGAACCAGGAAGGGGTGCATGGGTGGCTCTATCGATTAAGCGTCCAACTCTTGGTTTCGACTCAGATCATGATCTCATGGTTCATGGGTTTGAGCCCGTATCTGGCTCTGCACTGACAGTGTGGAGCCTGCTTGGGATTCTCTCTCTCCCTCTCTCTGAACTTCCCCTCCTCACTCACTCTTCTCTTTCAAGATAACTAAACATTAAAAAAAAATTAGAACCAGGAAGGTGATGACATGGAAACCGAGAAAAGGAGGTATTTAAAGAAGGATGAAGTGAGAAACTTCTTCCAAGAAGTTTATAGTCAAAGGAGTTGTGTGTTTTTAAATTAGGAGTTTATGGGGGCACCTGGGTAGTTCAGCAGACTGAGTGTCTGACTTCGGCTCAGGTCATGATCTCACGGTCTGTGGGTCTGTGGGTTTGAGCCCCCATTGGACTCTGCTGACAGCTCAGAGCCTGGAGTCTGCTTTGGATTCTGTATCTCCCTCCCTCTCTGCCTTTCCCCAGCTTGTGTGTGCTCTGTCTGTCTCTCAATAATAAATAAGTATACTTAAAAATATAAATTAGGAGTTTAGGAGTCCTTTTGTAAACATGGTGGCATGGAGTAAAATTCAGGATTTGGAAAAAAAAAATGAAATAATAGCTTTCATGCTTGGAAATTTAAAATAATGCGTGGTTTCTGTCAGTGGATTAAAAGGTTTTTCATTTGTTGTTGTTTGTTTGCTGTGGAAAGAAATTGCTCCTTTTCAAATTTGAAGAGTTTATTAGTTCCCAAGCAGGTTGAAGCCAAAGAATTCCTCGTGAGAGTCATACTTTCAGGGGTGAGGCTTGGAAGTTCACAATATAGAGTTTTGTTTGTTTGGCTGGGCTTTTTTTTTTTTTTTTTTTGCACAGACAGCAGAAAGAATAAAAGTTTCTTTTCAAAGGTTAATGCAGAACTGTAGATACTGAGAAGAAAGAAAATACTTTCATAAGTAGATACCTAGGGGGTTACCTAATTCAAACCCTGGGAAAAGACCCGAAGTAGTCCAACCTATTTATTTTTTAAAATGGACATGTATGTCAAGTCTTCTGGGTAGAATAGAAAAGGTAAAAGGGAGGCATTGAAGAAGTAGAGTTTACAGTAGGTAGGTACAGAGAGTCAATGGAAATTTTGTGGAGAACCTGGGGAGCAGTAAATGGGGGGAAGTTCAAATATCCAGGCAGCAGGATCAAAGACAGATCTGTCTGGTATGAACTAAGCACATTCAGATGAGTTGGGGCAATATTGTAGTTGGTTTGAATGCCAAAGTAAGAACTTAATTTTTCAAGGACTCTCTATAGTTAGAAGTTTTTAAACAGAGGGAAAGCCTTTTTAAAAAAAAAAATTTATGGGAATGCAAGCTGGTGCAGCCACTCTGGAAAACAGTATGGAGGTTCCTCAAAAAACTAAAAACAGAACTACCCTATGACCCAGCAATTGCACTACTAGGCATTTATCCACAGGATACAGGTGTGCTGTTTCGAAGGGACACATTAACCCCCATGTTTATAGCAGCACTATCAACAATAGCCAAAGTATGGAAAGAGCCCACATGTCCATAGGTGGATGAATGGATAAAGAAGATGTGGTATATATACAATGGAGTATTACTAGGAAGTCAAAAAGAATGAAATCTTGCCATTTGCAATGACGTGGATGGAACTGGAGGGTATTAAGCTAAGTGAAATTAGTCAGAGAAAGACAAAAATCATATGACTTCACTCATATGAGGACTTTAAGAGGCAAAACAGATGAACATAAGGGAAGGGAAACAAAAATAATATAAAAACAGGGAGAGGGACAAAACAGAAGAGACTCATAAATATGGAGAACAAACGGAGGGTTACTGGAGGTGTTGTGGGGGGGGGATGGGCTAAATGGGTAAGGGGCACTAAGGAATCTACTGAAATCATTGTTGCACTATATGCTAACTACTTTGGATGTAAATTTTAAAAAATAAAAAATAAAAAAAATAAAATAAATTTTTTTTAACGTTTTATTTTATTTTTGAGAGAGAGAGAGAGAGAGAGAGAGAGAGTTTGAGTGGGGGAGGGGCAGAGAGAGAGGGAGACGCAGAATCGAAAAAGGCTCCAGGCTCTGAGCTGTCAGCACATACATAGCCAGACGCAGGGCTCAAACTCACAAACCGCAAGATCATGACATGAGCCGAAGTTGGGCATTTAACTGACTGAATCATCTAGGCACCCCAGAGGGGAAATCTTTTTATATGAAGGTATGTTTCTTTTTTTTAAATGCTTATTTATTTATTTTGAGAGGGAGGGAGAGAGAGAGAGAGAGAATGGGGGAGTGGCAGAGAGAGGGAGAGAGAATCCCAAACAGTACGGACCCCAATGTGGGGCTCAAATTCATGAACCATGAGATCATGACTTGAGCCAAGATAAAAAGTTGAATGCTCAACCGACTGAACCACCCAAGCGTCTCCCCGCAAAAGGAATTTTTAGTTGGTATTCTGTTGCTTGTGGCCAGTGCTTCCTAACTATAGGCCAGTGGCCTATAGTGATCTAATCTAGATGATCAGGGAGACTTCCGCAAGAAAGTGGCATGTCAGATTCACCAAAGGATGATCAGGAATTCAGTTTTCAAAGACTGGAGAGAATAGAGTTCCAGGTAGACAGAATAAATGTATTTGATGGCCCTAAATCAGGAAGGTGCTCGACATGTTTGAGAAACCGAGATCCCAAAGCGGATGTGCTGAAGACCAGAGTAGGTTGTCAACATCCTGGACACTGGATTCTAGGACCTAACAGCAGACCAACAACTCCACCCTTTTCCTTCTGGAGGATGGGATATGCTTGTTGCTGCTACTGTGCAAACCGTCCAGGAAACATCAGGCTTCAGCGCTCAAGTGTATCAACTTCCCCCACAGCTCACTGGTGGCACAAGTTATGTCTGCGTTCTCACTGGGTATCCCCCTTGTGGGAGGCGGTTGCCTTGTCTGTATGTAGCTGCCATGAGGAGTGACACAGAGGTTAGCAGAGCTTTTGGAAAACTGTAAACCTTTGGCACATAACCCTCCTTGTGTTGATAAGTAAGCACAGGGACGTGGAGGTGGCAGAGAGCACGGAGAGAGAAAAATCTGTGCAGGCGTGTGCATCAGCAGTTATACTTAAAATATTTTGTAAAACACTTGGATGATTCCCCCAAATGATAAAAATAATGAGAGGGGCCAAGTCATCAGGACTGGTTGGATAATTGCAGTTTTAATGGTTCGAATCCAATCAGCCTCCACAATGTGGCCTGGGTGCCTGAGGATTCCTACAGTAATGGCACCTACAGGAATAAGGCTGTCAGAGCCATTATCATCACTGTGTTTACCAACCCAGCGTCTCAGTCATCAGACTCCGTGCCAGGAGGGGGAGAGCAGGGCTTTTACAGGATAGACACAGACCTCAAAGGCCCATTTAAAGTGCAGTTATGCAATGGTAGTGACTCTGTAATTTGTGGGAGGAAGGACATGAAATCCTGGGCCCTGTGTTAGGAACAAAAAGAAAAGCAAGGAAAGAAGGAAATATTTTAATTATGCTTTTCACAAACTTACATGGCACCTGTCGGCATTATAGAAACACGATGTCATTAATCTTCCTAATGGCCATGTGAGTCCCCCAGAAGAGACTGAAGTAATGAAGTGTCTAGGTGGCTTGTCCACAGCATGAGTGAACTAGAGGCATCGTGGAAGGAAAACCGTGCACTGTTGATTTAATGAGTGGCTCTCTCTCACCTCTTCTTCTGGCTTTTAATCCTTGACCCAGACTGGGCAGGGCATAAAAGCATCTGGGGCAAAGAGCTGTTGTTGCCATTGTGGTTTTCAAATGGAAATCCGTAGCATGATTTGGCTGCCCAACAATCTCTAAAAAGGTGGGGCGCCTGGGCGACTGAGTCGGTTTAGCATCTGACTTCGGCTCAGGTCATGATCTCATGGTTGGTGGGTTCAAGCCCCGTGTCAGGCTCTGTGCTGATAGCTCAGAGCCTGGAGCCTGCTTTGGATTCTGTCTCCCTCTCTGCCCTCCCCCGTTCGCACTCTCTCTCAAAAAAAAAAAATAATAAAAATAAATAATAATTTAATAATCTTCTAAAAAGGAAGATTTCTGAATCTATGCTAGAGGTTTTGGTGGATTTTTGAGGAAAATGACTGAAGGGGAGAATATCAGAGTGTGGCACTTGCCACAGGAAGCAGAACAAGGAAAAGGGAAAGAATCTGGCGAGCCCAGAGGGTAGGGTGCCTTTGGGTAAAGGTAGCCAGGGAAGGAATCTCTAACACGTGAAATAGGAGTGAAGCCCTCTGGGAAAACTGGGGACAGATTCCTGGTGGAGAAGTCTGCAAGTACAAAGACCCTGACATAGGAGCAGGAAAGGCAAGAAGAAACCAGGGCAGGTGGATTTAAGGACAAAGAGGGTGAAGTGGTAGGAGATGCCCTCGGAGAGTTGTTCATTCATGGGCACTGCAGGCTGGTCAGGGCACTAGGTGCTGCTTCAGAGGTAAGTCCCCTGCCTTCTTTCTTTTGTTGGTTCTTTTGCAAGATTCTCCAGAATCGCAAAATTGAAGAGAGAAAATGCCCTGCCCCAGGAGGCCTCTCAGTCTTTTGTTTCTCTCCTGCCTGTTCTGCAGGGAGGTGCTTCATGACCTTATTTTGCCTTAATGTACCTTCATAGAAAAAAAATCCCTAAGATGTTTATTCCATGCTATTTTTAAGGCAGTTTATGAAATAGGAATGAACAGCAACACAGTTGGTTCCAGTGAGTCTCTAGTAACCAAATGCTCCCTTACTTGGCATATTTTGACTTCCACAAAGGGGTCCTGATTGTGAGAGGATTTTTGCAAAATCAGCAGTTAGCATTCTGAGACACTCTTTGGACAAATACTTTGTTAGTACGGTTGGCTTCAGTGTATAAAGTAGTTTGAAAAGTGATCCTGAAAAGGGTCTCTGACCAGTCTCTGCGTGGACCCTGACAAATGACACTACAGAAGGCCTCCCTCCAAAGGGAATCAGCATGGATTTGTGCATTTATGGATTCGGTTTCTGTGTATAAATCCAAACCACTTAACTTTAATCCTGGATCAAAGGATATATACGCCGTCTTTTTTCTGCTCTGGCCAAAGCTGTGATCACATACTGAACCTCAGAAATCTCGAAAAGACTTACAAGTCAAATATTATTTGCTTCTTGTTTTGATTCCCTTTTGGTTGGGATTTTCGGGTCACTTGAGCCTATGCGGGTAATTCTAGTTCTACCTCCACTATTTTAGCCTAGCTGTGTGAAAAGGTTTACTAGGAAGAACTGAGGAAGGTTGATGATGAAAGAGGATCCCCATCTCTTACTACTGTTGATGCCTTGAGTAGATTGAAGCCATATCTTTGTTGTTGTTTCTTGCTACATCTAGTATACTGCCTGCCCTATAGTATATGCTCACTAAATGTTTGTTGAGTGAATGAAATGTTAACAAAAATAGGAACTACACTGAATTAGTTATAATTAAGACAATTTTCTCTTTATATAAGATAGGCCAGTTGAAAAATTCCAGTATACTCTCCTGTAGTATTTCATTTAATTTTTGTTTTCAAAATGGCTTTATAATCACCTAATTTTACAGATGTATAAGTGTGATGCTATTGTGATACTGTTTTCCTCATTCCGTCATTTTTTTTCCCCTCCCTCTGCCCTCCAGCCCTCCAGCCCTATGCTCCAACTTGGTAATACATGTAATTAAGAGCCTGAATTTCAGAGGCAATATCCTCATTTCTCATCCCAGCACCGTCCCTGTGTGGTGTGATCTTAGGGAAGTTTAATACATTTTCTGTGACCTAGCCTTCTCATTTATAAAATGAAGATAATAAGACCTACCTCAAAGAGAATGAGAATTAAATGAACTAATACATGTAAAGTGAGTAAAGAAGAGTGTCACCTGCTCACATCCATATGTATGGACTGGCTGTGGGCAGAGGCTTCACTTCCTCACCAGGCAGGCCTCTCTCTCTACAGGGCCACTCACAGTGAGGAAACTGACTTCCTCCAGAGAGAGTGATCCGGACAAAGAGGAGGCAAAGAGGAGGAAGTTGCACGGCCTTGTGTAACTCAGTCTCCAGTCCTTGTAACATTACAGTTTTACATACGTGGATATTGATTTTGAAACAGCTACATTTGAGATAGCTTCAGAGTTTCCAGTCTTGGTTAAAAGATAACTATTTGCTTGCATATGTATCCACCAAGAGTTCTTAGATGACTTATTGTATTTTTGGGAAAGCGACTCTTAATCTACCTGTAATTTATTACTATGTATGATATAAGGGTCTGACATTATTTCTCCTTAATGGCTGGACAGTTATATGGCCAAAATTAATTATATCATCTGCCCTTTATTCTGACTTGAATTTGTATCTTTATCATTAATTGCTGTAACACATAAATCTTACACCCCGTCCCCAGTCTCGGTGGTTTGACATTATAAAAGATTATTGGGGCTCCTGGGTGGCTCAATAGGTTAAGCAGCTGACTTCGGCTCAGGTCATGATCTCACGATTTGGTTCGTGGGTTTGAGCCCCGTGTCGGGCTCTGTGCTGACAGCTCAGGGCCTGGAGTCTGCTTCGGATTCTGTGTCTCCCTCTCTCTCTGTCCCTTCCCAATCATGCTCGCTCGCTCTCTCTCTCTCTCTCTCTCTCTCTCTCTCTCAAAAATAAAAATTAGAAAAAAAAAACATAAAAAAATAAATGAAAGATGATTTCTTTGCGGGGTGGGAAACTGTCCGATATGAGTGTTTCTGGGTGGGAGCTCTCCTAGTTGCCTCTTCCAACCAGTGATTCAGGGACCCATACTCCGTCCGTCTTGTGCTCTTTCCATCTTCAAGATGAGGCTTTGAAGCCTGCCTGGGTAGTTATCACTTTTCTAGTAAAACCCGCAAGTTTGGGTAAAGCACCTGGAAAATCAAGCATGTAAGAGTTTTATGGGTCAAGCTTGGAGGTGGCAGGCAACATTTCCATGTGAATCTCGTAAGCCAGAATTCAGAAGGATGGCCACCCCCTACTACCAGGGAGAATGGTAGAGGTCTGGCTGGTGCCACTGACCTACCTGTGAGTTTCTGTGCTCTTGCATTGTTTTGATTATAATTTTATGATATGTTCTGATGTATCTTAAAGAATATCCTCTTGTTCTCTTTTTCTATTTTACTTTTGGGGAGCATTATCCTTCTATATAAAGCTTAAATCCATTTGGTTTATTTCCAAATCAAAATGAAATTACCATAACAAAACCCTGTGAGATTTTAATTGAAAATGTATTCAATTTAATATTATTTGTATAAGAGGTGATATTTATATTCTATTAAGGATTCCCAACCAAAACACGTACCTTTTCCTTTTTTAGGTATTTTTTTATGTGCTGCCTTAAGATTGGACAATGGAAGAGACTGAACAGGATCAGAAAATCTCATGGCTGAGTCTTTATTTTTGTTTTCTTTTTTATTTAAAAAATGTTTTTTATTAATGTTTATTTATTTTTGAGAGAGAGGACAGACAGAGTATGAGCTAGGGAGGGGCAGAAAGAATTGGAGACAGAATCCAAAGCAGGCTCCAGGCTCTAAGCTGTTCAGCACAGATCCTGACATGGGGCTTGAACCCACGAACTGTGAGATCATGACCTGAGCCGAAGTCGGATGTTTAACCAGCTGAGCCACCCAGGCGCCGCTCCCCTTTTTTAATGTTTATTTGTTTTTCAGAGAGAGAGAGTCTTTTTTAAACTTTTTTTTTTTTAATTTTTTTTTTCAACGTTTTTTAATTTACTTTTGGGACAGAGAGAGACGGAGCATGAACGGGGGAGGGGCAGAGAAAGAGGGAGACACAGAATCGGAAACAGGCTCCAGGCTCTGAGCCATCAGCCCAGAGCCCGACGCGGGGCTCGAACTCCCGGACCGCAAGATCGTGACCTGGCTGAAGTCGGACGCTTAACCGACTGCGCCACCCAGGCGCCCGGAGAGAGTCTTTTTTAAATTAAAGTATAATTTGCTTATGGTAAAATGGACAGATCTTAAACCCCTATCAAGATAGAGAACGTTACTCTCACCTCAGAAAAGTCTCTTTTGCCTCTGCCAGTGAATCCTCACCACAAAGGTAACTATTGTTTTGACTTTCAGCACCATAGAGTCAGTAGTGCTTATTCTTGAACTTTATATTAAGTGGAAAAATATAGTAGGTAATTTTTGTGGGTAAGGTTTCTTTTGCGCCAAGTGGAAAGTTATTTATGTTGTTACCTTTATCAGTTCCTTTATATTACTGCCTAGTATTCCTTTGTATGGATATACCACAGGTATTTACTCCTTCACGTGTTGAATGACATTTGGGTTGTTTCAGTTTGTTGCTATTATGTTTAAAGCTGCTACAGATATTCATGTGCAAGTCTTTCTGTGGTCATATGTTCTTATTTCTCTTGGGAAAATACTTAGGAGTGGAATTCCTGGGTAATAGGATAGAAATATGTTTAACTTTATAGGAAACTGACAATTTTCTAAAGTGCTTGTGTCATTTTACGCTCCCACCAGCCATGTATTCTCTCCATTAAGAGTTGCTGCACATTACAGCCTCACGAAAACTGGCTGTTGTCAGTCTTCTGAATTTTAGCCTTTGAATACATGTATGGTATCTCTTGTATCACTTTTTTGCAGTCTAATGTATATACAGAAAAATGCAGACCTTTTCAGTCTATAGTTCAATGAAGTCCAACAAGTACATACACTCCTATAACTACCACCATGATCGAAGTACAAAGAACACCCATTACCCCAAAATATAAAACATTCCCGTTACCCCTTGTGTCCTTTTCCATTCAGTCCCCACCTCTAATTCCCTCTGCAACCACTCCCGTGGGAGGAGTTCCTCAGAAATCTGCTTTTAATCACTGTAGATTTGTCTTCTAACAGATTGATATGAATGGACATAAAGTATGTACCCTTCTGTGTCTGGCTTCTTTTACTTAGCAGAATGTGAGATTTACAGATATTACTGTGCACGTGTGTAACATGTTTCCTTTTATTGCTGAGTGGTATTCTATGTGAGTACACTGTAGTTCATCTGATGAATATCTAGGTTGTTTCAAGTATTTGGCTGTTTTGAATAAAGCTAAACATTTGTATGTAGAATTTTTTATGAACATGTATGCCATTTTTCTTGAGTAAATACCTAGAGATGGAATTGCTACATCATTTAGTAAGTATATGTTTAACATTATAAGAAACTGCCAAAATGTCTTCCAAAGTGATTGTACCATTCAACATTTCCACGATTAATGTATTAGACTTAACATATTTGTCTGGGGCGCCTGGGTGGCTCAGTCGGTTAAGCGGTCGACTTCAGCTCAGGTCATGACCTCGCAGTCGGTGAGTTCAAGCCTTGCATCAGGCTCTGTGCTGACAGCTCGGAGCCTGGAGCCTGTTTCAGATTCTGTGTCTCCCTCTCTCTGATGCTCCCCCATTCATGTTCTGTCTCTCTCTGTCTCGAAAATAAATAAACGTTAAAAAAATTTAAAAAACCCCAACATATTTGTCAACACCTGGGGTTATTGGTCTTTGTAATTTTTACCAGAGTAAAGGGCTAGGATTTTATCTCCATTTTAATTTTCATTTCTTTGGTGTCTAATTATGTTAAGCCTCTTTTTATGTAATTGTTTGACTTTTGAATGTATTCCTTTGGTGAAAGGTCTGTTCAAATCTTTTGCCCGTGTTCTCTTTATTGGATTGCTACTTTTGTTATTATAGAGTTGTAGAAAGAGTTTAGACATTCCAAATACAAGACCTTGGTAGATATATTGCAAATATTTACTTCTAGTCTATTGAGTGGCTTTTCATTTTCCTTATGTTGTCTTCTGAAGAGCAGACACTTTTTAATTTTGAGAAATTGTTTTTTTCCCATTTTTTTTCTTTTACAATTCAGACATTTTGTCCATATAAGAAATATTTGTTATGTTTTATAACACAAGATTTTTAGCTTTATATAGTATATGGGGTCTGTTTTCCATCCCTTATTATATTCGTGTACTGAATGAGAATGTATTGAGATTCAGTTTTTTCCATATGGCCTTTGTTGAAAATCAATTGGCGATGTAAGGTGGGTTATGCTGAACTCTTTATTCTGTTCCTTTAATGTATTTGTCCATTGTTATGTCCATACCATATTGTCTCGAGTATTGTTGTAGTTTTATAGAGACCCTCAAATCAGATAGTGTGAATTTTCCAACATTATTCTTCATTTGTAGTATTTTTAGCTATTCTAAGTCCTTTGCTTTTCCATATAAAGTTTATAGTCAGTCACTAAATTCTGTTTTAAAGAAGACTGCTGAATTATTACTGATATCATGTTGGATCTATATATCTATTTGCAGAGAATGGGCATCTTTAAAAAAGGAATTTTCTAATTCTTTGTCATGATATATCTCTTTATTTAAGTTTTCTTTAATATCTCTGAGCAATGCTTTGTAATTTTCAATATAAAACACACACAATTTTTGTTTAACTTATTCCTAGGTATTCCATGCTTTTTGATGCTATTATAAGTGGCATTGTTTAAAAAATTATACTTTTCTTGCAGATAATATATAATGCAATTGATTATATATTGACACTGCATTTAGCAACTTTACTAAACTCACTAGTTTTAATGTTTTCATTATAGACTACATAGGATTTCCTTTGTAAATAATAATGTTATCTGTGAATGAAGAGAGTTTTGTTTCTTCTTTCCAATTTTACACACTCTATTTCATTTATTTATTTATTTATTTATTATTACTACTATTATTTTTTTTTAATGTTTATTTATTTTTGAGAGAGAGAGGATGAGAGGGAGAGAGGAGGAGAGAGGGGGAGACACAGAATATGAAGCAGGCTCCAGGGTCTGAGTTGTGAGCACTGAGCCCAATGTGGGGCTAGAACTCATAAACTGTGAGATCATGACCTGAGCTGAAGTTGGAAACCCAATTGATTGAGCCACCCAGGCGCCCCTTCACTGTGAGATTTTTTTATCATGAATGGATTTTGAATTTTGTTGAATGCTTTTCTTGCTGCTACCCTTGGAAAAATCATTAGGACAAGATATATTTACCACTGAGTTTTACCTAACCTTAAAGAACAGATGATTTTTATGGTATTTAAACTTTTCCAAGTCTTAGAAAGATTGGAGTTACCCTAATTCATATTCCAAGTTCAATGTAACTTTAATACTAGACTGTTAAGTTCTATGGAGTGTTTACCTAGGAGTGGGAGTGCTGAGTTATTTAGAAACTATATGTTGAACTATTTGAGGAAGTGGCAAACTGCTTTTTAAAGTGACTACACCATTTAAAATCCCGTCAGAAAACTTCTGGGGAAGATGGCGGAGTAGGTGAACCCCAAGCTTACCTTGTCCCACAGATACAACCAGATAACACCCACCACTAGATATGACCCAAAGACTGACACAACAGACTCTCCACAGCTAAATGTAGAAAAGAGGCTGCACTGAGGAGGGTAGGAAGGGCAGAGATGCAGTTGGGGGCTAAAGGGCCACAGAACACTCCCTGGGAGAAGGGATGCCTGGCATGGAGAAGGGAGGGAAACACTCTCATTCCAGGGAGCCCACCTGCAGAAGACAAATACCCATAGCATATGGCTTTGAAAATCAGAGGGGCATTATTTCATGAGCTGTTACCATCAGTGGGGCTTATCACCTGGAACTCGAAAAATCAGTGGGCTTGGCTCTGGGAGAGGGCCTGTAGTACCCTGTTCACCAGAACCTGGTGCTTCAGAGGTGTCTCCTGCGTGTGCTGTATGCACCCTACCGTTGTGACCAAGCCACTTTTGCCTGCAGTCCAGTCATCTACATTGGCTCTCTTTGCCTGTTGTGGCCCAGGTTTGATCCCTTAATTGTTAGTGGGCCAGTCTGGGGCTGCCTTGGACTTGACTTGAGTCAGACCAAGAGCTTGACAGAGATGTGGTAGCACTGAACTGCAGGGAGCTTTCCCTGTGTTGTCTGCTGAGAAGCTTTTGTTGGTTGGTGGGACCTTCAGTGAGGCCAGATATCTGCCTCTAGCCCAGTGCTGGAGAGGCAGTCAGACAGGCGTGTGTGGTTATCTTCCCCTCTCCCCAGTGCAGGAGCAAGATCAGAGTGGTGCTGGCCCCTGTTGGGGCTGCTCATATACTGCCAGGCTTGGGGCACCACTTTAGATGGATTCCCGCCAAGGGCATATTTAGGGGGCAGGTCCACAGAAGAACATTGGGGGTGGGATGGGCAGGGTTAGCATGGTTTGCACTGGTCTGCTCTGGGAGGTGGCTTGGAGTGGAGATCTGGCTGGAGGGGTAATGTCCACAGGAGATTGTGGGGGCACAGTGCACTGTTAGCAAGTTAGGTAGCAAGTGTTTGTGCTGGACTGGTACCCATAGGTATCTGTGTATCTAGGCTGGAGGGCCAGGGCGGGAGATGGTGTCCACCAGTTCTTTCATTCTCGAAGAAGTCTCCCAATGATCCCTGCCTTTCTAGCGTCTGCTTTGAGATTAGTAAACAAATCTCCCTACCATATATCAGTGGTGTTTTTTAAACTGCTACTTCTATGCTGTATTTCCATGGGGCTGTCTCTTTAAAAGCAGGAACTCAGTTTCCTCTCATACCCCCAGCTCTCCCAGAAATACACACAAAACCCCAAACCTGTAGAAGGAAGGAAATAATAAAGATTGGAGCAGAAATAAACTAAATAGAGACTATAGAACCCCATAGAATATATCAGGGAAACCAGGAGCTGGTTATTTGAAAAGATCAACAAAATTGATAAACCTTTAGCTAGACCTCATCCAAAAAAAAAAAAAAAAGAAGATGACTCAAATAAAATCAAATATGAAAGAGGAGAAATAACAACTGATACCACAAAAACACAAAGGATTATAAGAGAATATTATGAAAAATCATATGCCAACAAATTGGAAAACCTGGAAGCAATGGATAAATTCCTAGAAACATATCACCTCCAAAACTGAATCAGGAAGAAATAGAACATTTGAAGAGACCAATTGCCAGCAATGAGATAGAGTCAGTAATCTAACAACTCCCAACAAACAAAAGTCCAGTTTGAATTTTACCAAATGTTTAAAGAAGAGCTAATACCTATTCTTCTCAAACTATTCCAAAAAGTGGAAAAGGGAGGAAAGCTTCCAAATTCATTCTATTAGGCTAACAATACCATGATACTAACCCAGATAAAGACACTGCAAGAGAGAGAGGGAGAGAGAAATAAAGCCAATAGCTCTGATGAACATACATGCAAAAATTCTCAAAAAAAATATTAGCAAACCAAATCCAACAGTACATTGAAAAAAATCATTCACCATGATCAAGTGAGATTTGTTCTCAGGATGTAAGGGTGATTCAATATTCACAAATCAATCCATGTGATATATCACATCAACCAAGAGAAAAACCATATGATCATTTCAACAGATGCAGAAAAAGAATTTGACAAAGTACAACATCAAACATCAATTCATGATTAAAAACCCTCAACATAGTAGGTTTAGAGGAAACCTACCTCAACATAATTCAATTACAGACCACTCACAGACCACTCCAAGCATATATTCAACTGATGGGAGATAATTTCGCCTGCTAACAAAGAGTATATGACTTGAAGTAAGGAAGAGGGGACAATTAGCTACCCTCCCTAAGATGCACACCAAGGACATTTTTTGAAGTTTTCTTATTGTGTATAAATCTAATGCAATTGTGCTGTTAATGTCATCTCTATAATGATTTGAATGACTCTTTAAAAGAAAGCAAACAAGGGTCTGAAAACTTGGGGTAATCCTAAATCCTTATTTAGGATAAAATAATTATTTAATGAAATCCTATTTAGGATTAATTTAAAAATTACTTTTTCCCCCCGAGGCTTCTGGGTACCTCATTCCATTAAGTGTCCAACTCTTGATTTTGGCTTAGGTCATGATCTCACAGTTGGTGGGATCCAGCCCTGTGTTGGGCTTTGCTCTGACAGCGTGGAACCTGCTTAGAATTCTCTCTCTCTCTCTCTCTCTGCCCCTTCCCAGCTCATGTTCTCTGTCTCTAAATAAATAAATAAGATTTTTAAAAAATAAATAAAAAATAAAACATTATTTTCCTTCTCTGTTTTTCTCAACTGGTTCTTGATTTTATGGTGTAACAAATCAAGCTCACAGATTGATTTAAAAAGTACAAAAGCTTTAAAAAGAAATAAATAAAAAGCTTTAAAAAATAAATAAAAGAAAAAAGCTTTGAAATGCTCTTATGAATTTGCAGATACTGACTTGTATCTCTCCCTTTTACCTCCTCCCACCTCCCCCCCCCCCACCCCAGAGAAAAGCCTTCTTATAAGGGGCTGTGGTTGAAATCACTATATTTATTATTATTACATAAAGAAGCATTTCTTAAAACATAAGGAATCCATTCTCTGATTAATGCTTTTTGAGGAATGCTTGTCACTACTTTGATCTTTTTCATCTCTCCCTGAAGAGCCCACTGGCTTTTTCAGGGGACTGGCAATCAGTTCTGCAGGCATTTTCTAAAATGGCACAGTGTGCATTTAGTGTGTATTTTCTCCTGAGGGAGAATTCTTTTGTTGTTTTGTTTTCTCTTTCCTTTGAAAAGATAGCTCGCTCCTTCTCTGGTATCATTTTAGGGTCAGGTAAGCCCAAGCTGCTTTAGGCCACCTCCCACTTTCATGTTGATTTGTTGGCTATTTTCTTTGTTTGTCTGGAAGGACATTTTGTTCTTTGTCCTAGGGCTGACTTTGAAAAGGAAGCTAATCACGTAAATGAAAAATAGTCAATTAGACTCATTGGCTAAATTTAATATGTTGTTGGTCTCCCCACTGCTCAGTCTGGCTCTGAGACCTCAAATCAGGGGCAGAAATGCATAAGAGATTTTGCTTGGCTCTGGTGTGTGTGTATGTGTCCATGCATGCATGAGAGAGAGAGAGAGAGAGAGAGAGAGAGAGGGAGAGAGAGATGAGAAGCAGATTCGCAGAAAAATTGCAGAATGCAGAGCAAAGCTCCAAATATAGAATTTGGTTTATAAACAAAGACAAATAACATGTGGATCCATGCGATTAAAATACGCTGAATTATAAATCAGTTCAGTAATGCAAAATGGCACAGCCACTTAGAAAAGTTTAGCAGTTTCTTAAAAAGTTAAACATCTACCTATGGTATAATTCAGCTATGCCTCTCCTAGGTGTTTACCTAAGAGAAACAAAAACGTAGGTGTTCCCGTACACTGATATGTGAATGTTCATAGCACTATTATTCATTATAGTTGTGAACTGCTAACACCTGAATGCCCATCAACTGGTAAATGGATCAACAAAATGTAGTTACACCTGTTCAGTGGAATACTATTCATCGGTAAAAAGAAATGAACTACTGATACATGCAACAACATGCACAATCTCAAAAACAGCATGCTAAAAGAAATACACCACATATAAAAGACTACTTACAATAGGCCTTAGTCCTTCTGGGCTGCTCTAACAAAACACCAGAGACTGAGTGGCTTAACAAAGAACAGAAATTTGTTTCCCACAGTTCTGGAAGCTGGGAAGTTCAAAATCAGGCTGCCTGCGTGGTCAGGGTCTGGTGAAGACCCTCTTCTGAGATGCAGACTGCGGACTTCTCGCGTCCTCTCATGGTGGAAGGGGTGAGAGATCTCTCTTGAGCCTCTTTCATAAGGGCACTCATCCCACTCATGACAGTGGAGCCTCATTACTGAAGCAGTCATTTAAGTTGTTTGTGTGTTTCCTTATTTATTTTTCTTGGCTCTTTCGCCATCACTGAAAATGTTGCAGTAAGGCTAGCATCTTACACGGAAGTTTCGGAAGTGACACTTGACTGATGCGAGGAATAGGAAGAGCTTATCTGTTCATTTATTCATATTTTTTGCCACTAAATTATTCATTCTTGTTCAGAATGTTTGTGCTTAAAAACCAAACTATTCCACATAGTATCTTTTGACACTTCGGGGTATGTTACCCTTTGGCTTTCTGATGTTTCTAGTGCTCTGATGTTTGCTTTCTGATGTCTACTCTGTCTATACTCCTTTGGTGTTATCACCCTCACTTGAAGGAAGGTGACAGCCACATCTCAAACTCTAGTTTATTCATAGGAGAGGAAATTGAAGTTCACAAGCGGGAATGGACTAGCTCAATACCCCTGTTGTCCCAGCTAGAGCGCTATCCTTTCTGGAACTCTACTTGTGCTCTTTTCATTGTACCTTGTAAGGCACTACTTTCTCCAACTATCTCCAGTTGAATCGATTACTCATTCTTGGAAAAGATGAACTTAATTTTTTTTTATTTTACTTTTTTTAAAGTTTATTTATTTTTGAGAGAGAGAGAGAGAGAGAGAGAGAGAGAGAGAAGGCACAAGTGGGGGGAGGGGTGCAAAGAGAGAGAGGGAGACACAGAATCTGCGGCAGGCTCCAGGTTCTGAGCTGTCAGCACAGAGTCCCACACAGGGCTTGAACCCACATCCTGCAAGATCATGACCTGAAGCCAAAATCGGACTCTTAACTGACTGAGCCACCCAGGAGCACAAAGATTAACTTATTCTTATACGTATGTATTGTTTTTGTAATGCCCCCGATTTCGAATCCGAGAGACCACCCAGGAGCGATACCGATGCAAACGCACAAGGATTTATTTGCAAGCTCGAGCTTGGGCCCAAGTGTACCCGACACAGCAGGGCAGGGACTTGGACCCCTAGGTTAAGAGGGGTAGCAGTTTTATAGGGGCCAGTGGCCAATGAGATTGTAACACACACAGAAAGTTGCACAGTCATGTCAGTCCACACGCAGGTGGCCAATTGAATTACAATTTACCCTATAGTAACTGTTTGAACTAGCCTATCGCTCTGGTCAGAATTGGCGCGCAAGTTTGGCAGGCAAAAGGTGGGGTTTACATTCTTTGGCGGTTAGGGGTTCCGCATTCCTATATGAGCCGGTTTCCAGTAAGGGTGTGCTCAGCGGCTTGACTAGGGTGGGGGAGTGTCTTAAGCAAAAGTAGGTCATGTGGGGGTTATATCATGAGATGGTGGCTGTAGCATAAAATGGAGTTAGTCTTGCTCTGCTTGTCCAGGGGTAGGGGGTTTTTGCTAAATTCCTTGGGTCCCACAGTTTTGACCCCAAATTGTAAAACAAACCAACACATAGAAATTTATTTAAATGACCGAAAGTCAGTGGAATGTTCCAAGTGAACAGGATGATTCTCCATGCACGTCACTGTTATTATCGAGAAAGAATGTTCAGCAGCTCTGTATCAGAAGCAGGGCCAGGTTCTAGTACTAAAGGCAGGGCTAGAGCTAGGATGTAGGGAAATAATTTTTTCCAAATAATGAGAAAATTTAATTCCTCATATTATTACAGTCAATAAAGGTCCTCTTTTACCAATTATCGTATAAAATCCACAGATCAGGGGCGCCTGGGTGGCTCAGTCGGTTAAGCCTCCGACTTCAGCCAGGTCACGATCTCGCGGTCCGTGAGTTTGAGCCCCGCGTCGGGCTCTGGGCTGATGGCTCAGAGCCTGGAGCCTGTTTCCGATTCTGTGTCTCCGTCTCTCTCTGCCCCTCCCCCGTTCATGCTCTGTCTCTCTCTGTCTCAAAAATAAATAAACGTTAAAAAATAATTAAAAAAAAATCCACAGATCATACCTTCATTAATGAGTAAGGCTATGATTTTGGAGTCAGAAGACATAATCAACAAAAGAAAAGTCCAAATAGCCCCACAGTGTCCAAACATACGCTAAGCATCTCAAAGCACCTACAGTAGATTTAACAGGAAAAGAAACAAAACCAGAATTTTTTTGGTAATTTTTCTCAAACGATTAATCATAATCGCTAATATATATCAAGCGCCTATATTTGGCAGTGTGTGAGGCCATGTACATATGGAAGATCTTGTTTAATTCTCACTCCAACCATATGCATGAAGAGTACTTCTTATCATCAAGGCCCCGTTTTACAGATGGGGAAGAAACTGGAACTTACTGGTAGAATCTCACCTAAGGTCATGCATTGGTATGTAGTGGGGCCAGGGTTTGACACCCGAATCTGCTCTCTCCGTCAGAAATTTACTATAGGAATTTACCGCAACAGAGTCAACCAATAATGTATTACTTACCCTTCAAATAAGACTGTTTTTCCTACAGTGAGAATTTGTTCTTACTAACAGTATAGCACCAGGATGCATGCTTCAGATGAAATAAAAATGTCTTTGTTCATGAATGTTTGTCCCCATCTGCCTTTTTTTTTTTTCCCAACTGAAATTGGAGGACTGGTGCATTTTGTGCATAAATGGAAGCTGGCAAATAGGCCTTGGATTTTGAGTAAAAAGACAGGTCAGGCATACCCTCTTCAGTAATTGAAAGAGAAGAGACTGCAGATACTTCAACCAGAAACTTTCAAAGAAAGCAGAATACCTCAATCATTTCCATATAAAAGACACAGGGGTTGGAATTCAATAGCTCTGTTTCTCCTTTGGAGAAAAAGAATGTAGCTTTTGTCAGCTGATCCAAGTTTGATCAGTGGAAGAGGGGCCCTTGTACTTCTTCCAGGCAGAAAATAGTTCTGTGACTGTGGCTTTGTGATCAAGGTCTTCTCGTGTCATGCCGCACGTCTAGAAGATGATGTCATTGGCCTCCAGAGCAAAAGCAACTCAGGGCACCGGTAGAGTTGCCTGGGGTGGCCAGGTCATTTGTGTCTTCTAAATTTGTATTACTGAGGTGTAGGCCAAGTTCTCAGTTTGTTATTCATTTTTCTGGATGAATAGGGC
Source organism: Prionailurus bengalensis (assembly GCF_016509475.1). Taxonomy (NCBI): domain Eukaryota; kingdom Metazoa; phylum Chordata; class Mammalia; order Carnivora; family Felidae; genus Prionailurus; species Prionailurus bengalensis. The sequence continues at coordinate 88,578,300 of NC_057358.1, forward strand.
CAGGTTGGCCCATGAGGCTTGGGAGCTTCCAAGTGACAAGGCAAACCACTGAGGCAAGAAGCCATGTGACACAGGGCTTAGGTGTGCAAATTCAAGAACTTGACTTGATAGGTTGGTATCCCAGCTCCCACTCTTTGAGGATGGTGATGGTGAAAGGGCTTTTCAAATGAAGGCTATTATATTTAAATGAATGTCTATTATAAATCAGAATAATAGACAACTCGTTTTAGCTTAACATACACATATACACACACAAACACACATACACTGCAGGCCAATCCAATTCAGTGTTACTGGTGTTAGTTTATTTTCATAAAAAGAACCGCTCTTTTATGATAGGCCTTGTATAAGGATTTCACTTACCCTAACCTTCAGGCTAGCTATGGTTCCCTATTCTCCAGGGATGCCTCATACTAGGTCAGTCAGGAATAATAAAAGGGATGTATATTTTTCTACCTGAGAGTTTTTATTTTGTTTTGTGTTTTTTTGTTTTGTTTTTGTTTTTGTTTTTGACCATGCCTCTGGATGTGGGGTTTTTATCTGAGTTTGGTGCCTTTACCTTTCTGGGTACATCTGTTTAGTACAGCTAGCATTTATTAAACCTGTGCTATGTGCTAGACAGTATGTATTCAAAATACATTGTGATAATGTGAGTAGTATGATGTCCACTTTATTTATGGAGAAACCAAGACCCAGCTGAGTAAAAACCTATCAAGGGTCACAGAGCTGGAAAGCAGTGGAGTGGAACTTCGAATTTAGGTTGGTATTGATGTGAAAATGTTAGGGTTCACAGCCTATGGCCAACAAAGAATTCCTGAGGCATCTTCAGTGCAAAAAGGTGGTTTTCTTAAAACATGGGGACGGGACTTGTGGGCAGAAAGAGCTGCACTGGGGTCCTGAGGAGTGGCCAGTTATATACTTGCAAGTTGGGAGGGGGTTAGGGACAGCACAAGCCTCCAAGGTATTTTGGAAACAGGTTTCCACAGCCTTGAGGCAGCTAGCTATTGTCAGGAAAAAGGTCATTTATTACTGTTTAGTAAAACCTCGGTCAGGAGACCCTTCAAATGTGTATATCAGTGGGCCACATGCTTAGTATGATTGCCAACGTACATCTTGGGGGGTACAGATAAAGGAAGTTTCCAAAGGAATTTATATGTTCAAGTAGACTCACAGGATCCTGGGGGGTTTGGCTAAGATTGCCTTTTGACTTTAGCAAAGTGTCATCATCGAGGCAGCTGAGCTCCCAGGGGAAGGTCACTCTCCCGGAGGAAAGACTTGTCAATGGGTTGTAGGTAGTGAGGACATTTAATTTTTTCTTTTGCTTTTGTTTCCCCATCATTATGACTCCAAATCCTATCCTCATACCCACAAAACAATGCTACCAATCAGCTTTATTTTGTTCACTGTGGAAAGACGTCTCAACCTAAGCCAACACATCTTGTAAATACAATCTATGGTTCACATGGAGAATAAATAAATGTACATGTGCATTGGCGTAGTGCTACTAAAGACACAGTTCAAAGTCTGTCTGTGTTTGGTCAGAGGTGAAGAGTGAGACCAGGAGCAGCTCCCTCTTCCTGTGAAAAAATGGGCCTCACAGACACATTCACAAGTTACAGACAACACAAAAGCAAGCTGTAGTGTTGCCTCTTATTTCCTTTAGACTTAGTAGGGAGGAAAGGGGAAAAATTAGCAGTGGGAGTAAGAGTTATACTAGCAGCTGCACACACTGAAAGGGAGATGCTGTCTTGGTTCCTGGTGGGCATCTGAAGAAAGTGGGAAGACGGGAGTCCTCATTCTGTCCGGAAGAGGAGCTCTTCTTCCAGCAGGTTTTAGCAGGTACAACAACAGCCAGGGGCTCTGAAGGTGTGCCTTATTGCTGCAGGCTACCCTGAAAGACCTCTGTTACAGGGTGGCCAGCATAGACCTGAGATATACCAAGCACAGTTAAGCATTTGGAAGCTGGGATGCCCGGACAAAAATAACCCATCCGTCTCTTAAAGTATAGGCCCAAAACCAATCTCATTCTTTCGTTTCAAAGTCTAATTGGCTCTTAAATTCAAATTGTTGTGTTATTATCAGATTGTATCAGGCAATTTTGCACATAAAGCTTAACCATTTAGGCTAATTTAGAAAACAATCTGGTGACAAAAATAAAGCAAACATCATAACCAGAGTTTTTTCTTTTTAATGGAGCTTAAGCCTTAAACAAAATTTTCCCAGCACATGGGAATCCCTACTAACACTAACCCCCTTTGGGGGATATGTCAACTGCTTCATTTGGACATGAAGTATGGTACATCTATACTTTCACATATATTTTATTGGAACCAATAGAATCAGATATTGGCAAACTTATGTGGTGACAGGGTAGAGTGAGAACCTTGAAAATGTTTGTAGCAAGTAAGAATTTCAAAACAAAGGCTCAGGTATAAGAAATATAGCTTTATTTTCCTTTAATTCTGTTTCTATTATGTAGAAACATAATCTCAGTCAATTTGTGATTTCTAATTCCTCTTGGGATTGAATCTAATAAATTCCAGGGGCTTATGTGGTAAGTAAGGCCCAAGGCATTAGAAGGAGAGAAGGAGAAGAAATGAATTCTCAATATTGTGCTGGCATCATTGAAACATCCATTGTTCCAACAGTCCTTGCATTGATCCATGCTGGCTGGGCCTTCCTTAGAAGTGTGTAAGGCCTGGATTTACTCAGCCAGTGTGGGGTAGACAAGCCCACGACACAGACCTTCCTTGACTTACCATGAGGTTATGTCCCAGGAAACCTGTTATAATTGAAAATAATAGCATTTAATTCACCCAACCTAATGAACATCATAGCTTAGCCTAGCCTACTTTAAACATGCTCAGAATACTTCTATTAGCCTATCACTGGGCAGAATCATCTAACACAAAGACTATTTTCTCATAAGAGTTGAATATCACATATAATTTAGTGGATAGTGCAATGAAAGTGAAAACCAGAATGGCTGTTTGGGGACAGAAGGGTTGCAAGCACATCAGTTGTTTACCCTTGTGATTGGGTGGCTGACTGGAAGCCGTGGCTTGCTTCCTCTGCCCCGCATCACGAGAGTGTCATGCTGTCTGTTACTACCCTGGGAAAAGATCAAAATTAAAGATTTGAAGTACAGTTTCTACTGAAGGCCTGTTGCTTTTCCACCTTTGTAAAGCTGAAAAATCATGAAGTCCAACCATTGTAAGTTAAACCATTTTAAGTTGGGGACTCTCTGTAATTGCATTTGGAATGAAACTACATGGCTGGCATCTTCTAAGACCTCTGGGATATTATTAAAGCAGAAATTTTAGGGGCACCTGGGTGGCTCAGTCAATTAAACATCAGACTCTTGATTTCAGCTCAGGTCATGATCACATGGTTCGTGCGTTTGAGCCCCGTGTTGGGCTCTGTGCTGACAGCTCAGAGCCTGGAGCCTGCTTGGGATTCTGTGTCTCCCTCTCTGTCTCTGTCTCTGTCTCTGTCTCTCTCAAATAAATAAACATTTAAAATAGAAGACAGAAATTTTAAACTTAAAATTTTTTAAATTATAAAAAAACTTCAATCATATGTAAGAATAGAGAGCAGTGAACTCCCAATTATTTCTCTCCCAGCTTCAACAATCATACATTTTTATTTCATCTGTATCCCCCCCCCCATACTATTATTTTGAAACAAATCTGGGATTTGCTTCAAAATAACCAGCACTATATTTGCAAAATATACAATAGTACTGGATTTTAATGACGCTCAGAAAATAAGGGTGAGGTGCAGTATCCTATGACTGCCTCCTCTTGATGTGGGAAACAAAAGCAGAAGGAAATGGGAGATAAAATTAAATTTTCTTATAGCCTGCAGCCCATTGACAAACACTTGAGGCAGGCAGAGTAAAACTTTTCTTCTGGAACTCCCTACAGTCTTAATGCTAATGATTTGCTAGAGGGGAAAACAACTTTAGTTGGACATAGCTAGGCCTCCAGTATCTTGTGAATCTTCTTTAGCGTATGAAAATCTCACTGGAAACTTCCCCTGGACTTTACTCCCCCAACCCCATAGTATATAACCAGTCTCTCCACAGGGTCTGGGGCAGCTCTTTCTGCCCACGGATCCTGTCCCCATGCTTTAATAAAACCATCACTTTTGCACCAAAGATATCTCAAGAATTCTTTCTTGGCTGTCAGCTCCGGACCACCCCACCATCACCCCAAAAACCTCATCACTACCATGAGTCTGCGGGCAGTTGCCTTACTTGCCCAACTCCAGGTATGGGCCTGGTTGTATGTTGGTCGCCACGAGAAGCCTCTCTGACTCCTTCAGGACCAAAGTTTCTCTTCTTTAGTGCTAAAATTGAGGTTTTCATAACCTTCTGGGGCACAGTAACTTTTCTGAAATCCTCTCTGATCCGTGTCAAGGCACAAAAGTCACTCATTCACCCTAGCTCTGAACTGGGAAGTGGGATGTATGGCCCCTCTTGCAGACAGATACCCACCTAGGTCACAACTCTCCTGTCTGTCCTGATGTGCCTTCTTCCTCTGTCCCCTTTATAAAGAATGAGTGAGTGGGAGTTTGGGGGTGCTGACAAAGAGAAGACCTGTTGCTTCTCAAGAAGCCTGTTACAAACATCTGGTCTATCCTGCAGTTCTCAGAATCACAGGAAGTCTCTTTAGCTATGTTCTACTTCTGGGTTGATCATATCTCTCCCGAGTGGCAAGGAACTTAAAATCTAGTATCTCTTTAGATGGGATGAGAAATATTGGGAGAAAGGGGAAAAATTCTTTCAAAAATATTTTTCTGCCAAATACTGGTTGAAAGTTTTGTTCCAGAAAATTAATGAAGTCAACACAGCATGCTTCATAGGCTTGCAAGGTAGGAGAGGCAGCATAAGGCTGTGAGTTCTGCAGCAGATAGACCTGGATCGTAATCTCTTTTACAGTTCAAGGGATTTTGTGTCTGTTCTTCAGTTTCCTCATCTGTATGATGGGGATGATAACACTTATGTAATTATAATTATTAGGAGGTTAAAAAATATGTTAATCTTAGTGCTAGTTACATATTAAGCACCTAATAGCATTAAGTATTATCACTGCTATTATAGATGCTATGACAATGACAATGACTTCTCACTGAGGTCCTATGGGAAAGTGGATGCAAACTGGGTCTTGAAGAGTATGTATATCTTTGTAGACAAGTACCTGTGTGACAGGTAGAGCATTCTAGATAAAGAAAGTATGTTCAGCAAGGACAATGACCCAAATCCCTCTTTACTGTCACACAAAGTTATTAGCCACTAAAAATAATACGTAAAAAAATAATATTAACTAAAAATAAAATGGGTTTTCTTTTTTTCATATAATTAGCCCCCCCTTTATTATAAGCAAAATACATTTATAGAAAATATTTAGAAAATACAGACAAAATGAAGGGACTCTACTCATAATATCTTCAAGATATACATTTTTAATTGTGGTAAAATACATATAATATAAAATCTTGTGAGAATTTTAGGTATAATATAAAATATACATAATATAAATAGTTATTTATTTTGAGAGAGAGAGAGAGAGCATGCACATGTGCATGCAAGCAGGGGAGGGGCTGAGAGAGAGGGAGAGAGAATCCCAAGCAGGCTCTGCACTCTCAGCACAGAGCCCAACTCACGGCTTCAACTCATGAACCGTGAGATCATGACCTGAGCTGAAATCAGGAGTCAGATTGATGAAGTTTTGGGATAGATGGTGGGGTTCTTGATGGCCAAGAAAGAATTCTTGAAGACATCTTTGGTGCAAAAAAGGTGATTTTATTAAAGGACAGGGACAGGACCCATGGGCAAAAGAGCTGCACTGGGGTTGCGAAGAGTGATTGGTTATACACTATTGGGTTGGGGGAGGTAAAGTCAAGGGGAAGTTTGCAAAGAGATTTTCATATGCCAAAGAAGATTCACAGGATACTAGAGGCCTATTATCATGCTCAGGTTGTTTTTCCCTCTGGCAAAGCATTAACGTTAAGAGAGTAGGAAATTCCTGGAGAAATGTTATACTCTGTATTTGCCTCAGGTATTTGTCAATGGGCTGCAGGTTATAAAGGGAATTTAATTTTACTTGCCATTTCCTTATTGTCTTTGTTCCCCACATCACTATGGAGCAGTGATGTTGGGGCTCCTGAAAACTGAGTCTATAGGTTTCTGGAGATATTGCTATTGATAAGATTGCCTTTTTATTATAATTTACTAAGATATTTGTAAATTGATGGAGACTTATGTCCTGCAAGACTGTGATCTCTATCAGAGATTCTTTCCTTTCTTTTTTTTTTTTTTTTTTTAAATTTAATGTTTATTTTTGAAGGAGAGAGAATGTGAGTGGGAGAGGGGCAGAGAGAGAGGGAGACACAGAATCCGAAGCAGGCTCCAGGCTCCGAGCTCTCAGCACAGAGCCTGACATGGGGCTCGAACCCACAATCTGTGAGATCATGACCTGAGTGAATTCAGTCGCCCAACTGACTGAGCCACCCAAGCACCCCAGAGATTCTTTCCTTTCCTTTGTCCTTGGGCAGTCATCAGTGCCTGAGGAATATCACATATATGTAACTTGGGGGGCTGGGGGTGCTAACTTGTACTTTGCCCTCAGGCTGCCTTATCTCTTCCTTCCTTCCTTCCTTCCTTCCTTCCTTCCTTCCTTCCTTCCTTTCCACAGTTTAAATTACAACCATTTTTGATCCCATATCAGTCATTGCTTAAAGCTGAGTGAAGCACAAACTTCACGATGGATATACCAAATACCTCACGTACTCCAGCCCCAAAAGCTATGGAATCAAACTGAGAACTTCACGCTTCAAGAAATTCAGGGCAGCTGACCTAATCCTGCTTAACCAGGAAATCCCAGGCTCCTGGTTTAGGATTCTCTCAGCCTTTCAAGGTACAGAAAATCGTGTTATTTAGTAGCCCAAGGATATAACTCACATTGACTGGGTCTACCTTTGTCATTGTTCTTCAGATTTAGCTCCTAACCATAATTGTTGCTGGGAAAATTCAGCAAATAATTCAGTTCACATTAAAATGCCAGAATAAGAGAAAATAATGTCTAACTCAACAGATGATTATATCTACCAAAAGGGACCAGTCTACAAATAATTACCTTGAAATTTGATCTGGGAAGGTGCTCTAATCATTTCATTAAGAAAATCCGAGTTTGAGCACACTAATTATTTATGTTTAGATTTATGTTTTTAAAATTATGTCATGGTATAATTATATTTTCAAATGTATACATACATATACATTGATTACACGTAAAGTGCAATTTAGCACATCCTTGGAGGTTTTGCCCATTATGTCATTTCCTAAACAATCAGTTTTAGAGATTTAGTAAGGTAATAAAAAAATTAATAAGCTTGCAGACCAACAAAAACATTGTTTCTGGAAATTAGATTGACTGGAGTGTATTATTGAGTGAGCCTAACAAAATAAAAGATCCTAGAAGGATTCTAAATACTCATCAGGAGAAAATACCAACTAATATCTAAATTATGCTTGATTGCTTCATAATGCACACACACGAGCATGTGTGTGCACATGCACACACACACACAGTCACTAAAAAAGAAGAAAAGTCAGGAAGATGTGGAGCAGTGTTGGTTTGAAAGCCATTTCCTTTGTTATCTGTACCTTGAATTTTCTTAAGGGTAGGTATGGATTTTGTTTTGGGTTTTGATAATTCAGAACAGTGACTCAGTCGTTACTCATAACTGGTGATTCCCCGCCCTTGTCTTGTTCCTGTCAGTTAAGACCTTATTTATGAAATTCCACTTGACTTTTTGTCCTATCTTCCTCTTTTTATTGTCTGTCATGTGAAGATAGATTCACTGGTGTCAGCAGCCTCTGACTTATGATTAAAGCTGAATATAGGCAATCCTGGCTTGATTCTGGGGTGGTGGGGATGGCAGAGGTGGCTGGGGACTGGAGAAGAAACTTTTGTATCAACTTTAGGTTAATTAACCTCATTTCCAATGAGGGTGATTTTATCCCCAATGGGGTGAAACTTAGGTGGTAAACTTGAGGCCAAAAAATATCTTATTATTTTTATAGAGAGAGCACAAATATACAGTATATCTGTGGTAGTACACTTTCATGACAGTGATGATTAGGGGGGAAAATATCTGAAAAACCTTGGTGGGGAGGGGGGCAAAATAATGACTTAGAGGAATAGTAATACTTTTTTTTTAGAAGGCACTTAGCTGCCTAGCAGAGAGTAAATATAAAAACTTGTGTTCTCAATCAGGAGACTATAGATGCTGGAGAGGATGTGGAGAAACGGGAACCCTCTTGCACTGTTGGTGGGAATGCAAATTGGTGCAGCCACTCTGGAAAACAGTGTGGAGGTTCCTCAAAAAATTAAAAATAGACCTACCCTATGACCCAGCAATAGCACTGCTAGGAATTTACCCAAGGGATACAGGAGTACTGATGCAGAGGGGCACTTGTACCCCAATGTTTATAGCAGCACTCTCAACAATAGCCACATTGTGGAAAGAGCCTAAATGTCCATCAACTGATGAATGGATAAAGAAATTGTGGTTTATATACACAATGGAGTACTACGTGGCAATGAGAAAGAATGAAATATGGCCCTTTGTAGCAACGTGGATGGAACTGGAGAGTGTGATGCTAAGTGAAATAAGCCATACAGAGAAAGACAGATACCATATGGTTTCACTCTTATGTGGATCCTGAGAAACTTAATAGAAACCCATGGGGGAGGGGAAGCAAAAAAGAAAGAGGTTAGAGTGGGAGAGAGCCAAAGCATAAGAGACTGTTAAAAACTGAGAATAAAGTGAGGGTTGATGGGGAGTGGGAGGGAGGGGAGGGTGGGTGATGGGTATTGAGGAGGGCACCTTTTGGGATGAGCACTGGGTGTTGTATGGAAACCAATTTGACAATAAATTTCATATATTGAAAAAAAATAAGACACGGGAAAAAAAAACAAAAAAACTTGCCTTCTCTAAAAGGGAAATATTCACCCTTAATAAAATATATAAAATGGGGATGCCTGGGTAGCTCAGTTGGTTAAGCTTCAGACTTTTGGTTTCAGCTCAGGTCATGATCTCACAGTTTTGTGGGTTATAGCCCTGCATCAGGCCCCATGCTGACTGTGTGGAGCCTGCTTGGAATGCTGTCTCCCTCTCTGTCTGCCCCTCCCCTACTTGAGCTGCCTCTGTCTCTCTCAAAATAAAATAATAATAATAATAATAATAATAATAATAAACTTTAAAATATATAAAATGATCATGCTTTGGGCTTGGGGATATAGACTAAGCATCTCTCAATTTCTTTTCTACACTTATCTTTCTAGAATTCCCAGTGCTGAGAACAGCACAGGATGAAAGTATAAATCAGAAATGATAGCCTGCCTGTATCTGTAAAAACTTAAATTGCTTCAAAATGTTGAACAAAAGGACTGGGAAGGGAGAGCATATTCTTTGACCTTGTATTATGTGTCATTTATTGACTAGCTAGCTAGTTGATGGCCTATACTTGAGGGGAACTCTGGGAGATTGTTTGCCAAAATGGCTACAATTGTTCTACAGCTGTGCCCTCTGCAGGGTCACTTTGTAGCATCTCTATCCGAGAGGCAACGGTACTTCTCCAGCCTTAGCAAGCTGAGGCTTCCAGAGGCCCATGCATGCTTTTGCTCTCTTTAGGGACCCTTGGCCCCCGTGTGCGAACAAGCCTGAGTTAGTCTGATTGAGGATGAGTGACCGTGTGAAGCAGAGATGGGCCATCCCAGCTGAGGTCATCCTAGATGAACTGGCACTCAACTACCCTAGCACCTGACCACAGACACGTGAGTAAATTTAGCACCCAAGGCTGGCACTGCCCGCTTGAGCTCAACCTAAAGTACTGACCCATAGAACTGCGACCTAAATAAATGGTTGGTGCTTTTAGCCACTGAATTTTGGGGATGGGCTGTATATGTGGCAACAACTGTTAGAGCAATTCAGATGCTGTATTAACAGGTGTGGGTAAGAGCCAAAAACAGAAACATGCAGCATGCACAGGTAAATAATATTTAAAAACACAAAAACCTACAAAAAAAAAATAGATGTTGTCTCTCTTCACATGGTAAATTGATGGTTAATTTTACCTGTCAAGTTGGCCAGGCTACAGTGCCCATTTTTTGGTCAAACGCCAGTCCAGATGTTGCTGTGAAGGCATTTTTTAAAAAATGTGATTCACATTAAATCAGTTGACTTTGAGTAGCAGAATATATTCTATAACATGGATGGACCTCATCTAATTAGTTGAAGGCCTTAAGAGGCTTTCAGACTGAGGTCCCCGGAGGAGAGAGGAATTCTGCCTCCAGACTGCCTTTGGACTCAGGATGCAATTATCAACTCTTTCTGGAATTTCTAGCCTGCTGGTATGCCCTGCAGTGTTGGGATTTGCCAGCCCACCTCCCCTCCAGTGACCTGAACCAATTCTTAAAATAAATCTCTCTCTGTATCCTATTGGTTCTGTTTCTCTGGAGAACCCTGACTAATACAGTAAAGATAAAGCTATGAGGCTGCTATCTTTGTTTAGAACATGGCTTGGGGGGCATCTGGGTGGCCCAGTTGGTTATGCGTCCAACTTCCTTCAGCTCAGGTCATGATCTTACTGTTTGAGACTTGAGCTCCGTAT